>NC_092173.1:2343864-2682364 GCF_045791955.1 Oncorhynchus clarkii lewisi | reverse complement strand
AAGTAGATGTCCTAACCGACTTGGCAAAACTATAGTTTGTTAACAAGAAATTTGTGGAGTGGTTGAAAAACTAGTTTTAATGACTCCAACCTAAGTGTATGTAAACCTCTGACTTCAACTGTATATTAAGATTATCATCAAAAATAGCCAAAACAATGCGTCTCGCTGTGCAATAAAAGCAGTTGTACTTCACTAGCCTGATGCTTTCAACTCGACCCTCAGAATCTGCCACAACAACAACAAACACATGAAAAACCCACAGCTCGCCCGTCAAGTGTGATTTATTTCATATTTCCATTTGATTCTGAACTGTTCCCGGCATTTAGAGGCTTTTAGTCTCTCAGTCTCTTTCTCTGCTGTTTATATGGTTATTTTGGGAACATGTTGACTTGGAGGGAGGGAGGGAGGGATCCTCTCAAGGTCTGCCCACACTGGAGATGGCGGATCTGGGCATAGTAGGGCCGAGAGAGGCTGTGGATCCATGGACCCTGCTCAATTTGCCACACAACCATCCTCTGGCTGGACCTAAGCCACAGGAGGCACAGGCACAACAAGTGGTTTTGGGGCGCATCCCATATCGGGATTACAGTTAGTGTTCACTAACTCAGAGCAGAGGCAGGCAGACCACATGACTGGCAGTCAAGAGTAAATTTTTTTTTTTTTTTAATTTTACCCCTTTTTCTCCCCAATTTCGTAGTATCCAATTGTTGTAGTAGCTACTATCTTGTCTCATCGCTACAACTCCCGTACGGGCTCGGGAGAGACGAAGGTTGAAAGTCATGCGTCCTCCGATACACAACCAACCAAGCCGCTGCTTCTTTAACACAGCGCACATCCAACCCGGAAGCCAGCCGCACCAATGCGCCGGAGGAAACACCGTGCACCTGGCCAGCTTGGCTAGCGTACACTGCGCCCAGCCCGCCACAGGAGTCGCTGGTGCGCGATGAGACAAGGACACCCCTACCGACCAAGCCCTCCCTAACCCGGGCGACGCTAGGCCAATTGTGCGTCGCCCCACGGACCTCCCGGTCGCGGCCGGTTAGGACAGAGCCTGGGCGCGAACCCAGGACTCTGATGGCACAGCTGGCGCTGCAGTACAGCGCCCTTAACCACTGCGCCACCCGGGAGGCCTTCAAGAGTAAATTTCGATGTTTCATTTGAAGAACAGAGAAACAGGCAAAGATCCCACACATCAGCCAGCCTGAGAAATGACCCCAGGCAAAAGAAGAAAGGGTACTTTTCTTTCCCGGGGTGGATAAAGTTTGAGAAACCTTGACAATGGAGTGATTAAGGTGTTGAACATGTTAACAACAACACTTGACATTCTTTATCCATGTTATGTTTACATGCCACTGCATCAGAACGGTATAAAGTTAGGATTGAGTCCATCAATGGCAAAAAGTCCTGTTCCCCTGCACAAACACACAAGTGAACTCTTTGAAAAGCAGAAGCTGACATCCTTAGGAAAGACAAATGCTCCTCTCTTTCCGTCTCCTTTCGCTGTGTCTTTGTACGTGTACGAACCAGAAGGAAACACAAGTCTGCTCTGAGCCATGCACCGGGGGTAACCAACCAACTCCCAGTTTCTTTCTATCTTAAAATAAAATAAATGTATAATGCTGTTAGATATATTTGGCGAGGTGGTGCTGATTTCAATGCCAAATGTCAAATCACCTCCCTATGACTGGAAGGCCTCTTTATGCTAATCACCGGGGCTTTAGTATTCAGATGATATGTCTACACAGCGCTTGAGTGTGTTTTTAATATCCCTAGGAGAGGGGTGTATGCAAGTGTGTGTGCATCTCTGTCTGAGAGTGAGAGAGAGAGAGAAAGAGAGAGAGAGAGAGAGAGACCTTTCAGACTGTCTCACCCAGGGGCGTCTGTGGCAGCGATGGCGGCGCTACTACCCTGACTCGGGCCGCGGTGGTGCGGGCGCCTCTTCTGTTTTAACCGCGGGAAGGAACAAAAAGAGCAGCAGGAATGTTTATTAACACCTCCGTCGGCTCACCCCCCACCCATCTCTTCCTCCTCGCTCCTGCTTCCTCCAGCACCAGTAGGCTGCCCTGATTAGCGCCCGTCTGTAATTACACAGTAAGGAGAGGTGTGCTGCTCCGTAACACTCCTCATGGGGTAGCCCTGATTAATGTGGGGGGGGGCACTGCCTGCCATAACACTGATGGGTATCATTAAAGGAGTGAAGGGGTGACGGGGGGAGATTTTATTTTTCTTTGTGCAAGTAAAGATGGAGCGGGCTTCGAGTCGGAGCCACTATAGGCAGTGCACTTTGCTGCCCCGAAGAGAGGCAGAAAGGGTGTTATTTGAGCTTGTTTTGATTCTTTTAACATGAGCTCTTTCTTCGACTGTCGCCTTTGTAAAACAGGAAATCAAACAACAGAAGGAACAGGATGAAATCTATTTCCCCCCAACCCTGTTCAAATTCTGCCAGCCCCTCCAGCATATACATACCAAAATAAAAAAAAAGTGCTATCTTCACTAGAAAAACTACATTTCTCATTCCTCTAAGTTTGAGAAATTATCTTCCACTTGCGTGTGTGCATATATGTGTGTGTGCATATATGTGTGTGTGTGCGAGCGTGTGCGTGCGTGCGTGTGTGTGTGTGTGACAGTGCGTGTGTGTGCGTGTGCGTGTGTGTGTGTGTGTGTGTGTGTGTGCGCGCGCGTGTGTGTGTGAGTGTGTGTGTCAGTGTGTGTGTGTGCGCGCGTGTGTGTGTGTGTGTGTGTGTCAGTGTGTGTGTGTGTGTGTCTGTGTGTGTGTGTGTGTGTGTGTGTGTGTGTGTGTGTGTGTGTGTGTGTGTGTGTGTGTGTGTGTGTGTGTGTGTGTGTGTGTGTGTGTGTGTGCGTGCGTGTGCGTGTGTGTGTGTGCGTCCATGTGTCAGTGCAGGGCCAGACAGGGTGACAGGCAGTGTTCATGCTGCAGTGTGAAGGACTGAGACCTGGGGTCAGGCTGAAGTTAAAGGTCAGGAGTTGACAGCTGCTGATTGGGATTCTTACTCAGAGATAGTCATGAATAACCCACACTTTTGCAGTAATCAAATTTATGTTGGTTGATAAGAGATCTTCTTAGGAATTTGAGTTTCACATGCGTTATGTTATGGTCATAAGATATCAAACTCTGGTTCTTTGGGTTATAATTTAGACTTTCATTAGTAACCTACTTTAAGGTATTTTATATGCTGGGCCAATTTTTTGTGTGATTCTGTGTATCAGCTGTAGACCGCTGAGATTAAAGGCCTGCCTGCCTGCCTGTACAGAAACACATCATAGCAGAGCAGATATACAGCTGAGTGCTGCCATCTATTGGTCAGACCAGGGAACAGGGCCAAGGGGGCTTGCAAGTTGTCCTAATATGGACACCGTACATGTTCGAGTCAGTTCATCTAATAAACAAAGCCTTGAGCCTTGTGGATCGGAGTGTTTACAAAACATGGCGATGTTTTTACGAGTTAATATTTAGTCAGCCTCGCTTTTCACGTACACAAGTGCTCTCGCAGCGAATCTGCATAGTCTTACCTGAGTGAGCAGGTAATCAAGGAGAATTCTTCAAGAGGCGTATGCTTTCAAGTGCGCTATGATCACTTACCTGTGTACAGCTTGCTGGTATTACTGAGAGTGTCAAGATAACTCACAACGACGTGTGGTGGAGTTATTGCTCTGACTACGAGCCTTCTGGTTCTAGCTGAAGCTCTCGGTTTGATCTTTTATTTAGATTCCTTTTTGCTCACGATTCCAGGATTTTCTTCTTTTTTTTGAAAGCATTTTATAGTCAACAACTACAAAGCACGGGCATTCATTCTATGGACAGAGGCACTCGGAGGCATTTATGAACAGCAAAGAGAGAAACACAGACTGTGGTTTATGGTGTCAGGATGATAGAATATCAACAGCACTAGGTGCTCCCAATTAAAATAGCTTTATCTAAGTCCGGATAGACCATAGTGTTGTCTGAATTGGATATGAAAACAGAACTTGGTGTTATACATTCCGTTGGATATTTAAGTGGATGGACTGTGCGCTGTAGAGTTGCATATGCATTGAAGTGGTCCCCTGTTTTTTGTGTTTGTTTTTTTTTCAAAAGGGAAGGGGGGAGGAGAAGGATGGGGGCAGCTAAAACAATTATTATACCATTAGTTTTCCTCGGGTTACAATTCTGGCATAATGCAATAGGATTCATCTATTTCATTCATTTTCTTTCTTAGAGAGCGACATGCAATTTAATTACCCATGCTCCTCTTTGGCTGCCTGAGCGAGGGCGAGCGTCTCTTCGCAAAGACTGCAGAGCGGCCCCCTCGCGTCTCTCACTCACTTCTCGTAAAGGATCGAGGGTGGCGAAACAATGATGGATAGACTCTGAATAGTGCATTATTTCTGATGCATTTTTGATTATTTCTACCCTTTCCCTTTTTTTCACGTAATGCAATAAGCCATGATATACCCTGAGTTCTGTCAAATGCATGGATATTGCAACGGCTCGGGCCGCTACCCGTTCCCTTTACTGTTAAGAAAGGAACTGTGCAGGCAACTCCTATTGTCTCTGAAACTCTGGGATTCATAGGGTTCTCTTCCTCTCTTCGTTTCTTTCTCTTTCTCTCTCACATACACGCTCACTCTCGCTCACTCTCTCTCTCTCTCCGTATGGCTCTATCTCCCTCTGTCTGTCTTTTCACCCCACCCCCCCACCCCCATCCCCATACATATCACTCTCTCTCTTTCTCTCTCTCTGTTTGTCTCTTTCTCTTGCCTGTAGCATGCTTGGAGACATTCACAGTTGGACCGGTGCCTCCATTCTCTCTGAAGACTGGGCTGTATCGTTCCCTATCTGAAGAATTTCAAGGGCCTCTTTAAAGTAAACAAATCAATAATGCTCATATGAGGGGTGAAAACCGAGGTTACATTCATATGAGACAATTTCCCACATTTTTCCCTTTAACAAAATGTTTCAGACACATTCCCGCTCCTCCAACCTACCCTGGAGATCCCGTGACCTCTTGTTGAGTTTACATAATGCATGCTTTGAATAAAATCATTCAAAAAAAAAATAATGTTGTTTAACATTCTCTACCTCATACGTGTATGTGTGTACAGTACAGTAGGAAGTCTAAGTCAGTATCTGCAATTGAGCTTCTAATTTCACTTAAAGTGGAGCAGGAAGTGGACTATTCATCGTGCGATTGTGGCATGGCCTCGCTCAAAGACATGCTGTAGGACTAGGAGACTCTTGACGCTGTTCTACACTGTTGTTACCACAATATTGATTAGCAAAGCACTGCCTCCTCAACTGATAAACCAGAATTGAACACAAGCCCTAAATTCTACAGCCGTCAAGATATTAAGAAAACACTGTTCATTCCACTTAAATTCTGTTCAAACTAGCTTTATGTCAAAGGGACAACCCAATGTTGGCCACAGCAATGCAATCACTGAAATTAATCAAGTCAATATTGTAATATACTGATGATAATCTTACTAAATCTATGTGAAAAGAGAGTGGTTGTGTGTGGCTGGTTGATCGGTCACGTCCTATGGTATGGTGTCCTGGACAGTCAGGAAGCCCATCACAGTAAGCTCAAATTCTTTCATAAACCATAGTCTAATGTAGCCATCCTCCCAAGTCTCGTTCATCACTCAGCTTTGAGGCTGTCCTAATATGGACACCGTATCACAGCGTTGAGGGTACAGGAACCATAAAACGGAGCAGCTCTTCCAAACGTTTGTTGTGGAGCCCGTATATGTTGAGCCTCCTCCAACCATGTTCTTCTCTCAGGTAGAGAGAACTGCTTTGATTCGACAGAGGGCTTTACTAAGACAGGTGCTGATAGGTCTGTGTGCTAGGGGGAGGGGTCAGGGCTACAGGTGAATGCGGTACAGGTGAGTTTGGCAGCGGAACTCAGGCTCGTCTGTCGAACATGTCGCTGGGATCATCTCCAAAGGCTTTTCTTGGCATGGAACTTCCCTCACAAAGAACAACAATGTAGTAACTCTGGGAAGGACACATCATTGGCTAACCTCCAACAGGAAATTACCAAAAAAGAACAGATGATTATTTTTTGGGTTATGATTAAGCACACAGCCATGTATGTCATGATGACAACCTATCTGTGAGGTCACAGGTCACGCGACCCATTATTAGAGACGCATCACTGATTGCCATAGGCTGTATCACAACTTGAAATCTGGGCCTGTATTCATAAAGCGCCTCATAGTAGGAGCGCTGATCTAGGATCAGTTTTGCCATTTTAGATCATAATGAATGAGATTATATAGACAGGTAGGAGAGAATCCTAGATCAGCACTCCTACTCTGAAACACTTTATAAATATGGGACGTACATAGTAACTCATGTACTGCCTAATGGTGCATTGATGTCAATAAGATATTTGTTGTGAAATTAAAGGTACATTGTTGGATCTGAAGTTATGATTCATTTAAATGTATAATTTGAGTATAAAAGTGTAAAGTTTTTGCTTTAACAGGGCTCTTCATCAGAGCAATAATAGCAGTAAAAGACCTCTCCATCTCATATCTCCAGAACAATGTCTAAAAAAAGTTAGTGCAGAAGAGGAGTGCTTTCTTTAGCTTTAACTTTCTCTTCTCTTGAATGCACACACACACACACGCACGCACGCACGCACGCACGCACACACGCACACACACACACACACGCACACACGCGCACACGCACACACGCACGCACACATGCACACACGCACACACGCACACACGCACACACGCACACACACACACACACAAACAACCCCTCCCACACACACACAAACTACCCCCCCCCCCCCCCCCCCCCCCCATGGTCCTCCAGACACAGCCTCTCCTGTGACATTTCATCAGCAGGTGTGTGAGGTGTCCCGGGCTTGTCCATGTGATTGGCTTTGTGTTGTGCTGTCGGTGACAAGGGGGGGGAGATTGATCGTCCCCCTGCAGCTGAGCTCTGGGAGGACCTGGCTGGCTGCTGTGAAAGGTCAGCCACCAGAGGTGAGGGCTTTGATATTGACTCCACAAAGGTTCTGTCTGATGAGACTATTATGTCTGCGACGCTGGGACACAGACCCACACACAGTGACACAGACACACAGTAACACACACACACACCTCAATGACAACGTCATCCCCAAATATTACACACAAAGACAGGAATATGTACACAGATGCACACACACATGCAGGCGTGCACGAACGCACACACATGTACACTTAAACACGCACGCATGCACACACACACACACAGGCAGGCACCCATGGTCCATAGTCAAAAGTAGTGCACTATATAGGGAATAGGGCACCATTTGGGAAACCTACTACTTACTGTATGTTGGCTGGTTGCTCACAGACAGGACATTCCATTTCCTCATGCTGTCTGACCCTTTCACATCAGGACATAGTATAGACTCATAGGATACACTCTGTCATGCTCCCAAAATAAAGTTCTCTTCCATATTACATGCCAGTCTGGATTCATTACCCGGTAGTCTGCATAGGTTTTCCAGCACTTTCCCCCTCTTACTCTTTTTTTCATTTCCCTCTCCCTCTCTTTCTGCCCCTCCCTCTCTTTCTGCCCCTCCCTCTCTTTCTGCCCCTCCCTCTCTTTCTGCCCCTCCCTCTCTTTCTGCCCCTCCCTCTCTTTCTGCCCCTCCCTCTCTTTCTGCCCCTCCCTCTCTTTCTGCCCCTCCCTCTCTCAGCACCACTGCGGCTGCTATTTTATCTCTCTCTCTCTTTCTCTCTTCCTCTCTCTTCCTTTACCTCTCTCAGTTTCTCCCTTTCCCTCTCTCTTCCTTTACCTCTCTCAGTTTCTCCCTTTCCCTCTCTCTTCCTTTACCTCTCTCAGTTTCTCCCTTTCCCTCTCTCTTCCTTTACCTCTCTCAGTTTCTCCCTTTCCCTCTCTCTTCCTTTACCTCTCTCAGTTTCTCCCTTTCCCTCTCTCTTCCTTTACCTCTCTCAGTTTCTCCCTTTCCCTCTCTCTTCCTTTACCTCTCTCAGTTTCTCCCTTTCCCTCTCTCTTCCTTTACCTCTCTCAGTTTCTCCCTTTCCCTCTCTCTTCCTTTACCTCTCTCAGTTTCTCCCTTTCCCTCTCTCTTCCTTTACCTCTCTCAGTTTCTCCCTTTCCCTCTCTCTCAGCACCACCGCTCATGCTGTTTTCTGCTGGACGTTTCCTATCATTGTGCTTTAATGTCGCTGCGCCAGGCTGTATGTATCCTGAGCCGTCTCCATCTGTGTCCCGCGCCCATTCGTCTTACGCCCACGTATTAATGAATGCTGGAACTAAACGGTTCCTCTCGGCCCTGTTTCTGGGGTCCGGGCCTACGTTAGCCCCTCGCTTTCGGGAACATGGCTTCCTAATTAAAGGAAAACAAACGCTAGTGCTCCCCCCCACCACTCGCTGCGAAACAGACATTATTTGCGTGTAAAAGTCCAACTTCATGATTCATTAAGAAGAGGAAGTGAGAGCTGGTTGGACAGACCATACGCAAGCAGCGAATGGGAGGATGAAAGCAGGGAGGGAGGGGAAATAAGGAAAGAGGATAAGAAGGAGAGTGTGTGTGCACTTGTGCACGTGCACGTGCGTGTGTGTGTCTGATGTGTGAGGGTTTTGTGAGAACAACGGTTATTGATTGTGTTTAGAGAGGGCCATCAGAGTGAAAAGCTGTGCCAGGCTCATTCCTGTAATTACTAGCATTCTTCTGAGTGTGCGTCTGTATTGAGAGGAGAGGGTTGAGAATGACAGGAATGATGGTGAAAGGAGTGAGAGTGGCAGGAATGATGGTGAGAGAGAGGGTTGAGAATGACAGGAATGATGGTGAGAGGAGTGAGAGTGGCAGGAATGAGGGTGAGAGAGAGGGTTGACAGTGACAGGAATGATGGTGAGAGAGAGGGGTGAGAGTAACAGGAATGATAGTGAGAGAGAGGGTTGAGTGACAGGAATGATGGTGAGAGAGAGGGTTGAGAGTGACAGGAAGGATGGTGAGAGAGATGGGTGAGAGTGACAAGAATGATGGTGAGAGAGAGGGGTGAGAGTGGCAGGAATGGTGGTGAGAAAGAGGGTTGAGAGTGACAGGAATGATGGTGAGAGAGAGGGGTGAGAATGACAGGAATGATGGTGAGAGATAGTGGTGAGAGTGACAGGAATGATGGTGAGAGAGAGGGGTGAGAGTGGCAGGAATGATGGTGAGAGAGAGGGTTGAGAGTGACAGGAATGATGGTGAGAGAGAGGGGTGAGAATGACAGGAATGATGGTGAATGATAGGGGTGAGAGTGACAGGAATGATGGTGAGAGAGAGGGGTGAGAGTGACAGGAATAATGGTGAGAGAGAGGGGTGAGAATGACAGGAATGATGGTGAATGATAGGGGTGAGAGTGACAGGAATGATGGTGAAAGAGAGGGGTGAGAGTGACCAGAATGATGGTGAGAGAGAGGGTTGAGAGTGACAGGAATGATGGTGAGAGAGAGGGTTGAGAGTGACAGGAATGATGGTGAAAGGAGTGAGAGTGGCAGGAATGATGGTGAGAGAGAGGGTTGAGAATGACAGGAATGATGGTGAGAGGAGTGAGAGTGGCAGGAATGAGGGTGAGAGAGAGGGTTGACAGTGACAGGAATGATGGTGAGAGAGAGGGGTGAGAGTAACAGGAATGATAGTGAGAGAGAGGGTTGAGTGACAGGAATGATGGTGAGAGAGAGGGTTGAGAGTGACAGGAAGGATGGTGAGAGAGATGGGTGAGAGTGACAAGAATGATGGTGAGAGAGAGGGGTGAGAGTGGCAGGAATGGTGGTGAGAAAGAGGGTTGAGAGTGACAGGAATGATGGTGAGAGAGAGGGGTGAGAATGACAGGAATGATGGTGAGAGATAGTGGTGAGAGTGACAGGAATGATGGTGAGAGAGAGGGGTGAGAGTGGCAGGAATGATGGTGAGAGAGAGGGTTGAGAGTGACAGGAATGATGGTGAGAGAGAGGGGTGAGAATGACAGGAATGATGGTGAATGATAGGGGTGAGAGTGACAGGAATGATGGTGAGAGAGAGGGGTGAGAGTGACAGGAATAATGGTGAGAGAGAGGGGTGAGAATGACAGGAATGATGGTGAATGATAGGGGTGAGAGTGACAGGAATGATGGTGAAAGAGAGGGGTGAGAGTGACCAGAATGATGGTGAGAGAGAGGGTTGAGAGTGACAGGAATGATGGTGAGAGAGAGGGTTGAGAGTGACAGGAATGATGGTGAGAGAGAGGGGCGAGAGTGACAGGAATGATGGTGAGAGAGGGGTGAGAATGACAGGAATGATGGTGAATGATAGGGGTGAGAGTGACAGGAATGATGGTGAGCGAGAGGGGTGAGAGTGACAGGAATGATGGTGTTAGAGAGAGAGAGAGGGATGAGAGTGACCAGGAATGATGGTGAGAGAGAGGGTGAGAGTGACCAGGTATGATGGTGAGAGAGAGGGTGAGACTGACAGGAGTTATGGAGTGAAAGGATGGGGTTTTGGGGTGAGGCTGAGAAATGGTGACAAAGTGAGGAGTGAGAAAGTAAAATGTGAGATGGGAGATTGTGAGAGGAATGGGGACTGTGTTTCATGTAAATTGTCCATTAACTCAACCATTACAATACATGTTACTCAATCACGTGTCAATAGTAAATGTAAGCACAATTACTGTAATGGGAATAAGATATATTTGCAACAAAGAGGATATGAAGTGATAGGACATGGATAACAATGAAATGGAATAGTAAAGTTGAGATGCAGTATGTTCCTCCCTCTAGTAAAATCCTGATCTGTTATACAGCACAGTTGTCGTGTTTTGAGTGGAGCTGTTGCGAGACTAGGCTCCGGCCATGTGTGTCTGTTACTCAAACATCTCCAACTGCCTGTAAAACTCGAGTCATACTGTCACGGATCCCTTCGGAACTATCATTACGCACACCTGGTCCCTATTCCCATTGATTAGTAATTGTATAAGTGTGCCCTTTGTTTACCATTGTCCTGTCGATTGTTGTTCCAATGTCCGTTGGTTCGTGTGAGTACATGTGCTATGTTGTTTTGGGCCTCCGTGCCACGTATATTTAGCAGATGATTACCGGTCTCGTCCCGTGTGATAATCATTGTGCGATTGTGTATTTATTCGAGGTACTCCTTTCTCTTTTGTTTGGGTTTCAACCCTGTGTTTTGTATATGTTTTTGTTTGGTCTTCGTCCCCGTGCCTTTACACGGCGCGCTGTCATTTGGGAAATAAAAAACCCTATTACGCATTCCTGCGCCTGTCTCCCGACCCTTTATGCCAGCGTGACACATATGTGGTGCTCACTCAGATATCAATCAGATGTTCTTATCACTTAACGCTTTTTAAGTACTGTTAACAAATATTAGATGACTTTGTTAATATCTTTTATATCTGTGTTCTGCTGATCTAAAGTTATTTAGAGTTTTTACAAGTTATGATTATTTAATATTTTACAGTCATTCTAAACTTTATTAAATAAGTTGTACTTGGTTCTATTATGTTGTATGTCTTTAACTTAAAGTAATATAGTAGTTGCCAGGCACATTCATATTTGAGTTAAAAACACTTGATTTATCTGTGTTGTGCTGATATAGATTTGAGAATGAGCACGGGTTCAAATGTCACCTCGTCAAGTACAGAAAACAATATTAAACATTAAGACACGACCACTGAAAATGACTCATCAGAACTACTTACACTTGACAAAAATGTGCAATGAAGGTTGATAATTTAAGTAAAATGGGCACTACATTTTTATGTTCAAAACAACAAATATTAAGTAACTTCAATCGTTATAGTTCAGAATACACAATTCAATTTAGTGTCAAAAATTTTTGTAAAACAGTTAAGTACTTAGAACTTAAAAAGATAACCACATGGGTGGTGGTCACGTTATAACTTGAAGTATTGAACACTGACATGCTTTGAGTTGGGTTACTCAAATGGTTCTAGGCACCGGGTTTCATTAGCAGAACTAAATACTTTTTACAGTACATAGTCCATCCCTCACTATCCTCCATGTGTTTGTTTTCTACTTTCTGACACTCCTTAATATGTTTTAATGAATGTCTACTGATGACTGTGGGTTTGTGTACGTGTGACTGTGTTAGTGTATGAGCTTGCGTAGCCTGCATGTGTGTGGACTGTGGACATACTGTATGTGCGTTCCCCTCTCCTCCATCTCCACCAGCTCCTCAGTGTGATGTTTTCCATTAGCTCTAATGAGTTCTAAGTGGCCAATACTTTCTTCTGCAGGGAACTCGTGTCAAACTAATTCACTTTTAATGAGAGGAAACCGACTGATTAGAGTGTTTTTCTTGGCAAACGAGCCAATCAATTCTCTGTTTGGTCGAAGCTGGGGCAAGAAGCGAGCCTTTCTTTCGGGCAGAGAACGCTCATCCAAGCTCTAGGTCTATCTGTCTGTCTGCCCTATTTACATAGTCATTGAACACGGGTCACTTTAATAATGTTGTACCCCATATACTGTTTTACCCACTTCATATGTATATACTGTGTTCTAGTCAAAGCTCATCCTACAGTATAACTACTGCTGTACACCCCTTTTCTAGTCATACTGTCTTTGCACACCTATTATGTATATTATATTCCAGACTCTGACATTGCTTTCTTTTTGTATTTGCATTGTTTTGTATTGTTACGTATTACTGCACTATTTTCACACTGCTTTGTTTGGCAGAACTTTTACTGGGCCTATATAGGTAGTAAACCTTTCAACGTAATGGGATAGTTCAGTGAAATTATGTATTCTGATTTTTGTTTCCTTACTGCACTGAGGAGTGTCTGCAATCCACATTGGTTTGGGTAGAAAAGTCACCGCCAAGAAATGCCAACGTTAGCATTTTCAGACAAAAAAAATAACATAACTTTTACTCAGTATAGACTCTGTTTAAAAGTTACACTTCGCACTACTACAACAGTGTTTCTGTTTTTCAGAATAAAAACAAATATATTTTCCTGCCTATTGTTTAACCATTGATACGTTCTGGCGGCCATTTTGAGATCTTAATTAAGGAGGTGGTCCTGTGTGGCTCAGTAGGCATGGCACCTGCAACTCCAGGATTGTGGGTTTGATTCCCAGGACTAACCATGAATAAAATATTTATGCACGCATGACTGTAAGTCTCTTTGGATAAAGGTATCTGCTAAATGGCATTTATTATTATATTAGGAGCACCAGGCACTGCCAGAGTGTCTATCAATGGCATGTCCATCTTTCTGTGAGAAATTCCACTTGTCACTCAAAACATTTATAAAGTATAAATGGCACTCACTTTATGTTAGGTCATGCAGATATACTTTACTGATGATTAGTACATGTATAAGGACCTATAATTAACATCTCATTAAATTCTTGTCTAGATGACATGATGTGATCGCGTGAAATGCTTTAGATTCACTATTTATCTTCACCAAATACTTTAACTTTAGCAGCCATTAAAATGGCAGAGGCGTTACTTACAGACAGTCTATAAAACAGAGTCTGATTATTTAAAATCCCAAAAGTAATCTAAGAATGAAAAGCCCAGGAGACAGTGTACGGTTGCTGTAGTTTGAGTGTTAGTGGTATGTTCGTATCAATGTTCAGATTCAGTCCAGTGGTGCCCTGTAGCTCTCCACCTCACACAGGGTCAGGTACTCATTCCTTCCTGGAATGACCACGTTGATGTATTGTCCCTCCATGCCGTTACAATGGAAGGTGCTGAAGGCGCGCTCTGGGACAGAAGGGACCAAAGCACGTCTGCAGGATGAATCACAATGACAAGTTACTGCAGAAATAGCAACTATGACTCTGTTTGCACACAGTCTCATGTGAACTCACTCTGACGCTAACAAAATTGAATAATTTGCCCAGTTGAGCAATTCAGTGGAACCACAACTCCCATAGTTCACCTGGGATTGTTGTTGCCGTTGTTGTCCTCCACAGAGTCTCTAATCCGGATCTCAGCTCCATTCAGTCTGCTGGAACAACAATCAATTCTGTTGGTGATGGTAATGAAGAACACTGTATGTATTAAGCAGGTTCAATCACTACCATGGGTTAGGTTCAATCTCAATGTGCAGGAGCCATGTGTCACGGTTCCCATCAATGGCGTTTAGAACATAATAAAGGCCAGTATTGATTACTGGGTGGCTTTTCCCCGTAATGCCACGTTCTTTCCTGGACAAGATGCAAAAAGAGTTGTGAGAAATAAGCTAATTGTGGTTACACATTTAAATTAGTTCGTATAAGAGCTGATTGCTCTGAATTAGTTACTAATTAACCTGTAACATTACTTCAATGATACTCAAATGCAATATAAAGTGATTGGTCTCTCTCTCTCTCTCTCTCTCTCTCTCTCTCTCTCTCTCTCTCTCTCTCTCTCTCTCTCTCTCTCATAACAATATTTGGAAGTTGATCCAATATTTTTGGTAGCCTGCAGCATAGTCTTCACTTTTCAGCAGGAGCCATTTGCTTTCTAACCTTTGTTTTCCCTCAATTGTATTTGAAATATTGTGAAAGTCCTGTTTGGTCTGCATGCTGCTTTTTTCACTGACAGATTTGCAGCGCGTTCCTGACTGTAGGCTATTCCTTGTTCTTTGGGCTACAATCCACAGCTAGGCTTTTTATTTAAACAAATAAATAAGCGATTGATCCTCTGTGGCTAAATTATAGGGCTTCTCTTGGCGTAGTAGGCTATTCTGAATGATGTCATTTATTTATGAACAGACAGTAATTCTATCATTTTGGCAAATGCATTTCAATTTACAGGGGCGCTGCAGTTCTTTCAGAACCCTTCGCGCGGCAATGATTATATGAGGAAATAAATGATGAAGTGCAACGCAGGAACCCCAAAATACAAGCTTGTAAACAAAGAAATGTAAAAAAAGAAAAATAGCACTACATAGCCTGGTTAAAACGATCATTTTGATATCATGGATGGTCAGTCCTTGCATCCATAACTGTCTACGAATTTGAGATTGATGACATTTCTCCAGCCCCATCCCTCAGCTTTTTGCCAAAACAGAGGCGGGGAGGGCGCTTTGTTATTGTTTCTACTGCTGACTGCCACTTTAAGAAGGTTGTAGCACAGCCTGAATGACATAAAGATGATCATCCAGATATCCCCATGTGCACCAGAATCACATCCTTCTCCTGAAATCAACAGCTTGTTCCAAGCTTAAAGCATTGGGGAGTTAGGCATTGTTATCAATTGCTTAAACCCCCCCAAAAATTGTGGTAATTTGACAGGTACAAATACATTGACACATTAAATAAACACTTATCTGATGCATTTCACCACAGTGTGTATAGCTCACACAAATTGTCAACACCTGCCGCAGTAGTATTGATCGTGCTTCAGGAGTATGTTGAGTCATTGTGGCTCTCATCTAAGTTTCAGTCACACTTGGTCACATTGGGGTGGCAGGGTAGCCGAGTGGTTAGCGTGTTGGACTAGTAACCAGAAGGTTGCAAGTTCAAACCCCTGAGCTGACAAGGTACAAATCTATCATTGAAAATAAGAATTTGTTCTTAACTGACTTGCCTAGGTAAAATAAATGAACATTTTTATTTGATTTTTTACAGTGGTTCAAATCACCTCCCTTCTCAGTTTATTCAGATACATTGTCAATACTTCATGCCATCCATGTCCTCATCCTTACTACACCCCCTTTACATGAGATGGGATATAAGGCCAGACCTGCTCCACTGAAACCTGCAACTCAGATTCTTCAATCGAAAGCTCCTAAATACTTGTAAGTACCTACCTTACTTTAACTTTAGATAACTATTACTTTGAACAATTGACCATTTACTTGTGTTTTCTTCATTTGTGTAGGCTTACAGGGAATGGCCATGGTAAAATAAGGCCTAAATTATATATGTATTTGAATTACTTTTGTGTACTATTACATTTTATTTGAACGAAAGTTCTTCATGTAAAAGTTTTAAGTTAGCAGGTTTTGTAGATTATACACTACCGGTCAAACATTTTAGAACACCTACTCATTCAAGGGTTTTTCTTTATTTTTACTATTTTCTATATTGTAAAACAATAGTGAAGACATCAAAACCGCATTGGTGCGGCTGGCTTCCGTGTTGGATGGCGCTGTGTTAAGAAGCAGTGCGGCTTGGTTGGGTTGTGTATCGGAGGACGCATGACTTTCAACCTTCGTCTCTCCCGACCCCGTACGGGAGTTGTAGCGATGAGACAAGATAGTAGCTACTAAAAAATTGGATACCACGAAAAAGGGGTACATTTTTTAAAATTAAATAAATAAATAAGCAAAGAGAAACGACAGTTCATCATTACTTTAAGATATGAAGATCAATCAATATGGAACATTTCAAGAACTTTGAAAGTTTCTTCAAGTGCATTTGCAAAAACAATCAAGCGCTATGATGAAACTGGCTCTCATGAGGACTGCCACAGGAATGGAAGACCCAGAGTTACCTCTGCTGCAGAGAATACGTTCATTAGAGTTACCAGCTTCAGAAATTGCAGCCCAAATACATGCTTCACGGAGTTACTTGCTGTAAATCATGGAGGAGGAGGTCTTATGGTGTGTGGGTGCTTTGCTGGTGACACTGTCTGTGATTAAGAATTCAAGGCACACTTAACCAGCATGGCTACAGTATCACAGCATTCTGCAGCGATATGCCATCCCATCTGGTTTGGGCTTAGTGGGACAATCATTTGTTTTTCAACAGAACAATGACCCAACACACCTCCAGGCTGTGTAAGGGCTATTTGACCAAGAAGGAGAGTGATGGAGTGCTGCATCAGATTACCTGGCCTCCACAATCCCCCGACCTCAATCAAAATGAGATGGTTTGGGATGAGTTGGACCGCAGAGTGAAGGAAAAGCAGCCAACAAATGCTCAGCATATGTGGGAACTGCTTCAAGAATGTTGGAAAGCATTCCAGGTGAAGCTGGTTGAGAGAATGCCAAGTGTGTGCGAAGCTGTCATCAAGGCAAACGGTGACTATTTGAAGAATCTCAAATATAAAACATATTTTGATTTGTTTATCACTTTTTTGGTTACTACATGATTCCATATGCGTTATTTCATAGTTTTAATGTTTTCACTATTAATCTACAATGTAAAAAATAAAAATAAAGAAAAAACCCTTGAATGAGTGTAGGTGTTCTAAAACCTTTGACCAGTAGTGTATATACTCATTATAAAAAAAAGTTTAACACTTGAAAATAATGCAATATATATCCCAAAATGTCCAAATATGTGTCATGACATTGTTATGACCATATTAGAACAGGTTATGACCAAAAAATGTGTTTCCAAAAACTGCTAGTTCAGGCCCATTTTCTGTCTCCCTTTCTTCCCTTTCCTTTTTTTGTGTGACATGCGTCAGCTGACTGTGGTTGCGTTCAGGTCCATCTCGTTATTGGAGGGTGGGATTTGCCTTATAAAATTCCAGTCTTTCCCTGTGCCAGAAAATTCCCTTTACCTGTGAAGGTTGGCGTGCCTAAGAGCGGTGAATGTGCCTTTAGTCCAAATTCCAGTGTGGCAGCCTAATCGTAATGTACAGTGCCTTCAGAAAGTATTCACACCTCTTGACCTTTAAGACATTTTGTTGTGTTAAAGCCTGAATTTACAATTGATTGAATTTAGATTTTTTTTCATCGGCCTACACACAATACCCCATAATGTCAAAGTGGCATTATGTTTTTTGACATTTTTACAAATTAATTAAAAATGTAAGGTGGAATGTCTTGAGTCAATAATTATTCAACCTCTTTGTTATGGCAAGCCTAAATAGGTTCAAGTCACATAATAAGTTGCATGGACTAATAATAGTGTTTAACAAAAAAAATTCAATGACTACCTCATCTCTGTACCCCACACATGCAATTATCTGTAAGGTCCCTCAGTCGAGCAGTGAATTTCAAACACAGATTTCAACCACAGAGACCATAGAGGTTTTCCAACGGCTCGCAAAGAAGGTTCACCTATTGGTAGATGGGTACAAAAAAAAGCAGACATTGAATATCCCTTTGAGCATGGTGAAGTTATTAATTACGTTTTCGATGGTGTATCAGTACACCCAATCACTACAAAGACATAGGCGTCCTTTCTAACTTAGTTGGCAGAGAGGAAGGAAACCGCTCAGGGATTTCACCATGAGGCCAATGGTAACTTTAAAACAGTCACAGAGTTTAAAGGCTGCGTTAGGAGAAAACAGAGGTTAGATCTACAACATTGTTGTTACTCCAGAATACTAACCCAACTAATAGGTTGAAAAGAAGGAAGCCTGTACATAATACAAATATTCAAAAACATGAATCCTGTTTGCAACTAGGCACTAAAGTAATACTTTAGTATTACTTTTTACTTTTTATTAGCCTACTTTCCTCAAGACACTGGGAGAGGAATTCACCTTTCAGCAGAACAATAACCTAAAACACAAGGCCAAATCTACACTAGAGTTCAGTGGAGACTGCTCAGTGGAGGACAGCTCATAATAATGGCTGGAATGGAGTCAATGAAATGGCATCAAACACATTAAACATGTGGTTTCCATGTGCTTGATACCATTCCATTGACCCCATTTCAGCCATTAATATGAGCTGGAATGGAGAAGTGAATGTTCCTGTGTGGCCGAGAATCTGTTTGAAAATATATGGCAAGACCTGAAAATGGTTTGACAGAGCTTGAAGAATTTTGAAACGAATAATGGGCAATTGTTGCACAATACAGGTGGGGAAAGCTCTTAGAGACTTACCCAGAAAGACTCAGCTGTAATCGCTGTCAAAGGTGATTCTGACATGTATAGACTCAGGAGGTTGAATACTTATCTAATCAAGATATATTAATTGTATTTTTAATTGTATGTCTTACAAATGTTAGATTTTTTCCCCACTTTGACATTACAGAGTATTTTGTGTAGATAGTTGACCAAAAAAAAGACAACTAAATCCATTTTAATCCCACTTTGTAACACAACAGAATGTGTGCTTTTGCGAGCAACAGAGCTGAAGATTGTATATATGCAGAGCTTTGATTATTGATGTGTGAAACTACGAATCTATTGAATATAAGAACGAAGCTGATGCTAAAACTATTAAAACTATTAATTGCTGTCGCAGAAAATAAAACTCCTTCTATTTGCAGTCTTGTTGTTTCCTTGGTATTTCCATGCTCCAGCCCTGTTGGTAGAACCTGCGTGCTTATTGGTTAGATAATATTGTTATTTATTGATGAGCTGAAATTATAACTGATAACAACGATATATTGTGATTGAATTGCAGCCTAAAAGATGGTTTCAGTCTTTGTGACAGCGTTTCTGTGGACTGGTTCCTATTAAAGCCGTTGTTGAATTTGCTCTGTGCTTTCCCTTCCGGAGGATGAGATCGACCAAGATGTTTCTAATGTTGACTATGCTGGGACTGGCAGGCTTTATTGGAGCTGCGCGTCCTTGTGCGAGTCAGTGAAACTGGATAGCATTTTTAGGACTATAATTTCCTCCTCATAATGTAGCCTACAATATGTGTCTCCACACACCTAAGGCTATTGATGGATTCAAGACAAGGTATTTTTTTTATTGATTTCAGATTCTCAGTTTGTCAGTGTCAAAGTAGCCTGTCATTTCTGTCATTTGTGCGATATTAAAAAAGATTCTGCCAAAGTCTCCAGTCATGTAAATTGACATAGAACCCCACGAAATGTGTTTATAAAAGGCATACGTTTTCCAGGACCCTAGGCTACTAAAAATGTTCCCAATGGGTACAACTTCTTCAAGCACCTCTACTCTACTGCTCAATGCCACTTCGCAAATGCGATGATATGCATGCAATGCTTTATTATAAAAGGTGTTTTTTGTGTTATTTTTTTAAGCATTCCGGTACCTCAGAACTCCTCAAGACACCCCCCTCTCGTGCTAACTTTTTGTTCTGGCACCTCCCGATTTACAAATGAACAAAAATGCTAAGTTGTCCTTGATGAGATTAGAACACGCTAGACATTAAATCATTGTAATTGATGGGCCTATGATGGGCCTATGATTCAGTGAGGGAGTGTTTGGTCTTCCTCGTTTTTCCCTTTTTACTCAAAGTGATCGTTGCTATAGTCTACATATACACTATGGGCGTGTATTTGCTAATTGTTCATGTCAAAATTTGAGTTGAATGTAGGCTGTATGGTATATTTAATATACACTACATGACCAAAGGTATGTGGACACCTGCTCGTCGAACATCTCATTCCAAAATCATGGGCACTAACATGGAGTTTGTCCCCCATTTGCTGCTATAACATCCTCCACTCTTCTGGGAAGGCTGCAACATGGAACATGGTTGCAGGGACTTGCTTCCATTCAGCCACAAGAGCATTAGTGAGGTCTGGCACTGATGTTGGGCGATTAGGCCTTGCTCGCAGTCAGGGTTCCAATTGATCCAAAAGATGTTCAATGGGGTTGAGGTCAGGTCTCTGTGCAGACCAGTCAAGTTCTTCCACACCGATCTCAACAAACGATCTCTGTATGTACCTTGCTTTGTGCACGGGGGCATTATCATACTGAAACAGGAAAGGGCCTTTCACAAACTGTTGCCACAAAGTTGGAAGCACAGAATCGTGTAGAATGTCATTGTGTGCTGTAGCGTTATGACTTACCTTCACTAGAACTAAGGGTCCTAGCCTGAACCATGAAATACAGACCCAGACCATTATTCCTCCTCCACAAAACTTTACAGTTTGCACTATGCATTGGGGCAGGTAGCGTTCTCCTGGCATCCCAGATTTGTCCGTCGGACTGCCAGATGGTTCTCTTATCACTCCAGAGAACGCGTTTCCACTGCTCCAGAGTCCAATGGTCGACGAGCTTCATACCACTCCAGCCGACGCTTGGCATTGCGCATGGTGATCTTAGGCTTGTATGGCTGCTTGACAATGGAAACCCATTTCATGAAGCTCCCCACGAACCGTTATTGTGCTGATGTTGCTCATAGAGTGGTGGTGAGTGTTGCAACCATGGACAGACGATTTTTAAGCGCTACGCACTTCAGCACTCGGCAGTCCCGTTCTGTGAGCTTGTGTGGCCTACCTCTTTGCAGCTATGTCTATGGAGATTGCATGGCTGTGTGCTCAATTTTATACACCTGCTTCAACGGGTGTGGCTGAAATAGCCGAATCCACTAATTTGAAGGGGTGTCCACATACTTTTGTGTACATTTATATTCCAGACTCTGACATTGCTTGTTCTGATATTTCTTACCTTTTTCTTTCTTTTAACTTTTTGGATTACATGCATATTGTATTGCTAGGTATTATTACTGCACTGTTGGTGCTAGAAACACAATAACTGCAATAACATCTGCAAGTCTGTGTCCTTGACCAATAAACTTGGATTTGATCTACATTTCTTATTTTATGAAATTACACAAATACTTCACATTGGGCAAACATGATATGCTTTTACTCATGGGTGTGGGTGTGCCCCTTTCTGTCCAATGAGGTTATTTCTGGACAATATTTCTGAAAGTAAAAATATGGTTACACTTTAGAATAGGGAACACATTTTAAGGTACTATGTCCTTAATAGTCCCACATTGAGACAGCTTACTAAGAATCTGTTTCTTGTGTAACTTGCTCTTTATTATTACTAATATGTCTTTATTATGGCGAACAAATAGGTTATTAAGGATTGGCCAGTAACACTTGACTTGTAATGTTTGAATAAGAAAACACTTACCTAATAAGACATAATGAAGAACTTTTCAGCTACTTATATGCACACTTACAAACTACAAATGAGTGGCTAATATGTGTAATATGTGTCACTGTGTTTTTAAAATGATTTGCTTGGTTTTGATTATTAAGATCATGTCTAGCCTTAATTGTAACAAGTGCGCTTTTAAATAATAAAAACACAAAAGGTAAAAAGAAGATATTTTTCTTTCTATTGTATCAATGCATTTTAAATAGGGTAGTCTATATGATTGATTAATGAGGCATATGACATTATGAATGTCTGTTATGACCATTTATTAGGATTGTGTTACCATACCTGCATGTGTTTGACATTGTCATTTTCTGTAGAGGTGAGGGATTCAGATGGCCACCAGAGGGCCAGGGACTGTTCATCTGAGGAGAGGCGGGGACTGAGAGACATTAGGCCTAGATGTTCCATGTGAACACAGTGGAGTAAAATCTCCCCTGTAGAATCTGTGGCCCGTACTCATAAAGCATCTCAGACTAGGAGTGCTGATCTAGGATCAGGACCCTGTTGTCCATGTCATCTTATTCATTAGGATTGTAAAGGTCAAACTAATCCTAGATAAGCATTCCTACACTGGGGTGCTTTATGAGTACAGGCCAGTATGTATTTGACTAATAATACTGTATCTTTTATATATCACAGTAATATTTACGTGGGCTAAATGTGCAACTGTGCTCAAATCCTCTAGGAGCCGCACAACGCTCTGTGTCACTCCCAGGCGGGGCCCATTGATGTTCCCAGTTCGATCGGGACTCTCAGAACCTGCAAAATGTGTCCGTTTCATCTCTCAATTACAGAATTAGTTTGTATTGCTGATGTTCAGGCCTTTATCCGTCACAATATGGCTCAAGTTTGTTGAAGTGTTAAAAAAAAATCCTAAAAGAAAAGTCATGCATCACCGGCAGCTGGTGCTGTTTCAAAGCAGCCCCATCCCCTTAAAGATGAAATCAATTTCGTTTCAAGTCCTGTACCTCTGCTGGATGATGAGGGCTCTAGGGGTGGGGTTTTTATTGGGAGTGAAGAGGGGAGAGAGAAAAAAAAATCTGTTTGATTTGTCAGAACTTCTTTAGATTAATATACAGCTGTCACTATACTGAGGAACCAGACCTCATCATCACCTTTCATCTGGCTGATTTAACCCCAGGCACCAGACACACCTTTCACACACACACATGCACGCACGCACACGCACGCTCACAAACACACACGCACATGCATGTGTACGTGTGTGAGTATGGTTATGTCTGTTGTGTGTGTCTCTGTCGTTGAATGTCAATGTATTGCCACACTCGAACAAAGACTACCCTAGTTGTCTATCTGTCTAGTCCACACGTTTACAGGGTCACATGAGCACGTCGTCAGAATGGCAGTCTAATTGAGTGTGATGGGCTTTTGAAGGACCATTTGCATTCCCAGGCTCGGGCTCTAATGCAAACAGAGACATCAAGGGTCTCTCTGTGATTTGAGAGTGTTTAAATAGCACGTTGTGTTCAATCACCAGCCAGGCAGGCCTCACGAGGCACAGAAAGAGGGGGTAAGGTGGAGGGAGAGAAATACAGAGAGATTGGGGGAGAGAGAAGGAGAGAGAAAAGAGGTCACACTCTAATACGAGTATGATGAATTGTTTACACATGTGGATCTTTCAGTACAGTAATCAAGTATTCTAGACTCAGATATTACAGTTGTGCTGTACAAACAGGCACACACACACATGAAACACACGCATACACACACACACACACACACACACACACACACACACTCAGCATGTTTAAGAAACATACTGTAGCTGATCTCTGTACCAGTACTATTGTACACTCAGGGTAGTTTGGAGACTCGGTGAGCGACAAGAGCACTTATGCATGAAACCCTTTGGCTCTGAGGAACACTAATCAGGCAAGCCCGTACTCTGAGAAACAAGCAGGGCTGCCTGAGTGGGACAGGAGTGGGATCATTATTAATTAACACGTTTAAAAGTGAAGGCACACTCTGAGACATCACTAATTACTGCTGCTGGTGCTGCACTTAAAACACATCTGAGACTCAGCACACACTGTAGCGTGTGTGTGTGTGTTTGCTTAACTGTAATGTCATAACGCACACTTTTGGTTCCTCTTCTGTGTGTTCCTACCCCAGTGCGCATTCCTCACCTCTGCCTTGGCTTACACACACACACACACACACACACACACACACACTTCGGCTGTCCCCTGTCCAGGACAATTTTCTGCTTAGCCTTGAAATACCTCTTCACCTGTGTGTGTTTAGATTAATTTATTCCCTCAATGAGTTCCACGGACAGAAAGGAGTATTGAAGTATCTGTCAGTTGACGGCCTCAGTTTAGTGCATAGAGCAGGACGAGGGTGTGGGCTGTGTTATTATTACATTACAGTAAGACAATGATTTACAATTCATTCCATTCCAACACACAGAGTGCCATGGACTCAAACGGGGTGAGCAAGTAAAACATATTTATTATCATTAGTTATTAGAAAAAGAGGGTTGTTATTATTATTTTTTTTTAAGTACTATGAACTGTTAAAAGTGCTCATATTGCTGCACATTTGTAGGGGATTATTCATTATCAATAATATTGTAGGTAAACCCATCGAATTATAGTATCTCTATGAGTAAACCTTTCATCGTAAAGATAGCTCATCAAAATCCTGACAATGTCATTTAAGTTAATACAGCAATGTATCCCAATCTTTTCTTGTCTTCTTATACTTGAACACACACTTTATTTTCTCAATACCTAACTGTCTCGTCTATATTTACTGGAATCGCATAAACGCACACCTCTCCTGTGTTGCTACTCTCCCCATCCCGTTCCTAAGTGGAAAGGCAGGTCTATAGAGGATTCACACCCTGTCTGCTGTTTTAGGGAGATTAGAGGTTCTGAAATGTGAAACTCAGCATTGAGAGAAACGTGGAAGTCTTAAACCCTGGTATTTTATGTCACCTCCCCTCTTTCACATGGGTTGTTCATGAACATGTAGGTGATACTACCTGTCACATGGGTTGTTGATGAAAATGGAGGTGATAATACCTGTCCCATGGGTTGTTGATGAACATACAGGTGATAATACCTGTCACATGCGCTGTTGATGAACATGCAGGTGATACTACCTGTCACATGGGTTGTTGATGAACATGCAGGTGATAATACCTGACACATGGGTTGTTGATGAACATGCAGGTGATAATACCTGTCGCATGGGTTGTTGATGAACATGCAGGTGATAATACCTGTCACATGGGTTGTTGATGAACATGCAGGTGATAATACCTGTCACATGGGTTGTTGATGAACATGCAGGTGATAATACCTGTCACATGGGTTGTTGATGAAAATTGAGGTGATAATACCTGTCACATGGGTTGTTGATGAACATGCAGGTGATACTACCCGTCACATGCGCTGTTGATGAACATGCAGGTGATAATACCTGTCACATGCGCTGTTGATGAAGATGCAGGTGATAATACCTGTCACATGGGTTGTTGATGAACATGCAGGTGATACTACCCGTCACATGCGCTGTTGATGAACATGCAGGTGATACTACCTGTCACATGGGTTGTTGATGAACATGCAGGTGATAATACCTGTCACATGGGTTGTTGATGAACATGCAGGTGATAATCCCTGACACATGGGTTGTTGATGAACATGCAGGTGATACTACCTGTCATATGGGTTGTTGATGAACATGCAGGTAATACTACCTGTCACATGGGTTGTTTATGAACATACAGGTGATACTACCCGTCACATGGGTTGTTGATGAACATGCAGGTGATACTACCTGTCACATGCACTGTTGATGAAGATGCAGGTGATAATAGCTGTCACATGGGCTGTTGATGAACATGTAGGTGATACTACCTGTCACATGTGCTGTTGATGAACATGCAGGTGATACTACCTGTCACATGCGCTGTTGATGAAAATTCTGGTGATAATACCTGTCACATGCGCTGTTGATGAAAATTCTGGTGATAATACCTTTCCAGGAGAAGTAGGTTCTGTCTCTAATGGCACCCTATCTATTTCCTATACAGAGCACTACTTTTGACCGGAGTCCTATGCTCCCTGGTCAAAAGTAGTGCACTATATAGGGATAGGGTGCCATTTGGGATGTAGCCATAGAGAGATCCAACAGGATCTTTTAGAGAATGAAAAATGAAGGGGCTTGACTTTCTCAACTTTGAACCTTGTTCTCTCATGAAAAACACTACATTGAAATCTAAAATCTAAATCCATCTTTCTCTTTTACCTTCTCATAACCTTCATTTCTTATTTTCCATGACTAGGTACAAATGTTTAGTACAACTGGTGCTATGTCTACTGGCAGGATGTGCAGGTGAGAGACCCTCCACCCAGTCTGCTCAACTCTGACATGCTCCTACCTCCATGTAGGCCACAGGTTTGAGACAATAGACTACACAATCTGTCTCTCTGTCTTTCTCATTCTCCCCCTCTCAATCTCTCTGTAGCACTTTTGTCTCTCCCTCTCTATTTCCATAATCCTCTCTGTCTAGCTCCCCATCTCCCTCTCTCTAGGGTCGTATAAATCCACCGTCAGCTTGTCTTTCTCTGGCAGTGCTGCACACCATCTCTCCCCTCTCTCCTTCTCATTCTCACTCTCTCCGCACCGGGTGGGAGGACAACATTGCTCTCAGTCAAACACACAATCCTGTTTTGTTACCTTGTAAATAATTTTCCTGGGAGGATGTTGGGCTTGGAGGAGGAAATGAGATAGAAGGCTCCTCCACCATGTGAGAAATTAGCCCAGAGATATGTGATCCTGCCTGGGCTCCCTTGGCCCCCAGCCTCCTCTCCTCCTCCTCCTCTCCCTCTTCCTCCTCCTTCCCTGGCGGCTAGCTGCTGGCCTGGCTCTGTCCTCAACGCTGGGGTGAGACTAGATGGCCTGTCAGACTGCACATGTTCCTGTGATTCCTCCCAATAATACATCTGGTGTATTAGAGAGAGAGTGTATGAGCGTGTGTGTGTATGAGCGTGTGTGTGTGTGTGTGTGTGTGAGTGTGCGTATGTGTGTGTGCGATAATATGCGTGAAAGGTTAATATTAGGACAGTATATCTCTCTGTTGTCTTTATTTTACTGAAACTTGTTCTCTAATACAAATCATGCAATTAAACACTCTAGTGTAGTTGTATAGTTACACTGTCCATTATGGTGCTAAATGCATACCTGTAAAGGACACACGAGTCTATTCATTACTGATAGGTAAACACCGGTCGCTGTGCTTCACATACTGAAATGAGTTAGAGCAACCTGTAGTAGTAACCTTCCTGTGTGTTGGAGAATCCGTTTCCATTTTGATATGTCCATTTCCTTTACTCTGTCTCCATCTTGTGGTCAACACTGTTCTATAACGTTGATGCCAAAAAGGTGAACGAAAGATGGAAAATGAGAAGGAATACTTATTAAGGTATCTAAAAGGGTTTTTGAAAGGAAGTTCAATTGTTATAGACTAATTATTAAAGGTAGAATTTAAGCTAAGCAAAACCTGAAACAGTTAGATGTAGTAAAATAACAGGTCTGATTCCTGTAGTAAGCCTAAACTTCAATATCAAAGCGCATTCGCATAACGGCCTACTTGATCCTGACAATGACAAAAGACATGGAGCTCGAGACGCGCGAATTAGCCTACAAGCAACGGGAAATGTAGGCCTATACTAATTTATGAAAATAAAAACAAATCCTCTTTCTCATGAGTGTTGCTGGTGTAAACTTATCTTGCATAAACTTGTCTTGAAGGATTGCATACGGGTAAATTAATGTATTTAAATGTTTCACTCAAGTACGAGAACAACGAGAACAACATTTCCCCAACACATTAGATTTGCGCAGGGTAAATACTCATGATAATGGCAGAAAAATGTAATTAAAACTAAATGTATTAGCCTACTTTGGGGAAGCGAATGACTAAATATATATCCTATAGGGAAATAAGAAGTAGACCCAATAATTTAAGTGAAATTCAACTATGTGCTTAAGTAACGACGGAGACTCACTGAGTCACACAGTATAATTGTATTTTTTTAATGAGTTGAGTGTTTCCAAACTAAAACTAACTAGCTAAACTAAATTAAATTAGGGATGTGGGATTAGGCTACTTTCTAAGATCAACTGTTGAAGAGTTGTGTTGTTTTTTTAAAAAATTAGGCTAGTGTTATGATCTCTTAGGGTTTTGAATATGAGTAAATTACTAAATAATAATGTGTTTTAGGCCCTAAACTCTGCCTTTATTCGTTATTTTTGTATGATAATTATGAGTTGTGATAATTAGGCCTATGATACAATAGTTGGTGCGTCAGCTTCTCAATCAAGAGCCTAACATTCCTTGACGATGGGTTTAATTTTATCATCTGTGTCAACACAGTTTGAGATTATTTTGACCCGTAGGCCATTTATTCATTTCAATGCGGATCTGCGCTTTGCTGGAAGAAAAAACCCATGTCGGACCTCGCAACAGTAACTAAGGGGTGCGGCTTGATAATGTCTCTATTATGACGTCACAAAGCATGCATTTAAAAAATTGAGTCTTGTGTATTTTGGTTCAGTCATCGATATGGATGTGTATCAAGAAGTAGGTGTACCGGAGTTTGGTGCTCCTTGGCCCGCCATGACGATGCCCGAACAAGGAGTGATTGGCCAATTTACCATTTTCTTCGCGCTTTTTCTTGGAGGACTAAAGGATGTAGGCCTGAGTACAAAACTAGACAAGGACATTTCCTGAACATAATGTGTGCCTGCTTGTATTGAAGTAATCTAATAATGGTAGAAGTGTGAAGAGCTTGTGGCTGGTGTAGTCTATGGAGCTTAATGCAAATATGAAATGGCTTAAGTTGAAAGAGTAGTTAAATAGCAGTGGTGGAAAAAGTACCCAATTGTCCTACATAAAAGTTAAGATACCTTAATAGAAAATCAAGTACAAGTGAAAGTCACCCAGTAAAATACTACTTAAATAAAAGTCTAAAGGTATTTGGTTTTAAATATACTGTAATGAAACGGCAGGGAGCAGGTCTTCGAGCCCGAGGTCCGGTGCCGCAAAAGCATGCTCGAGCGGCAGAATCGATTTCCGCGCTTATAAACCAAGGGTCGTTACACTACTCCTTCCTTTCAAAGAGCGCGTCCTCGCGCTAGCTTGTGACTCTAGGTCTTACAGGAACGCGCTCACCGGCCAAGCACACGCACTGTCGTGTATGTAAGGTCCGATCACTTCTGACACCAATGTAATGTGACCTTCGAGCCCGCGGTCCGGCGCGCTATCGACTGTGCCGCAAAAGCATGTTCGAGCGGCAGCGTCGATTTCGGCTGAAAACCCAGGGTCGTTACACTACTGAAGTATCAAAAGTAAATGTAGCCTATAAATAATTTCAAATTCCATGTATTAACAAAACCAGAAGGCACAATTTTCTTGTTTTAATTTACGGATAGCCAGGAGCACACTCCAACACTTTTACAAACAAAGTGTGTGTGTTTTGTGAGTCCGCCATCAGAGGCAGTAAGGATGACCAGGGCTGTTCTCTTGATAAGTGCATGAATTGGACAATTTTCCTGTCCTGCTAAGCATTCAAAATGTAACCAGTACTACTTGAGTAGTTTTTGGGGGTAGTTTTTTGGGGGATTTGTACTTTATTAAGGTACTTTACACCACTGGTAAATAGTACCCACAGAGATCCTTTATGGTAATCTACCTTTCTACCTCACTGACAGTCCATTCCATCTGATGTGAATTCCATAATAAATGGTAATGTGACATTTGTTTGTTTGTTTGTCCAGTTTCTCTTCTCTCTAGAAGAGGAATGGTTTGGAGCAACCCATCCTGGAGTGGGATGGGAGCTCACTCTCCCTGCTGCCCTGATTGTTCTTGGTGTGATATTACTATGGAGGAGCGTCCTTGCGGTAAACTTTTTGTATTATTACCATGTTACAACCATTTTCATACACTTCAATTTCCTATGGAAATGAAAGGAATTGAGGGAAAGGCTCATTTTGCAATTTGATTGATCTTCAAATGATGTATGATGTAGTCAATTTTTGAACGTTGTTCTCATTGCCTTGTCTCTGTTTCTCATAGATCAAAAGCAGGCTACGTCTATGTGAGTTTTCCTACCTTTCATTAAGTAGCTCAGATGAGGAGAAGAAAGCTTTTGTACTTACATTTTATACAGTAGATTTAGCTCCTTAGTCATGCCTGAACCAAGACTAATTTCATATTCCCATCTGTATCGCCAGTGACTGAGACACAGCTAAACGTGAAACTCGCCCAGCTATCGAAAAAGAAATGTGACATAATGATTCAATTGTCTGAAATTGAGACACTGGTACGTTTCAGAAGATAAGTCAGACCTGGGACATTCTGGACTTGAATAACATACTTTTCTATGATAATTGTAACTTATGTTCTAAATCTGGTTGGCTTTAGTTGAAGGACTATGACGCGCCAGTGAAAAGGTTGCGGGCATGCCTGCAGTCCTCTCAGGAGGATAGTCAGGAGCTGGATGTAAGCAGTCAGAGAACTATTATTCCTCAACCCCTTTAACTAGTTTCCCTGCCCTCTACAGTGTATGACCAATGTGTCATCAGGTCTAATGGACTGACATTGACTAATGTTTAGTTTCTGGAAATGTATGGAGTTGTATAGGTGCAAAGTCAAAAAACTACCGGTCTACCGGTGAAAATGTATTTGAACTATTAACTCACGGTCAAAGTATAGTCCATTCATCAATTTGTTTAATTGTCATGGTCAGACGTTTCTCACACAGTTAACATTGAGCCCATCTCTTTTATCCCAAGGATATGAAGAAAGAATGGGACATCAGAGCTGGAGAAATGGAGGCATTTCATCTCCAGCTCCAGGAGCGTGCTGAACGCATACAGAAACTGAAAGCTGTTGTAAGTCCATTACTGCTCAATCAAACTCACTGGTTTGGTATGATGATAAAGAGCTATCTTAATGGGGTTTATGTTATGGCTCCCAACAGTGGGGACCGATGGAACCACTTAAAGAGCATCACGGTGGGGATGCCTGGATCCCTAGTGCCACCGACACCCAATCTACCGGTGAGTAAATCACACAGTTTGATCTGCGTGTAGAAAGTTTGCAAACTGTTTATCGACCTACTAAGCTTACTTGTCAGGATTGTTCGAGGGTAGAAGCATGCAGGGTTATCTACAACTAAATGTGCATTAATCTGTTGATCAAATAACCATCTTAGTTACAGATATCAAGAGTGAGGAAAACATTGAGATCGAGGTCACTGTGATGAAGGATGCAACCTTAGTAAGTTAATGTATAGTCTTGTGTAAGCTAGGAGACATTTGGTTAAGTTACTGAAATAAGTAGATGAAAAGAATGGGTGTGATTACAGAAAGGACCCTCTTTTCAGTTTACCCCAAAACTGTAAATACTATAATATTTTACAATGGATCAGTTGTTTGCTGGCTCTAGCACTTAAAAATGCAGAATCTTCTACAGATCAACACCACACTGGAGGAGGTGAACAGGGGTCTTCAGGGTAGGCTATGTTACAAACACACAACATATGTCTCACCAGCCAGAATCACTTTATTCTGTATTGATATGTTCTTTACTTTACATGTATATCTGTTTACTTTGCAACAGACAAAAATTGTCAGCTTGAAGAGAAGAATGCCGCTCTACATCAAAAACTCCACAGCACTGAGAAGATGTATAGACAGACTCTAAACGAGCTGTAAGTGGATTTTGATATTAGTTTGATCATATTAGGATTTGTTCTCATTCACATGACATGTACATTGGTGTTTGTCTTTTCACAGGACCAAAGCCCTGATTCAAGGCAAACATGAGGAAAAGCAACATGTAAGTAAGCCTAAGACAGCCTGCCAAATACTGATCCATAACCGCTCAATAGTAAGCTAAACTACGAAGTACTTAAACCAAACCATAAGCCCCAGTATCAACACTCGTATTGGGTCACATGTGATAGGATGTCTTTGCACACATTTCTAATGCAATTTTTGTTCTCTCTTCAGATTGACACGCTACAAGAGAAAATCCAGACCATATCTGTAAGTAGAACATTCACTTTAAAGTTAGCTACTGTAGTTGCACTAAGGTGTTATTAGCTACGTTTTGCTAGTTAATCTGTGTCTTGCTGTACACTAAGATATACAGTGTTGCTTGAATGTATGTGAACCCTACAGGACTGCTCATTATTTTGCTATAAAATAAACATATAAAATCCTTATCTAAACCCCAATTCGTAAGAAAAACATTCCAAGTAAGTGACAGAAACCAAAAAATTATGATATATTTTCATTGTTTATTTAACAAAAGAGGTTTATTTAACAGAAACTCAGATTTGATGTGTGCAAAATACATGAACTCCTTCAGTCAATCGCTTGTGGCACCTCCATTAGCAGTTATAGTAAACGTCTCCTATATCCAGTAATCAGTTTCTGACATCTGTTTTGAGGGATTTTTGCCCACTCCTCCTTACAGAACTCAGCCAATTGAGTGAGGTTTGAGGGGTGTCTGGCATGAACTTCCTGCTTCAGGTCCTGCCACAGCATCTCGATTGGAAGGGGGTCAGGACTTTGACTTGGCCAATCCAAAACACAAATCTTCTTTCTCGTGAGCCTTTCTTTGGTAGATTTGGTTGAATGCTTTGGGTCATTGTCTTGTTGGAAGCCACATTTTCGACCCAGCTTCAGCTCCTTGACTGATGACCTGGCGTTCTGTTCAAGAATCTCCTGGTATACCTCAGAATTCATGGTTCTCTTAATGATGTGGAGTCATCCGGATCCAGAGGAGGAAAAGCAGCCCCAGATCTTGACATTCCCAGCACCATGCTTGACTGTTGGGATAAGGTTATTTTGGTGGTGGGCAGTGTTGGGATTTTGCCAAATGATGATGATTGTGACCAAAAAGGTCAATTTTTTGATTAATTGATCCAGAGAATGGACTGCCAGAAACACTCAGGTTTGTACAGGTGGTCTCTGGCAAATTTAAGACGGGCAGTTTGGTTATTTTTTGACAGCGGAGACTTCTTCCTAGAAACCCCCCCATGAATGGCATTTGGATTCAGTGTTCTTATTATTGAAGCTTGCACAGTTACCAGAGATGCAGCAAGGGAGGTCTGCAAATCTCTAGATGTTATGTTTGGGTTTGCTTTTACCTGTTCTTGTGGCTCTTGGGGATATTTTGGAAGGGCGCCCACTTCTAGGCCGACTTGCTGTCATGTTAAATGCTCTCCATTTGTAAATGCCTCACAGAGGACTGAGCTCAAATCTTTTAAAGAGGATTTTATAGCCTTCTCCCAGACTGATGTGCTCTCACTACCCTCGTCCTGATGTCCTCTGAGATCTCCTTTCCTCTTGGCATGGTGTGCTTTGCATTCACCTGGATGGGTAACACCAAACTGACCAGGTTTGTTATCTCTATTATCATAGTCCCGCCCAAACTCTGTCCTAACGATCTCTCCTTTTATTGGTTCATTTGGTACCCAATTATGTACCCACCTTATTCGACATACTTACTGATTTAAACAATGCAACTTGGGGTTCAATTCTTTTTGAACCTGCAATAATTCCTTTAAAAACAAAACATTCTACTACACGCATGATTTCTTCTTCACCAACATATGGTATTGGTAAATATTAACCTGTTATGTCAGATCAAAAAGACAGATTCTGGTTCAATTAAGATTTTAATGTGAAAACTACAATAAATCTGTAATTGCACAAGGGGATCACATACTTTCAAGTAGTACTGTAATTCGTTTATTGTCTTTAGCGGAGAGCCTCTGCTGCTGAGCATGCTCTGGCCATGGAGAAGAATGAGGCAGCGCTACTCCGCCAGAGGTGAGTCCAACAGTCAATGGATTCTATAGAAATATATTACTGTCGGAGGCATGTCGAGTGCTAAAACTCGACTGGACCATGCCACGGTTTCGTCGGGTTCTAGTCACTACGCGACGTCTGTCCGTGTTCTTCCTCTCAGTCTTCATCCACCTATCTCTCTCCCTAGCCTCTACTTCCTACTACAGCAGGAGATCGGTCTCCTTTAAAAACGAAAGAAAAAAACATTATTGATGAGTGTACATCTGAATTGTGTCCTATAGAAGGGCATTTCATCCCATCCTTAACCCTAAAACGTAATTTACATTCTATGACACTAAAAGCTACAAACACAACCCCTTATTGTGGTCAGTTGAGTGCTTATGCCACGCTCACGTGCTCGTCGGAACTTCCTATTTTCTAGGAAATACGACTGTTTCATTCATATGCTTTTTGGTTGGAATAATTATCCAACCAATACGATTTTAGCTAGCTTGATAAACTAGCTGACGTTGCTCATAATTGCGTTAGCTAGCATCCTTAACATTGACAATATGGCCAAACTAGCTACATTATCAAATGGCAAATGTCGCCTAATTATCCATTTTGACAGGGTTGTAGTTGTCAAAAACGTATTTGCTGTCATCTTTTGGTTAAAACGGTAAAAGGTCAGTCAGTGGTGAAACGTCACAACTCGGCAACAGCTTTTCTCAGTTTCCCACTTGTAATTCTGATTTGGAGGGCCGTTCAAGGGAAACCTCCTAGTTTGAATTTGTAATTTTGATAACTATTATAGCACGTGAACGTGGCATTAGTCAAGATCTACCCTGTTAGGGACAATTTGGGCAGTCCTCTCTAAGAACTGTGATTTCTTTCTAGGATTTTCCAACTAACCTCAAAGAAGCTGAAAATAGGAAAACCTGGGTTCCTGTTCAAGACCATCCCCAAGCCCCCAACCAAGACAACCAAGACCAACAAACCCTTCTTGAAAACCTGCAAAGTTCTGAAAGCTTTCAAAGCACTAATGAAGAAATGAAGGCAATGCATACAATTGTACATTTGGTGCAATTATTCTCAGCACACGGGGTGAAGCAGAATACAATAAATAAATCCAGATGTCTTATTCCATCAAACAACTGCAAGAAGTCTTCTTTAAAATAAAGCAAGCTAAATTGGACACGTGTTTTATGTCATTTATATGGTAGGTCTCATTAGATATAATCCAACTCTTTAAAAATGCCTTTGTGTGCAGATTTCTGCTCTGTTGCCATTAGGTAAGATACAACTCCATGGGGCTTACCTGCCAATACCTCCATGGAAGTCACATATCCCATCAATTACCAAAGCCAAATGGTAGGCTTATGATGAAGTCTATTTTCTAGGTCTCCAGGGCTATTTTGGCGACGGGAAACCCCCACGTGAAGGTCGATTTGTCCTCACTTTGCAACCCAGACTCTCTTAGGGACCTGAGCTGTCCAAGAAACCAAAACATCTGGACATTTTAAAAGCCGTAGATGGTTCACTTGAATGCTTTGCGCAGAAGCACGAGTAGGACAAGAGTGGACGAATAGATGTCCATTCAGCGAGACGCGCGAATTAGCCTACAAACAAAGGGAAATGCAGAACAAATGCTCTTTCTCGTTAGGGTTGCGGGTGTAAACTTATCTTGCATAAACTTATCTTGGAGGATTATATACGGGTAAATTAACGTATTTAAATGTTTCACTCAAGTACGAGAAGAACGAGAACAACATTTCCCCAACACATTAGATTTGCGCAGGGTAAATACTCATGATAATGGCCAATTTCTTTTATTAAAACAAGATGTATAAGCCTACTTTGGGGAAACAAATGACTAAATATATATCCTATAGGGAAGTAAGAAGGAGTGCCAACAATATAAGTGAAATTCAACAATGTGCTTTAGTAACGACGTTGTAATGGCTGTCGTTGGTGGAAGAAGGTGAGGACCAAGGTGCAGCGTGGTAAGTGTTCATCTTTTTATTTTGAACTGAACACTGAGCTAGCTTAAAACAAAAAAGAGAATGAACGAAACCGAAACAGTTCTGTCTGGTGCAGACACAAAAACAGAAAACAACTACCAACAAAACACAGTGAGACAACAGGCTACCTAAGTATGGTTCTTAATCAGAGACAACGATCGACAGCTGCCTCTGATTGGAAACCATACCAGGCCAAACATAGAAATACAAAACCTAGAACAAAAACATAGAATGCCCACCCCAACTCACGCCCTGACCACACTAAAACAGAGACATAAAAAAGGAACTAAGGTCAGGACGTGACAGACGGAGACTCACTGAGTCTGCTTCGTCACACAGTATAATAAGTGTTTGACTTAAATCCATAAAGGCATCCATTGGGTTTAACATAAAAACTGGAGTTAATTGCCTGTTAAAGAGGGCACGTTTAAATACAGATGCTCTGGTGTCTGGTCCCTAACATATTGTTAGGCCTATACATTTGATTCCTATCTGATGTGTGTTCATACCACTCAAGATTTTATGTTGAGCATTTATTGAGCACTTGTAGGCTTATGTTACTGAGTTGGTTGTTGGAAATACATTTGTATGCAGTTAAGGATAAACATATTTAGGCCTTCCTGTTATTCATTTGCATGGGAGGGTTGTGTATAGTAGATGACAATTTCTTAAAAAATAAATAATTGTATTTTTTTAATGAGTTGAGTGTTTCCAAACTAAAACTAACTAGCTAAACTAAATTAAATTAGGGATGTGGGATTAGGCTACTGTCTAAGATCAACTGTTGAAGAGCTAAACAAAAATATCTTAGATAGGCTACTTTATATTCTGTAGGCCTATTCCCTGATGTTTTTGAAATTAGGCTAGTGTTATGATTCTCTTATGGTTTTGAATATGAGTAAATGACTAAACAATAAAGTGTTTTAGGCCCTAAGCTCTGCCTTTATTTGTTATTTTTGTAATCAGAACCTTCAGCTGCTGGCTAAAGAATTGTGATAATTAGGCCTATGATACAATAGTTGGTGCGTCAGCTTGTCAATCAAGAGCCTAACATTCCTTGACGATGGGTTTAATTTTATCATCTGTGTCAACACAGTTTAGATCATTTTGACCCGTAGGCCTTCCATCCATTTCAATGCGGATATGCGCTTTGCTGGAAGAAAAAAACCATGTCGGACCTCGCAACAGTAACTAAGGGGTGCGGCTTGACAATGTCTCTATTATGATGTCACAAAGCATGCAGTTAAAAAATAGAGTTTAGTGTATTTTGGTTCAGTCATCGATATGGATGTGTATCAAGAAGTAGGTGTACCGGAGTTTGGTGCTCCTTGGCCCGCCATGACGATGCCCGAACAGGGAGTGATTGGCCAATTTACCATTTTCTTCGCGCTTTTTCTTGGAGGACTAAAGGATGTAGGCCTGAGTATAAAACTAGACAAGGATATTTCCTGAACATAATGTGTGCCTGCTTGTATTGAAGTAGGCTAATAATGGTAGAAGTGTGAAGGGCTTGTGGCTGGTGTAGTCTATGGAGCTTAATGCAAATATGAAATGGCTTTAGTTGAAAGAGTAGTTAAATAGCAGTGGTGGAAAAAGTACCCAATTGTCCTACATAAAAGTTAAGATACCTTCATAGAAAATCAAGTAAAAGTGAAAATCACCCAGTAAAATACGACTTAAATAAAAGTCTAAAGGTATTTGGTTTTAAATATACTGTAATGAAACGGCAGGGAGCAGGTCTTCGAGCCCGAGGTCCGGCGCGCTATCGACTGTGCAGCAAAAGCATGCCCGAGCGGCAGAATCGATTTCCGCGCTTATAAACCCAGGGTCGTTACACTACTCCCTCCTTTCAAAGAGCGCGATTTCCGCTGAAAACCCAGAGTCGTTAAACTACTGAAGTATCAAAAGTAAATGTAGCCTATTTCAAATTCCATGTATTAACAAAACCAGAAGGCACAATGTTCTTGTTGTTTTAATTTACGGATAGCCAGGAGCACACTCCAACACTTTTACAAACAAAGTGTGTGTTTTTTGTGAGTCCGCCATCAGAGGCAGTAAGGATGACTAGGGCTGTTCTCTTGAAAAGGGCGTGAATTGGACAATTTTCCTGTCCTGCTAAGCATTCAAAATGTAACAAGTACTTTTGGGTGTCAGGGAAGATGTTTGAAATTAAAAGTACATTATTTAGGGCCTCCCCATAGTCTCAGCAATCTAAGCATCACTACAGCCTGGGGTTCGATACCAGGCTGTGTCATTACCGGCCGTGACCGGGAGTCCCATAAGGTGGTTCACAATTGGCCCAGCAGGTTAGTGCAGGGTTTTGAGGAGGCTTTACTTGGCACATCTCTCTATCTAGCCTGCAGGCTGACCTCTGTTGTCAGTTGAACAGTGTTTCCTCTGACATGTTGGTGCAGCTAAAATGTAAAAGTACTACTTGAATAGTTTTTGGTGGGATTTGTACTTTATGAAGGTACTTTACTGGTAAATAGTACCCACAGAGATCCTTTATGGTAATCTACCTTTCTACCTCACTGACAGTCCATTCCATCTGATGTGAATTCCATAATAAATGGTAATGTGACATTTGTTTGTTTGTTTGTCCAGTTTCTCTTCTCTCTAGAAGAGGAATGGTTTGGAGCAACCCACCCTGGAGTGGGATGGGAGCTCACTCTCCCTGCTGCCCTGATTGTTCTTGGTGTGATATTACTATGGAGGACCGTCCTTGCGGTAAACTTTTTGTATTATTACCATGTTACAACAAAACACTTTCCTATGGAAATGAAAGGAATTGAGGGAAAGGCTCATTTTGCAGTTTGATTGATCTTCAAATGATGTATGATGTAGTCCATGTTTGAACGTTGTTCTCATTGCCTTGTCTCTGTTTCTCATAGATCAAAAGCAGGCTACGTCTATGTGAGTTTTCCTACCTTTCATTAAGTAGCTCAGATGAGGAGAAGAAAGCTTTTGTACTTACATTTTATACAGTAGATTTAGCTCCTTAGTCATGCCTGAACCAAGACTAATTTCATATTCCCATCTGTATCTCCAGTGACTGAGACACAGCTAAACGTGAAACTCGCCCAGCTATCGAAAAAGAAATGTGACATAGTGATTAAATTGTCTGAAATGGAGACACTGGTACGTTTCAGAAGCTAAGTCAGACCTGGCACATTCTGGACTTGAATAACATACTTTTCCATGATCATTGTAACCTATGTTCTAAATCTGGTTGGTTTTAGTAGAAGGACTATGACTCGCGGGTGCAAAGGTCGGGTGCATACCTGCAGTAACATATACTTTTCCATGATAATTGTAACTTATGTTCTAAATCTGGTTGGCTTTAGTTGAAGGACTATGACGCGCCAGTGAAAAGGTTGCGGGCATGCCTGCAGTCCTCTCAGGAGGATAGTCAGGAGCTGGAGGTAAGCAGTCAGAGAACTATTATTCCTCAACCCCTTTAACTAGTTTCCCTGCCCTCTACAGTGTATGACCAATGTGTCATCAGGTCTAATGGACTGACATTGACTAATGTTTAGTTTCTGGAAATGTATGGAGTTGTATAGGTGCAAAGTCAAAAAACTACCGGTCTACCGGTGAAAATGTATTTGAACTATTAACTCACGGTCAAAGTATAGTCCATTTATCAATTTGTTTAATTGTCATGGTCAGACGTTTCTCACACAGTTAACATTGAGCCCACCTCTTTTATCCCAAGGATATGAAGAAACAATGGGACATCAGAGCTGGAGAAATGGAGGCATTTCATCTCCAGCTCCAGGAGCGTGCTGAACGCATACAGAAACTGAAAGCTGTTGTAAGTCCATTACTGCTCAATCAAACTCACTGGTTTGGTATGATGATAAAGAGCTATCTTAATGGGGTTTATGTTATGGCTCCCAACAGTGGGGACCGATGGAACCACTTAAAGAGCATCACGGTGGGGATGCCAGGATCCCTAGTGCCACCAACACCCAATCTACCGGTGAGTAAATCACACAGTTTGATCTGCGTGTAGAAAGTTTGCAAACTGTTTATCGACCTACTAAGCTTACTTGTCAGGATTGTTCGAGGGTAGAAGCATGCAGGGTTATCTACAACTAAATGTGCATTAATCTGTTGATCAAATAACCACCTTGGTTACAGATATCAAGAGTGAGGAAAACATTGAGATCGAGGTCACTGTGATGAAGGATGCAACCTTAGTAAGTTAATGTATAGTCTTGTGTAAACTAGGAGACATTTGGTTAAGTTACTGAAATAAGTAGATGAAAAGAATGGGTGTGATTACAGAAAGGACCCTCTTTTCAGTTTACCCCAAAACTGTAAATACTATAATATTTTACAATGGATCAGTTGTTTGCTGGCTCTAGCACTTAAAAATGCAGAATCTTCTACAGATCAAAACCACACTGGAGGAGGTGAACAGGGGTCTTCAGGGTAGGCTATGTTACAAACACACAACATATGTCTCACCAGCCAGAATCACTTTATTCTGTATTGATATGTTCTTTACTTTACATGTATATCTGTTTACTTTGCAACAGACAAAAATTGTCAGCTTGAAGAGAAGAATGCCGCTCTACATCAAAAACTCCACAGCACTGAGAAGATGTATAGACAGACTCTAAACGAGCTGTAAGTGGATTTTGATATTAGTTTGATCATATTAGGATTTGTTCTGATTCACATGACATGTACATTGGTGTTTGTCTTTTCACAGGACCAAAGCCCTGATTCAAGGCAAACATGAGGAAAAGCAACATGTAAGTAAGCCTAAGACAGCCTGCCAAATACTGATCCATAACCGCTCAATAGTAAGCTAAACTACGAAGTACTTAAACCAAACCATAAGCCCCAGTATCAACATGTGATAGGATGTCTTTGCACACATTTCTAATGCAATTTTTGTTCTCTCTTCAGATTGACACGCTACAAGAGAAAATCCAGACCATATCTGTAAGTAGAACATTCACTTTAAAGTTAGCTACTGTAGTTGCACTAAGGTGTTATTAGCTACGTTTTGATAGTTACTCTGTGTCTTGCTGTACACTAAGATATACAGTGTTGCTTGAATGTATGTGAACCCTACAGGACTGCTCATTATTTTGCTATAAAATAAACATATAAAATCCTTATCTAAACCCCAATTCGTAAGAAAAACATTCCAAGTAAGTGACAGAAACCAAAAAATCATGATATATTTTCATTGTTTATTTAACAAAAGAGGTTTATTTAACAGAAACTCAGATTTGATGTGTGCAAAATACATGAACTCCTTCAGTCAATCGCTTGTGGCACCTCCATTAGCAGTGATAGTAAACGTCTCCTATATCCAGTAATCAGTTTCTGACATCTGTTTTGAGGGATTTTTGCCCACTCCTCCTTACAGAACTCAGCCAATTGAGTGAGGTTTGAGGGGTGTCTGGCATGAACTTCCTGCTTCAGGTCCTGCCACAGCATCTCGATTGGAAGGGGGTCAGGACTTTGACTTGGCCAATCCAAAACACAAATCTTCTTTCTCGTGAGCTATTCTTTGGTAGATTTGATTGAATGCTTTGGGTCATTGTCTTGTTGGAAGACTAATTTTCGACCCAGCTTCTGCTCCTTGACTGATGTTCTGACGTTCTGTTTAAGAATCTCCTGGTATACCTCAGAATCCATGGTTCCCTTAATGATGTGGAGTCATCCGGATCCAGAGGAGGAAAAGCAGCCCCAGATCTTGACATTCCCAGCACCATGCTTGACTGTTGGGATAAGGTTATTTTGGTGGTGGGCAGTGTTGGGTTTTTGCCAAACATAGCGGTGATGATTGTGACCAAAAAGGTCAATTTTTTTGATTAATTGATCCAGAGAATGGACTTCCAGAAACACTCAGGTTTGTACAGGTGGTCTCTGTCGAATTTAAGACGGGCAGTTTGGTTATTTTTTGACAGCGGAGACTTCTTCCTAGAAACCCCCCCATGAAGAGCATTTGGATTCAGTGTTCTTATTATTGAAGCTTGCACAGTTACCGGAGATGCAGCAAGGGAGGTCTGCAAATCTCTAGATGTTATGTTTGGGTTTGCTTTTACCTGATTTATTATTGTTCTTGTGGCTCTTGGGGATATTTTGGAAGGGCGTCCACTTCTAGGCCGACTTGCTGTCATGTTAAATGCTCTCCATTTGTAAATGCTTCACAGTGGACTGAGCTCAAATCTTTTAAAGAGGATTTTATAGCCTCCTCCCAGACTGATGTGCTCTCACTACCCTCGTCCTGATGTCCTCTGAGATCTCCTTTCCTCTTGGCATGGTGTGCTTTGCATTCACCTGGATGGGTAACACCAAACTGACCAGGTTTCTTATCTCTATTATCATAGTCCCGCCCAAACTCTGTCCTAACGATCTCTCCTTTTATTGGTTCATTTGGTACCCAATTATGTACCCACCTTATTCGACATACTTACTGATTTAAACAATGCAACTTGGGGTTCAATTCTTTTTGAACCTGCAATAATTCCTTTAAAAACAAAACATTCTACTACACGCATGATTTCTTCTTCACCAACATATGGTATTGGTAAATATTAACCTGTTATGTCAGATCAAAAAGACAGATTCTGGTTCAATTAAGATTTTAATGTGAAAACTACAATATATCTGTAATTGCACAAGGGGATCACATACTTTCAAGTAGTACTGTAATTCGTTTATTGTCTTTAGCGGAGAGCCTCTGCTGCTGAGCATGCTCTGGCCATGGAGAAGAATGAGGCAGCGCTACTCCGCCAGAGGTGAGTCCAACAGTCAATGAATTCTATTGAAATATATTACTGTCGGAGGCATGTTGAGTGCTAAAACTCGACTGGACCATGCCACGGTTCGGTTTGAATTCTGAATTTTCGATAACTATTATAGCACGTGAACGTGGCATTAGTCAAGATCTATCCTGTTAGGGACAATTTGGGCAGTCCTCTCTAAGAACTGTGATTTCTTTCTAGGATTTTTCAACTAACCTCAAAGAAGCTGAAAATAGGAAAACCTGGGTTCCTGATCAAGACCATCCCCAAGCCCCCGAAAACAACCAAGACCAACAAACCCTTCTTGAAAACCTGCAAAGTTCTGAAAGCTTTCAAAGCACTACTCAAGATATGAAGGCAATGCATACAATTGTACATTTGGTGCAATTATTCTCAGGACACGGGGTGAAGCAGAGTACAATAAATAAATCCAGATGCCTTATTCCATCAAACAACTGCAAGAAGTCTTCTTTAAAATCAACCAAGCTAAATTGGACACGTGTTTTATGTCATTTATATGGTAGGTCTCATTAGATATCATCCAACTCTTTAAAAATGCCTTTGTATGCAGATTTCTGCTCTGTTGCCATTAGGTAAGATACAACTCCATTGGGCTTACCTGCCAAGACCTCCATGGAAGCCACATATCCCATCAATTACCAAAGCCAAATGGTAGGCCTATGATGAAGTCTATTTTCTAGGTCTCCAGGGCTATTTTGGCGACGGGAAACCCCCACGTGAAGGTCGATTTGTCCTCACTTTGCAACCCAGACTCTCTTTAGGGACCTGAGCTGTTCAAGAAACCTAGACATCTTAACAGCTGTAGATGGTTCACTTGAGTGCTTTGCGCTGAAGCACGAAAATGACGAGTGGACGAATAGATGTCCATTGGATAGCCGTGATCATATTGGCATCGTGTTTTCACAAGGACTTAGGTCATGGGGCGGCAGGGTAGCCTAGTGGTTAGAGCGTTGGACTAGGAACCAGAAGGTTGCAAGTTCAAAACCCTGAGCTGACAAGGTACTGCCCCTGAACAGGCAGATAACCCACTGTTCCTAGGCCGTCATTGAAAATAAGAATTTGTTCTTAACAGACTTGCCTGGTTAAATAAAGGTTAAAAAAATGATTTGGAATTGTCAAATTTGAAGGCCTAATGCCATTTTTGGGTTTCTGTTTCCTTCCTGATAGCCAGCTAACATGATCATTTATGCAAAGTAGGGCTTGTATTGCTAAATAGTTCAATGCAAAAAATACCAGAAAGGCATATTGATCATATCCGACGATGGCTTGTATTCAATGTGGATATACAGTATAGTGCCCAACAATGTTGCAACCATGCTACAGGCGTCGTGTAGCCTGTTATGATAATGCTGCCTATAGAAGAAAAAAAACAAAACATTAATGACTGACTAGCACTAGCCTATTCCACCACAATAGGTCGCTGTGTTACCATTTTTCCTCCCTTCCTTTCCCTCCCTCCCCTCCAACCATGGTCCTGCGTAGACTGCTGATGAGTTAATGCCATTCTGGAGGTTATTCTCCTAGATTTCTCTCCTTGGTCTGGTCTGGTCTACCTGTGGCAGAGGTCAAATTGTAGACGTAATGGTCACTGTCATTGCAGACCTATTAGAATTGTGCTTTATGACCAATTAGAACATTTCGTAGACTTGCATTCAGCAACAGATAATCATCAATAGTGGGGTTGAAGAGTACTGTTTGGGAAAGCCCATCCTATGTTAATAGTTTAAAAAGGCTTCTTGCAGACCAGGGTTGGCCGCATGTGGTCTCGTTGGGCAGGGGGCTTGCCTTGGAGGAGATTGGCCATTAGTTCCGCTTCCTTTGACTCTGTAGCGCACGGGAATTAGTAGAATCTCGCTGAATAGGCATCTGTAGCCTACGCAAGCAGGGCTGCTGTGTAGTACTAGTAGGCGCAGCAGCGAGACAAGCAGGCGAGCAGAGCCGTCGCTGGCGTATACAGTGGATTTACAATAGACGAACGCGTTGAACGGCGGCACTTGAAACAGAGGAATAGTGTGGGCCGTTCTGAAATGGCAGCGGAATCGACCCGGAGATTCACGAAGAACCTGCTCAAGCCCGGGAGTGCGGCGGAGATAAGGCAGACGGCATCCAATGCTGTCAGACATTCGGCAATGACGGTGAGTCGATGGGGAAAAACAAAGGTTACGACTGCACCTTCTTCAGTAATGCTGAGTAGGCCTATATTATAGAGCTCGATGTGTAGGGTTCCCCCCTGTACCCTACAATGACGCTATACAGCCGAGAGTCACCCATTGATTGTGAATTGACTGTTGGAGATGCGAGCCGCACCATTTGCACCCTGACCCCAACGTTCAGAATTGTGTTGACGCGATTTGGGTTTAATGAACACAGCTGGTACATTTTAATTGTGATATCAACTGTGATATGCCTGCATGTTTGCAGCGAAGGGACGTTTGTATTGATGCTGCAATATACAATGTTGCATTCGTGTAAAGGATTTCATTAAATGGGCTACAATGTTGCATTTGATGAGGACATGGGTCGAGGTTTGTGAATGCTTATCCTTAATAACGTTACCCACCTCACGGTTTTACTCGTATCGAGATTTGCTGCTCAAATCGAAGCAGCCGCCTATTCTCTAGAGATTTTCGGTATTTTCCATGCTGCCTCGTTGAAATAAATAAATAACGGTCCTGGTTGTAGCCTAGTCCTTGGCTTTCCGCGGGAAATGCCCTCCTGCCTTGAGCCGAGGATGCTGAATGACGTAAGCAGTAGTAACATCAGCCCAGTTTGTGTGTGTGTGTGTGTGTGTGTAAAGAAAAAAACAGCGGTGCGATGGGGTGAGACCCATTCACACATTTCGGATGGATTGGCATTTTAATTAAGATACATTGGCTCTGGAAGATGTGTGTGTTGTACCTACCAGTGGAGGCTCCTCAGAGGAGGAAGGGGAGGACCATCCTCAGTGAATTTCATAAAAATTAAAATAGTGAAATATTTAAAAACTTAGAAACCACTCTAAAACTATTAAATATATGAATATTTCACTCCAAAATGTATTAATGAATGTCAACAGTAGCCTCAACCTCTCATTCTGGGGTAGCACAATGGTGTAGTCAGAGGACAGCTAGTTTCCGTTCTCCTCTGGGTACATTGACGTCAATGCAAAACCTAGGAGGCTCATGGTAATCACCCCTTCCGTAGACTTACACAGTAATTATTATTATTATGACAACTTCCGGAGGACGTCCTCCAATCTAATAGAGCTTTTGCAGCATGAACTGACATGTTGTCCACCCAATCAAAGGAACAGAGAATGAATATAGTACTGAAAGCATAAGCTACAGCTAGCTAGCACTGCAGTGCATAAAATGTGGTGAGCAGCTGACTCAAAGAGAATATAAATTGTTTAACAGTTTTGAACAGATTAATTTATTCGAATATGAAGGAGAAGAGAGAGAGAGAGGAATATTTTGTTATATTTTTGTTCACTTGCACTTACTTAGCTAGCGAACGCAGCAAGCTAGTTTAGCCTAATCAAACAACCGGCTCAAACAGAGAAGGATGCTATGTTAGCTAGTTGGCCATGGCTATCCAACACCGGAACTCTTCCAAGTTAAGGCAAGCTTTTGGTTTGATTAAGTTATTGCCAATGCGGCCGGCCGGTGTAACTGCTAAACTGCTTACTGTACTGCATGACTACATGATTGTTTGCTAACGAGTTCTAGTAGCTATGTTGACTATGACATTAGTAAATATGGTGACAACAATGTAGGCTGTGTGTAGCGGATAGTGGTTATGGCATGAAGGTTTGGCTTGAAAATTATTTTTTTTGCCTGGTCACAGTCCACAAGCAAAGGGAAAAGGTGAAAGGAGGGGAGCGTGTAGATGCGAGAAGGAATATACAATGAGCAAAGTGATTATGCTGTTTGGATGTGACTGCTAGCAACGTGAACTGTGTTTACAGGTGATCAAGGCTGTAATTCGTTCCGTCGATTCTGTTTAAAAACATTTCTTAAACAGAAGCAGACGGAACAAAATGGGGATGAGCATACTTGAATTTGTCCAATAGAAATTCTTGTTTGCAACTGTTGGACTAATGATTACATCCTAGATTAGCTAGATGCAGGCAAGAGTGGGCAAGGCGGTATTGAATGTGTCACTGTCTGTCACCATGATTACACAAATTTGTCTCACGACCTGTGCACCTTTTGTTGTAAACTTTAATTCGTAGGCTATGTTGTAGCGACCTCATGATATTTTCAATCATTCTTTTTGTTACAGATCTTCACTATGGGTTTCTATGCTATTCTCTCTGCTTTTATCAGTACATCAGTGTTCGAATGTGTGAGGTGGTATCTATCACCCTGGCTGTCACATCCAGTCCTAACGTTACTGCCACCACAGCTCTGAGATGACAATTACTGTTTTAGGTGAAGTTGCCCCTAGACGCTGATCTTGGTTCAGTATTGCGTTTTGCCCAGTAATGGTTAAGGTTGGAATTGGGGGAGGGGAATCTGATACTAGATCTGAACTAGGGGCAGCAACAATTATAGATGAGTGGGAAAGCCCAGTGACTCAACTTTCATTATGACAGGTCATTGCCCACCAGTTGTGCCATACATACATACAAACACTGAACAAAAATGTAAACGCAACATGCAACATCTATGGATTACACATGACTGGGAATACAGATATGCATCTGTTGGTCACAGATTCCTTTAAAAAAAAGGCAGGGGCATGGATCAGAAAACCAGTCAGTATCATGTAGAGCGACACATCTCCTTCGCATAGAGTTGATCAGGCTTGTTGGTTGTGGCCTGTGGAATGTTGTCCCACTCCTCTTCAACGGCTGTGCCGAAGTTGCTGGATATCGTCGGGAACTGGAACACACTGTCGTACACGTCCATCCAGAGCATCCCAAACGTGCTTGATGGGTGTCATGTCTGAGTATTCATGCCATGGAAGAACTGGGACATTTTCAGCTTCCAGGAATTGTGTACAGATCCTTGCAACACGGGGCCGTGCATTATCATGCTGATACATGAGGTGAGGGTAGTGGATGAATGGCACGACAATGGGTCTCAGGATATCATCAATGGTATCTCTGTGCGTTCAAATTGCCATCGATAAAATGCAATTGTGTTTGCTGTCCGTAGCTTATGCCTGCCCATACCATAACCCCACCATGGGGCACTCTGTTCACATCAGCAAACCGCTCGCTCACACAAATTCACTTTTAACAAGGTACACCTGTTAATTGAAATGCATTCCAGGTGACTACCTCATGAAGCTGGATGAATGTCAAGCGTGTGCAAAGCTGTCATCAAGGCAAAGGGTGACTACTTTGAAGAATATCAAATATAAAATATATATTTACCACTTTTTGGGGATACGATATGATTCCGTATGTGTTATTTCATAGTGTTGATGTCTTCACTATTATTCTACAATGTAGAAAATATAAAAAAAATAAAGAACAACCCTTGAATGACTCGGTGTGTCCAAACTAGAGGTTGACCGATTATGATTTTATGATTTTTCAACGCTGATACCGATTATTGGAGGACATTAAAAGCCGATACAGATTAATCGGCCGATTTAAAAATAAAAATAAATATGTATTTGTAATAATGACAATTACAACAATACTGAATGAACACTTATCAATCAAATCAATTTAGCCTCAAATAAATAATGAAACGTTCAATTTGGTTTAAATAATGCAAAAACAAAGTGTTGGGGAAGAAAGTAAAAGTGCAGTATGTGCCATGTAAGAAAGCTAACGTTTAAGTTCCTTGCTCAGAACATGAGAACATATGAAAGCTGGTGGTTCCTTTTAACATGTGTCTTCAATATTCCCAGGTAAGAAGTTTTAGGTTGTAGTTATTATAGGAATTATAGGACTATTTCTCTCTCTACCATTTGTATTTCATATACCTTTGACTATTGGATGTTCTTATAGGCACTTTAGTATTGCCAGTGTAACAGTATAGCTTCCGTCCCTCTCCTCGCTCCTACCTGGGCTCGAACCAGGAACACAACGACAACAGCCACCCTCGAAGCAGCGTTACCCATGCAGAGCAAGGGGAACAACTACTCCAAGTCTCAGAGCGAGTGACGTTTGAAACGCTATGAGCGCGCACCCCGCTAACTAGCTAGCCATTTCACATCACATCGTTACACCAGCCTAATCTCGGGAGTTGATAGGCTTGAAGTCATAAACAGCAGAGCTGCTGGTAAAATGCACTGTTTGTGCTGTTTGAATTAATGCTTATGAGCCTGCTGGTGCCTACCATCGCTCAGTCAGACTGCTTTATCAAATCATAGACTTAATTATAACATAATAACACACAGAAATGCGAGCGTTAGGTCAATAATATGGCCGAATCCGGAAACTATCATCTCAAAAACAAGACGTTTATTCTTTCAGTGAAATACGGAACCGTTCCGTATTTAATCTAAGGGGTGGCATCCATAAGTCTAAATATTCCTGTTACATTGCACAACCTTCAATGTTATTTCATAATTACGTAAAATTCTGGCAAATTAGTTCGCAATAGCCAGGCCGCCCAAACTGTTGCATATACCCTGACTCTGCGTGCAATGAACGCAAGAGAAGTGACACAATTTCACCTGGTTAATATTGCCTGCTAACCTGGATTTCTTTTATCTAAATATGCAGGTTTAAAAATATATACTTCTGTGTATTGATTTTAAGAAAGGCATTGACGTTTATGGTTAGGTACACGTTGGAGCAACGACAGTCCTTTTTCGCAAATACGCACTGCATCGATTATATGCTACGCAGGACACGCTAGATAAACTAGTAATATCATCAACCATGTGTAGTTATAACTAGTGATTATGATTGATTAAGTTTAATGCTTGCTAGCAACTTACCTTGGCTTCTTACTGCATTCGCGTAACAGGCGGGCTCCTTGTGAGGCAGGTGGTTAGAGCGTTGGACTAGTTAACCGTAAGGTTGCAAGATTGAATCCCTGAGCTGACAAGGTAAAACTCTGTCGTTCTGCCCCTGAACAAGGCAGTTAACCCACCGTTCCTAGGCCGTCATTGAAAATAAGAATGTGTTCTTAACTGACTTGCCTAGTTAAATAAATATTAAATAAAGGTGTAAAAAAATATATTTAAAACATTTGCAAAATCGGCGTCCAAAATGACCGATTTCCGATTGTTAGGAAAACTTGAAATCGTCCCTAATTAATCGGCCATTCCGATTTTAATCGGTCGAACTCTAGTCCAAACTTTCGACTGGTACTGTATATGTGTATGTATAGACAGTATATCAATAGAACAGGTGTGTTGTCTGTATTTCAGGGCAGGGTACCGGGCGGAGGCCGGCTAGTAATGACTTTTTAAAACACTAATGGACTGGCGATTTAAAAGCTGTTTTTCAGCCTCGGTCCCAGCTTTGATGTACCTGTACTGTCTCCGCCAACTAGAAGAAACAGGCCTTAGCTCGTGTGGCTGACGTCCTTGATGATCGTCTTGGCCTTCCTGTGACACCGGGTGTTGTGGATGTCATGGAGGGCAGGCAGTGTGCCCCCGGTGATGACCGCACCACACTCTGGAGAGCCCTGCGTTTGCGGGCTGTGCAGTTGCTGCACCAGGCGGTGATGCACCACATTTCTTCAGCTTCCTGAGGTTGAAGAGGCGCTCTTGCGCTTTCTTTACCACTCTGTCGACGTGAAGGGATCATTTCAGGTCCTCGGTGATGTGCACGTCGAGGAACTTGAATCTTTTGACCCTCTCCACTGCGGCCCCGTCGATGGGGATAGGGGGCGTGCTCTCTCTGCTGTCTCCTGTAATCCACGATCAGCTCCTTTGTTTTGTTGACGGTAAGGGAGAGGTTATTTTCCTACCACCACTCCCCCAGGGCTCTCACTTCCTCCCTGTAGACCAGGGTTCTCCAACTTTGGCCCGCGTGTGGTTTTATATTTAGTTGTTGGACATAAGACTGTAAAAACACCAGCATATCAGCTCCAAGGCATTCCCACTCATAATAGAGACACAGTATACATGTGATCGTATACAAATGTCAGCAGTTTTTGAAATGATTGTTTTAGTCAAATATTATATCTGTTTTGGCTTCTTGCCGTCAATTTTCAGTCTACAAATTATTTGCAATTATGTTTCGGACCCCTGACCATCCGCTAAAGAGAAAATCAACCCGCGGTTGAATCTAGTTGATGATCCCTGCTTTAAGCTGTATCTTCATTGTTGGTAATCGGGCCTACCACTGTTATGTCGTCAGCAAACTAGATGGTTGAGTTGAGTTGTAAACCATAAATATTGATGCATTACTAGCTCAAACACAATCTGCAAACTTGAGAAGTTAATTAGTGGGTAATGGTGATTTCAGAACCAAAGTGGGGTTAGACTTAGGCTACTTTGTCCCCCCTAATCTGATAGTGGTAGTGGCATGATAGATGCTTAGTCTCCCTTATGGCTCAGATCAGGTGCCTACATAGTATACCCCATAGACATACATCATTTACACACGCGCACACACACACACTTCAGCTCAGACAGATCCAGCCCAAAGAGGCCCAACTCATTAGCTATATCGGCAGCAGATTTGAATTTAGAACGGAAAATAAATGTGTCTATGCAACAAATGTGAGTGCATTGAACCAAATCGCACTGATTTCTTTCTCTAATCAAACCGAATCGCACCGAATCGTTTCAAACTAAATTCCAAATTAAAACGTATTGTTCCTGTATCACATCAGAACCTATGTATCTAGATACATATCGAATTGTCTTGAAAGGTAAAGATGTACATCCCTAGTGACTAGTTTCCCTGCAGATGAACCAAGATAAAGGTCAGAGTCACCCTCCATCTTTCCCCATAGGGCCTGCTGGGTCCTGTGCCTCCTGAGGCTGATCAGCTTCACTTTCTCATCAGCCCTGAGAACAGGGGGGGAGGGAAGGCATAGAAATATTATCTAGATTCTATTTATATTTATATGGGGGAGTGGAACATATAGAACAAATGAATATAGGACCTCTATGTAATTCTATGGAGGGAACCGCCCAGCCAGGATTAGTGTCCATTGGAATTGAAGTCAGTTTTTGGAAGTAAACTGAAAATGCTAATGGCCTTAAACCCTGTAACCTAGAAGCCAGTAGTAGCTAGTAACACACACATTTTGCTGCACCTGCTATAACATCTGCTAAACTGTGTACGTGACCAATATACTTTGATTTGATGACAGCCAGCCTCTCATGTACTTCAAGCGCCCTGACAACATAGTGGAAGATAGCATGTGTTGCTGATACACAATGGCGTTGGCATAATATAATAACAGTCAAGCACTTATATTATTTGTAATTAAATGTGACATTTTCCCGCCCCTTGCTTGATATCAGATCGAGAGGAAATTGAACTGCAATGTCAAGAGCTCTTGAGCTTGTCCACGGAGATGACAAAGGCACACAATGTCGGAGTCCTCAGTTGGAGTCTTTCTCTTTGAGCTGTCTGACAGGCTAGTCTCTCTCTCTCTCTCTACACTCTGAGAAAGAGACTGTTTAATCTGATCCGTTTTCTAGCAATGCACGATTTATTGATTGTGTAATATCAGTTTGTTTGAAAATAACACAAAAGTACAGAAGCATTCCCTAGGTGGGGTCAGGGCTCCGGGTCGGCACCATCTCTCCTGTCTACGGCCAGTACAGTCAATAGTTGAATCCATCAAGGACAAGCCGTCGCTGGAGGGGTTGTTTTGAGTCTGCGTGCAACTGTAAACCTCTAGGTGTCGAGAGGGACAGATGTTGTGGTTGCATAGACCAAGAGAGTAAAAAAGCACTGTGGAGTTGAGTATGAAGAGCGAGCGAGGGATATACTTTACCAGGCATCTGAGGGACAGCTGTAATAAAGGTGAGACACTTTCCTTTCATCTCTCTCTCTCTCTCTTCCAGATCTTCTACCTACCTCAAAAAGAACAAGAATACCTACCACCATTTTGATACCTACCATCTCGGATTGTTCTGAAATTGTTTCTATTGGAAACAGATAAGATTTGGCATTCCCACAACATCATTCTGTTGAAATATAATTTGATCTCTGCGAAAGATAGAAAACTGAAAACTGGTTCTGTGTCTGACAAGTAGTATCCCCTGTTAGAAATTAGTCATTGAAGTTGTTAGGTTTATGTCTCAATTTACATCCTGATATTACCAGGTTCTGACCACTAGATGGTGCTGTTCCAGGTGATTTTGTATTGTATTTTTAAGAACCCCCCCCTCCCCTCAATATTAGAGTGAAAGATGGTTTCCTTACCCTGTAAGCAGCCTATGGACATGATATGACAGCAATCCATGCGTTGGCTTTGTTTTCCACTGTTTCAAATAGGTACCATTCACTTGCATTGGATTTGTGCTACACATGGGGTGGTAGGTAGCCTAGTGGGTAGAACATTGGACTAGTAACCAAAAGGTTTCTAGCTCGAATCCCTGAGCTGACAAGGTAAAAATCTGTTGTTCTGCCCCTGAACAAGGCAGTTAACCCACAGTTCCTAGGCTGTCATTGAAAATAAGAATTAGTTCTTAACTCACTTGCCTAGTTAAATAAAGGTAAAAAAAAAAAACATGCTAAAAAGTTAGCATTTTAAACAGTGGCCAGGTAAACAAAACCAAAGCATAGGTTGTCCATAGACTGCTTACAGGAAAAGGAAACCAATATGTAATTTGGGTGAACTATCCTTTTACCATTGAGGGGAGTGGGATTCTTTCAAATAAATATCCCCTAATAGTAGAAACAGCACCATCTAGTGGTCAGAACCTGGTAAAATCAGGATGTGGAATGGGACATAAACCTAGCAACTTCAATTCCCATAAACCTAGCGACTCATTTCTCTGAACAGGGGTTAAAAACCATCACCAAATTCACTGAGAAGACATAACATAGGATGAAGAAACAATACTCCAATCCACAGCTCCATACTACTTGTCAGACACATAGAACTTATACTGTATACTCCAGTGGAGGCTGATGGGAGGAGCTATAGGAGGATGGGCTCATTGTAATGGTGGGAATGGATTGAAACGGGGTTCCCATATGTTTGATGTATTTGATACCGTTCCATACACTCCATTCCAGCCATTACAATGATCCCGTCCTCCATGGGGGGCTTTTGACAATTTCTTTGGATTCTTTATTGTTAGAGAAATGTTTGTTCCATATTGAGTGTTAGGTACTATATTTATTGCATATTCAATGAATCCAATACATTTAAAAAAGGCCAATTTGGGTGCAATCAATTAACTTAATTTCTCAGGGAGCAAATTATATTTCAACAAAATAATGGTGAAGGAATGCCAGTCTTATCTAACTACAGAAATTATTTCAGGGGCCTCCCGAGTGGTGCAGTGGTTTAAGGCACTGCATCGCTGTGCTAGCTGTGCCACTAGAGATTCTGGGTTTGAGTCCAGGTTCTGTTGCAGCCGGCCGCGACCTGGAGAGAGAGCACAATTACAGAGCACAATTGGCCCAGCGTCGTCTGGGTTAGGGGAGGGTTAGGCCGGCAGGGATGTCCTTGTCCCATCGTGCACTCCTGTGGCGGGCCGGGCGCAGTGTACTCTGACACAGTCGCCAGGTGTATGGGGTGACATATTGGTGCGGCTGGCTTCCGGGTTAAGTGGACATTGTGTCAAGAAGCAGTGGGGTTGTGGTTGTGTTTTGGAGGACGCACGGCTCTCGACCTTCGGGAGTTGCAGCAACGAGATAAGACTGTTTATTTATTTTTTTATTTCACCTTTATTTAACCAGGTAGGCAAGTTGAGAACAAGTTCTCATTTACAATTGCGACCTGGCCAAGATAAAGCAAAGCAGTTCGACACATACAACGACACAGACACATGGAGTAAAACAAACATACAGTCAATAATACAGTATAAACAAGTCTATATACGATGTGAGCAAATGAGCAGCAGAGAACTGGAAGGAGAGGCGGCCAAAGAAAGAATTGGTTTTGGGGGTGACTAGAGAGATATACCTGCTGGAGCGTGTGCTACAGGTGGGAGATGCAATGGTGACCAGCGAGCTGAGATAAGGGGGGACTTTACCTAGCAGGGTCTTGTAGATGACATGGAGCCAGTGGGTTTGGCGACGAGTATGAAGCGAGGGCCAGCCAACGAGAGCGTACAGGTCGCAATGGTGGGTAGTATATGGGGCTTTGGTGACAAAACGGATTGCACTGTGATAGACTGCATCCAATTTGTTGAGTAGGGTATTGGAGGCTATTTTGTAAATGACATCGCCAAAGTCGAGGATTGGTAGGATGTAACTGTAACTACCAATTGGATACTATGAAAAAGGGGGTAAAAAAACCAAAGGATTTCAGATCATTCTGAGATGGTGGGTGTCATATGGCTTTCTGAAATGAAATGGATCCACGTGGGGGAGAGAGAGAGGTGAAGAGGTGCCAAGAGGGGAAGAGAGAGAGAGATGAAGAGGTGTCAAGAGGGGAAGAGAGAGAGATGAAGAGAGCGAGAGAGAGCGATGAAGAGCTCTCTCGCTCTTCATCGCTCTCGCTCTCCATCTCTCTCATCTTCTCTTGGCACCTCTTCACCTCTCTCTCTTCCCCTCTTGGCACCTCTTCACCTGTCTCTCTCTCTCTCTTCTCCTATTGGCACCTCTTCACCTCTCTCTCTTCCCCTCTTGGCACCTCTTCACCTTTCTCTCTTCCCCTCTTGGCACCTCTTCACCTGTCTCTCTCTCTTCTCCTATTGGCACCTCTTCATTGGCGCTGCCCATCTCACGTTGGCTTTCCCCTCTATTTTTCCTCTCTGTGTGTTTCTCAGTCCTGTCCTGCGGCCTGCGCAGCTCCAACACATTGGTCGTTCTCTGGGTTAGCTCAGGCTGACAGAAAGATGCTTAGTGTGTGTTGGTTTGAGTGCCTAGTAAATGCACACAACATCCTCTGCAGGCAAGAGAGGCAGGTCAATCTCTCTGTGGAGCCTAATGGGAAAGTGTGTGGAGGGTGGTGTGTGAGGGGAGTGGGTGTTTGTGTGTTCCCGGGAGGGCGGACATAGTGTGTGTGCTAGTACCAGATTGTCATTGTTTGGACTGAGTCCTCCTCTGTCATCACGATCTGTAAACGGTAACTAGATGACAGCTGTCAGTCATCTAGAGGCCAAGCCTACCTGCTGTGTTCAACCTGCCCTATGCCCAGACGATTCCTAGAGCATGCCTGGGCACAGTGCCATGCCGGACCAAATGCCAAATCTCAAAAGACATCCTAGTATCACTATATAATGCACTACTTTTGACCAGAGACTATACAGAGCTGCCACGTAGGCCTCTAGGTCGAAAGTAGTGCACTATATATAGAGAGTAGGGTGTCATTTGGGAATCAGACACGGAATCTCTGCTGCCCTTCTGCCCCTTGTGTGCCCACTTGGGAGCGTACACACCCTCTCCCCTTGTGTCTTCCGATCCTGGCTTGCTTCCTGATCTGGCAGGGCTGTATGGGAATGGGCAGGTCAAGACTTGGATGGACTGACTGACTGAGTACCGGACTGACGGGCTGCATCTTCCAAGTAGCCATAGTACAGATGTAGGAACTTAATTTGATCACCCTGTTGCAGGAGTACTTTCCTGCAACGCAGGACATCCTAAACTTGTAGTGTATTTGAGGCTTACGAAAAATCTAGCAACTCGTTCAAAAATGGCAATTAATTATAATCCACATAATACTGCTGCAGGATTATTTTCCTGCTGTAGCAAACTGGCTCAAATTAAGATCCTACATCTGTATGTACGGAAAGGCCACATAAACCTTAAAAGGTCGAAAATGATTTTCCTTTTTTCTTCCGGCTCTTCTGGTTTCCATGCCCTTTAGTCTGTTTTTGTCCCATGCACATTGTCAGGGCTGGTGTGACTGTGTGAGCCTCTCTTCTTTCATCTCGCTCTACGTCTGTCTGTCTGTCTGTCTGTCTGTCTGTCTGTCTGTCACTGCATGCCCTGGGAGCAGAGATGTGAAAGGGTAGAAGGAGGAGGGGCTATGGCAGGATGTGCAGATGTCGAGGACCCCCCCTCCCCTCCCTTTCCTCTGTTCTTTTCACCACTCCTCCCTTCTCCTCTCCACTACTTTCTTATTCTCTTCTCCTCCCCACTCCTTTCCTCTCCTCCCTTCTCCCTCTGTGTCCCCTGATGAAAAGAGCTCAGTGACTCAGTGACTCGGTGACAGGGCCCTCGTCTCTCCTCTCACTCTGGGGGGGTTGTTCTCTCTCTCGCTGTGGGAGGAGGAGGGGGTTGCCGAGAGGAATGCCACTGCTCTCCCACAACATCTGTATGCAGACTGTTCTCTTTCTCTCCTTCTCCTGCCCTCTTTCTCTCGCTGACTCTCTCCCGAACCTCGACCAATAGGACTCTGAAAGGTTCTCCTTTCCTCTTTTACACCACACACACGTTTGTTTTACTATTTAATTGATTCCCAATCAAAATCCTATTTTCTTTAACCCCAAACTTCTAATTCTAACCCTAATCCTAAACCTAACCACTAAGCCTAAAATAGTGTTTTTCCTTGTGGGGTGAAGTGTCCTCACTTGTCACAATTTTCCTTGTTTAACTATCCTCTTGAGGACTTCTGGTCCCCACAAGGATAGTAGAGCCAAACAAACACACACACTCTCCTCTCTCTCTCCTCTCTCTCTCTCCTCTCTCTCTCTGTCTCTCTCTCCTCTCTCTCTCTCTGTCTCCCTCTCTGTCTCCCTCTCTCTCTCCTCTCTCTCTCTCTCCTCTCTCTCTCTCTCTCTCTCTCTCTCTCCTCTCTCTCTCTGTCTCTCTCTCTCTCTGTCTCTCTCTCCTCTCTGTCTCTCTCCTCTCTCTCCTTTGTCTCTCTCTCTCCTCTCTCTCTCCTCTCTCTCTCTGTTTCTCTCTCCTCTCTCTCTCTGTCTCTCTCTCCTCTCTCTCTCTGTAAGAGTGTAGAATGTAAGAGTGTAGAATGTAAGAGTGTAGAATGTAAGAGTGTAGTATGTAAGAGTGTATTTCTTTACTTCTTTTGTACATAATGTTTGTTATTGTGTTACTTTTTATTATTTTTTACTTTTGTTTATTTGGTAAATATTTTCTTAAAGCGTTTCACGGTAAGGTCTACATGTGACAAATAAAGTTTGATTTGATTTTGACCCGAAAATGCCTATAGGATCAAATATACCCACGATAGCATGAAATCTAATGTTAGATTGAAAAAAGTGACAGGAGAAATGCAATACTGTACATGCAATAGAGAATGTTGGTGTTAAACATGTGCTTCGTCCAGAATGGCACCCTATTCCCTATGGGCCCTGGTCAAAATTAGTGCACTAAATAGGGAATAGGGTGCCATTTGGGACGATGAGAGCAGAGGAAGTCCCTGCACTCGCAGTGTAATTATGGTGAGTGGGAGAAGAGGATGAGTATGTAAGGGAGGGATGGAGAGAGGCAGTGCTCTTTAGTGTGTTATTGAGATGATGAGGTGCTGCGGGTTTCTCCTGCTAAACCCTCTAAATGTACCCTCCATATGGGAGTAACACACACACACACACACACACGCAGTAAGCTCTCCATCAATGTCTCTGGTGGCAAGAATCAAAAGTTATTAACAATTATAAACTGGGTGGTTCAAGCCCTGAATGCTGATTGGCTGAGAGCCATGGTATATCAGACCATATACCACGGGTATGACAAAACATGTATTTTTACTGCTCTAATTACATTGGAAACCAGTTTATAATAGCAATAAGGCACCATGGGGGTTTGTGGTATATGGCCAATATACCACGGCTAAGGGCTGTACCAGGCACTCCGCGTTGCGTCGTGCAAAAGAACATCCCTTAGCCGTCGTATATTTTCCATATACCACACCCCCTCATGCCTTATTGCTTAATTCTATACCGCAGTGCATCTGACTGAGACAGACAGACAGAGGAATAACAGTCAGACAGACACACAGGCAGACAGAGCAGTGACTGCCAGTTCACCCCATATTCCACGGTCACCAGTCACGTCAGACTGAGTTCCAGACTACTTCTATGCCGTGGGCCCCTGTATATATATCTATATCTCAGTCTCAGCGCTACGGATATGTCTTAAATGGCACCCTATTCCCTATAAAGTGCACTACTTTTGACCAGGACCTAAATGATTCCCATAGTACACTGCTTTTGAGCAGTGCCCTATCCAAGGAATAGGGTGCCATTTAAGAACTAAGAATGTGTGTCAACCAGTGCGGCTCAATGGGTGGTTTGGTGGCTGGAAGCAAAGCCGCTGTCATCCCAGCTCAGCTCCCTCTCCGTGACGCATCATCACTCCGCGTCAGGGCATGAGGACTTGCCTGACTGGTTACACTTTGTCCGTTTGCCCTGTAGTCATCATCTGCGAGTTGCTCGGTCTCTGTCCCAAATTTCTGGGTGTATAGGGTGAACTTGCCCCTAGACGCTGATTTTGGGTCAGTTTAGCATTTTCCCCACTAAATGGTTGAGGTTAGGTTTGGGGGAGAAGCTAGATCTGCAACCAGGGGAAACCTCATCCCGGAGCAGTTTTCTTTACAGGAATGCCACTTGGGGTTGTTTATGAAGTTGTGGGAACACCTACTGGTTTGGTAGTGTATAAAGCTACACACCATAAATGCGTGTGTAGCGGATGGCTAAGTAAGCATTGTTTACTGCCTTCCTCAGTAGAGACTTGTAATAGTGCCGCCCCTGGCCCGCCACAACCATGGATTTGGTAGGCTAGTGGCTAGCACACTAGCTTCCGGAGTACGTTGTGGCGTGGGCTCGAATCCCCGGGTCTGCCATGGCAATGATGGAGCAACTTATACTGCACATGCATAAGGAGCTTAAGAGTTTGCGTTGAGACTGTTTGAGGATCGGTGAGAACCAGACTCAGTCTCACTTGTCTGAGACCCAAATCAGCTGTTTATCAGGGGCCCATTTATAAACCCATGAAGGGAAAGATGGAAGCTTGCCTGGTCATTACTTTGTGTCTGTGCGCGTCCCAAATGGCACCTCTTTCCGTATATACTACACTACTTTTGACCAGGGCCCAGAGCTTTTGGTCTGACGGTTAGACTGAGTCTGGTTTCTCACCAATCCTCAGGCATGGTCTAATTGCCATTTGGGACAGGGACCCTGTCCAGTCAATGCTGTGTAAGCTACAGAGCGGGCTTAATTATGATGGAATGTAAACTAAGGAAATGTTTGTATCATTTTGACTCCTCTCGTATCTCTCCTCCTCCCGACTGCTACACGGCCTAGCTACAGGACATCTGGTTCAACGCAGGCTCTCTCACGCTGTTAGATCAAGAGACGCACGTTGAAATGAATCTCGTCAGTCATTTGTAATCGCAACAAGATACTTTTCCTTGTTTTCCTTGTTATTCTCTCTTTCACTCTCGTGGTGATCAGATAAGCTCTGGCCATAGAGGAGATGGTCGACTTGTCCGGTAGACTGCGGTGTAGGGTGAAGTTGCCCCGAGATCAGCGTCTCGGGGCAACTAATGGTTAAGGTTAGGATTGGAGGGGAAACTGATCCTAGATCTGTACCTAGGGGACACTTTACCCCGGAGCACTAAGTATGAAGGCCCAGAAGCCATAGAAGATATTGTTTTGGGTTTAAGGCACTCCTTTCGCTCTATCTGCCCCTGTCTCTTAGAGGAATGAATAGTATGTGATGTTGCCAGTAGGGCTGGGATGAGATGGCAGTCGCGCGTCTCTGATTAGACCTACTTGTGGGATGATGGGGGGGGGGGGGGTATATTGTGTCACAAGCTATCTGAGGCTTGTGCGTGAGAGAGTGAGAGGGTCAGTCTGTCTCCCTCACTGAGGAGCATGTCCTCACCCTCATACTGCTCACAGACACTTAATTATCCCCCTCCAAACACACACTGTCCCGTGTGTGTGCGCGCGCAGGTCTCTGTCTGTCCGTCCTTTTGTCTGACGTTGTTAGCGCGCATGCATGTGTGTCTTGAAGAGATCGGATGGATGCCGTTGGTTGTTTACTAATCCTGGATCTAGTTTCCTGAAAATGTTTTGACTTGTCAATCGTTGTTCTCTAGGCAGCTAAATCATTCATCATGTGCCTGTTTGTTGAGGTACTTCACTGGTCCTCTGGGTTCCTTAAATGGTGTGGCTGTTTCCCAATGGCACCCTGTTCCCTACATGGTGCACTTCACTTGAGCAGAGCACCATGGGCCATAGTCAAAAGTAGAGCACTATATAGGGGATAAGGTGCCATTATTGTATGCAGCTGGTGTGTGTGTGCCTGGTCTTTGTCTGCGTCGCAGGAAGTCATGTTTTAGCAGTCAGCAAGGTTAACTCTTTGATGACGGCGCTGTCACACACACACACACACACACATGCACAGAGAGACACACACATGCACACTGCTGTTTAACCACAGGACGTGTGTGTCACAGAGCTGTGTCACCTACACTAGTGCCAATCCTGTTCCCATCTGATACTATGTGACTGTGTGTCTCTCTCTAATCTCTCTGGGCCACATCAACATTCTGTACTGGACCATGCTTCTGGCTCATCCTGATACACCACACCCTTCTCTCGTGTGTGTGTGTGTGTGTGTCTGCCTCTCTGTATGCCTGCACATTGAAGGCCAAGCTCCAGTGTCCTCTACTCCGAGACCCAGCATCACAGCAGGCATTTGTTTCCCGAATTCTTGCCGTCCGACAAATCAAGCACTCTGCCAATTAAAGCTAGCATCTGTAGAACTACTAGATCGTGACACATGGGGGAGAGTAGCTATTCCCCTTAGGTCCAGATTGCTTTGCAATATGAATGAGGCCTGTTGTTGCATATTGCATGCCAGCACTGCCATTTCCTTACATAAGCTGTGTTTTTGGAGAGGGGAACCCAAACAAGCTTATAAACCAGACCAACAGCATGAGAGGGATTCAATCCCACCCAAAGCAATTAGGGGAGTGACCACTGTCCGTCTGTCTGGCACCGTGGCCTGCCTGCCACCATGTAGAACTGACCTATGGATTATAGGTGTATGTTTGTCTGTACTGGCAGTGTTGGTCCATGCAGATCTATCTGCTATAGGACAGTGTGTGGTGCTGGTCCATGCAGATCTATCTGCTCTAGATGTATGTGTGGTGGTGGTGCATGCAGATCTATCTGCTATAGGACAGTGTGTGGTGGTGGTCCATGCAGATCTATCTGCTATAGGACAGTGTGTGGTGGTGGTCCATGCAGATCTATCTGCTATAGGACAGTGTGTGGTGGTGGTCCATGCAGATCTATCTGCTATAAGACTGTGTGTGGTGGTGGTGCATGAAGATCTATTTGCTATAGGACAGTGTGTGGTGCTGGTCCATGCAGATCTATCTGCTCTAGATGTATGTGTGGTGGTGGTGCATGCAGATCTATCTGCTATAGGACAGTGTGTGGTGGTGGTCCATGCAGATCTATCTGCTATAGGACAGTGTGTGGTGGTGGTCCATGCAGATCTATCTGCTATAGGACAGTGTGTGGTGGTGGTGCATGCAGATCTATCTGCTATAGGACTGTGTGTGGTGGTGGTGGTCCATGCAGATCTATCTGCTATAAGACTGTGTGTGGTGGTGGTGCATGAAGATCTATTTGCTATAGGACTGTGTGTGGTGGTGGTCCATGCAGATCTATCTGCTATAGGACAGTGTGTGGTGGTGGTCCATGCAGATCTATCTGCTATAGGACTGTGTGTGGTGGTGGTCCATGCAGATCTATCTGCTATAAGACTGTGTGTGGTGGTGGTGCATGCAGATCTATTTGCTATAGGACTGTGTGTGGTGGTGGTCCATGCAGATCTATCTGCTATAGGACAGTGTGTGGTGGTGGTCCATGCAGATCTATCTGCTATAGGACTGTGTGTGGTGGTGGTCCATGCAGATCTATCTGCTATAGGACTGTGTGTGGTGGTGGTCCATGCAGATCTATCTGCTATAGGACTGTGTGTGGTGGTGGTCCATGCAGATCTATCTGCTATAGGACAGTGTGTGGTGGTGGTCCATGCATATCTATCTGCTATAGGACAGTGTGTGGTGGTGGTCCATGCAGATCTATCTGCTATAGGACTGTGTGTGGTGGTGGTGCATGCAGATCTATCTGCTCTATGATTGTGTGGTGGTGCATGCAGATCTATCTACTCTAGGACTATGTGTGGTGGTGGTCCATGCAGATCTATCTGCTCTATGATTGTGTGGTGGTGCATGCAGATCTATCTACTCTAGGACTATGTGTGGTGGTGGTCCATGCAGATCTATCTGCTCTATGATTGTGTGGTGGTGCATGCAGACATATCTGCTCTAGGACTATGTGTGGTGGTGGTGCATGCATATCTACCTGCTCTAGGACTATGTGTGGTGGTGGTCCATGCAGATCTATCTGCTCTAGATGTATGTGTGTTGATGGCCTGCCTGTCTGCCTACCAACCTACCTACCTTCCCACATACATGTCTGCTTCTCTGCCTGTCTGTCTGTTTGCGCAGTAGTGGATAGAGGAGCTGTGTCCCAGCTCTGTGAGGGAGAAACCAGACCATTACCTACAAAGCTTTACAGGCTCACTGGGACAGTAAAAACCGATGCCACTAATATCACGACCATTCTACCATCGCATTCCAGCCTGGGTCGTATTCATTGGTGCACACCATAAGAAAACATTTGCAGCAGAAAACAAAAACAAGTGTTTCTTATTCGACAAGTTCAGTTATTCCCTCCCCGTTTCAGTCAAATTTTCTTTCGTTTGTTGCCTAATGAACATCACCCTGATGTCTTGTCCTTATCTTCGGTCAAGGGGCAAGGCTCTGCACTGGCACTTACAGGTATTTTTTCTCTGCACAGCCACTTACAAAGGCTGCATCCCAAATGACCCCTATTCCACATTTAGTGCACTGCTTTTGTGACACATACACACACTCTATGCCGTACATGGTTCCGCTGTTTTGAAAAGTGACACACTATATAGGGCAGGTGCCATTTGGGACGCTGGCAAAAATATAACCTTGGCCCGAAGAGTAGGTTGTTGGTTCTTGTGCTATACAGCTGATGTACTGCAGAGTGTCAAAGTGGGTGCATGCACAGGTCACATCGCACATAAACAGGATGTCGATCTGTCACAGAGAGTGCAGTGTGGGCCTCGCCGATTCAGTCGTTTCGAATGAAGCGTGAGGCAAGGCGACTGAGCTGGCGCGGTCTGTGTGCTCAGTCAACATCAATATGAATTTGCATTAATGGAATGACATATTGATACAATGTTACATTATGGGGGGGGGAAGTGACTTACACCCACTGTTTCTTTTATTTCTATCTAACCTCTTTTCCCATGTTTCCCCCTCCTACTGACTGCTACTCCGAGACCCTCCAAATATTGACCTCCTCAAAAAGGTGAAACTTACAGTGCAGTAACCTGGACAGGGTTAAAACTAGCACTCATGGATTTCTCCTGGACAGGTCACGGGTTCAGGTAAAACTCCAGGTGTGATTACACTACACGATGGCTACTGAATAAATATCATCCCTTTTGACCCTTTTCACACATACATACATACATCATACATAGCCAAACAGTGCTGCGTCTAGCTGAGCTGTACTGGGCTGTCCTAGGTTTTTTTGTACACCATTGAAAATAATAGAGACGGGGATTATGGGAAGTGAATGGGTCTTTGACTTGTGTTATGACTGAACCGCAGACTCACTCTGACATGTTTGGAACCGTGTACGGCGTGGATGTGTCTCTCCCCCCTGAATGCCTCATTGTGGAAAGAGAGAAAGAAATAAAGGAGAGAAAAGAAGAGGCAGCAGAGAGAACTGGAGCTGGTCAGAACTCAGAAGTGACCGTGTTTTCCTTTTTTTTTCTGGCTGAATCGCCCCAGTGTTTGAACTCTGTGTGATCTCACTGGGGGGGCTGGTGCCATGCACAGTGATCTCAGCTATGTGTGTGCCTGTGTGTGTCTCCCCTGACCATATGCGTCTAGGGGTGTTTCTCAATATGCATACTATCGTGCTCCACACGCTCTCATGCTCAGAGTGCATTCTCCGACCACGTTCTCTTGAGTACGTTCTTGTGAGGACTAGAGTGTGGAGAATGCATCAAACGATACATTTGAGAAGAACTCCCCTTACTGTATTACCTCACACTTCACCTCCCCATTCACTGAACCGTCTTCCAGACGAGGACAATGGCAACAATAGACGAAACAATACAGTGGTGCAAAAAAGTATTTAGTCAGCCACCAATTGTGCAAGTTCTCCCACTTAAAAAGATGAGAGAGCCCTGTAATGTTCATCATAGGTACACTTCAACTATGACAGACAAAATACTTTGTTATATACCCTTTGTTAGCAATGACAGAGGTCAAACGTTTTCTGTAAGTCTTCACAAGGTTTTCACACACTGTTGCTGGTATTTTGGCCCATTCCTCCATGCAGATCTCCTCTAGAGCAGTGATGTTTTGGGGCTGTTGCTGGGCAACGCAGACTTTCAACTCCCTCCAAAGATTTTCTATGGAGTTGAGATCTGGAGACTGGCTAGGCCACTCCAGGACCTTGAAATGCTTCTTACGAAGCCACTCCTTCGTTGCCCGGGCGGTGTGTTTGGGATCATTGTCATGCTGAAAGACCCAGCCACGTTTCATCTTCAATGCCCTTGCTGATGGAAGGAGGGTTTTACTCAAAATCTCACGATACATGGCCCCATTCATTCTTTCCTTTACACGGATCAGTCGTCCTGGTCCCTTTGCAGAAAAACAGCCCCAAAGCATGATGTTTCCACCCCCATGCTTCACAGTGTTCTTTGGATGCAACTCAGCATTCTTTGTCCTCCAAACACGACGAGTTGAGTTTTTACCAAAAAGTTATATTTTGGTTTCATCTGACCATATGACATTCTCCCAATCTTCTTCTGGATCATCCAAATGCTCTCTAGCAAACTTCAGATGGGCCTGGACAAGTACTGGCTTAAGCAGGGGGACACGTCTGGCACTGCAGGATTTGAGTCCCTGGCGGCGTAGTGTGTTACTGATGGTAGGCTTTGTTACTTTGGTCCCAGCTCTCTGCAGGACATTCACTAGGTCCCCCCGTGTGGTTCTGGGATTTTTGCTCACCGTTCTTGTGATCATTTTGACCCCACGGGGTGAGATCTTGCGTGGAGCCCCAGATCGAGGGAGATTATCAGTGGTCTTGTATGTCTTCCATTTCCTAATAATTGCTCCCACAGTTGATTTCTTCAAACCAAGCTGCTTACCTATTGCAGATTCAGTCTTCCCAGCCTGGTGCAGGTCTACAATTTTGTTTCTGGTGTCCTTTGACAGCTCTTTGGTCTTGGCCATAGTGGAGTTTGGAGTGTGACTGTTTTAGGTTGTGGACAGGTGTCTTTTATACTGATAACAAGTTCAAACAGGTGCCATTAATACAGGTAACGAGTGGAGGACAGAGGAGCCTCTTTAAAAATGAATTTACAGGTCTGTGAGAGCCAGAAATCTTGCTTGTTTGTAGGTGACCAAATACTTATTTTCCACCATAATTTGCAAATAAATTCATAACAAATCCTACAATGTGATTTTCTGGATTTTTTTTCTTATTTTGTCTGTCATAGTTGAAGTGTACCTATGATGAAAATATGATGAAACTTGCACAATTGGTGGCTGACTAAATACTTTTTTGTCCCACTGTATATACACAAAGCACACAGTTTTTTTCATAATTATCAGCTAGATATGTAAAATTGTAATAATCTAGTTAGGCAATTAGTTAAACAGGCAAAAATGACCTAAAATGTTATGCAAGGTAGCTAGCCAGGTAGCCATATTGACTTACTATGGACTTACATATTCACTGAACCGTTTTTGCCTGTTTAACTAGTTGGCTTCCAGCCAGGACAACAATGGCAATAGAGATTAAACAATATAAACACAAAGCAACCGTTTTACTTCATAAATATCAGCTAGCTATATGTGAATCGTAATAATGTAGCTAACCAGATAGTTTAACAGGCAAACATGACCTAAAACTAATATTATGCAATAAACTGTAATGTTAATTATTCATGGATATCTGGTTGCTAACAGTATTAACATAAACACACCCCATTCCAGACAAATGTGCGCAACCGCAACATTCAAACGAAGCTACAAAGAAAACTAATGGGACTGTAGCGACTGTGTTGACGTCAAAACCTAGTCATGTTTTGCGTCATCATTGCAAGCGATCATCATTCTCAAAGAAGATCACTTTAGCATCGCCCTAAAAACCCGATTCAAATTCGACACAAACCTTCAAATAGGTATGTAAATGACACATTATATAAACTCTTTATAGTGTTTTATTTACATTTTAGGGGCGATAAGGTGATAAGTTGGACAGGCCGAGTGGAAAAAAAAGCTATTTTCCCACACAACATCTCCTTCTCACTATCACGTATTAGTTTTGTTTCCCCACCCGCCATTTTTAAAAAGACCCGACGGGGCTCATTGCCTGCTTGAATTATGCAGAAACGGGCAGCGTTTAGGTCATGTAATTGATTCTGTTGGAAAGGGGAGAAATATTGACATTACAGTTGATCTGGAAGTATTACGTTTTTGGGGCGCTTAAAATAAGGGCAATTGTACGGACCAAGGCGATGTACGAGTTTACTTGAGTTTACGTTAGTAGCTAGCCAGTTAGCCCTATTGATAGGTAGGTAAACATGCCAAAATCAACACAGCATGTATTTATTAACATATCAAGATAACATATTGTAGTCAGGAAACATATAAGATGTGAAAAGGAAACATTTAATTCTGAAGTCAGTGTATTTTCTCTCACTTTAGCTCAGATATTAGCCGCCATTGATTTCAAGAAATGTTGCATAATTTTTTACGAGGTTGTGTCATATTTCTTCGCATACTTTCTGTTGAAGCTTGCATCGATGCATGCTTCAAAATATGTACAAACGGAGTACGCATTCGAGAAGTCCCCTCCCTCCATGCTCCATTTCGCATACTTTGACTTGGACTCAGGGTAGTATGTATTTTGAGAAAGACCCTAGGTGTCTCTGTTAGTGTGTGTGTGTGTGTGTGTGTGTACCTCTCAATATCCCGTAGCTAGGCGTTGTAATCCCCGCTCACGCTGTGTGTGTGTGTGTGTGTCAGCTTTAGGGGATTAACTCTCTGATGGCAGACCATTAAACCCAATGGGTAAAGAGTGGAAAGGGAGGGGGGTGAAATGTCCTTGGCCATGGCTGTTTTGACTGAGATGCAGAGAGAGAGAGGGGGGGGATAAAGGGTGAATGAGAGCGAGAAGAGGGATCGCTTGGGCTGCATTGCATTGTGCTGGTGGAGCTTTACAATAGTATGTATGAAGTGTGTTTAGAGGCTCTGGGCTCGTGCCATTCAGCCACTGCTGACCAGGCTATGCTTCATTAAAGCTTAGCGTTCACCCCTGTCTGTCTATCTGCCTGCCTGCCTGCCTGGACAAAACCCTATCCACTCTGTCTAGAGCACATACACGCATGCACACACAGAGAGATTCACACAATCCTCTCTCTCTCACTGACTGACGCACACACATCCCCTCTACCGCCCCTACCGGCTTTGCAAACACCCTGACTCCAAACGATACCACAATCTAAAGAGGTTTCTGGGGAATGGGGGGGTATCCATATCAGACTCCAAGAATAGGATTTTTCTGCTTTGGGTACATCCTAAATGGCACCCTATTCCCTATAATGGTGCACTACTTTTGACCAGGGCACCACTACTTTTAGATCTGCCCATAGGGCTCTGGTTGAAAATGCAGTATGTAGGGAATAGGGTGCATTTGGGACGCAGATGTTGATGAGTGAGCGCTCTCTCCAGAGCTCTTAGGGCTTCGGGAGGGACTGCATTCCTGAGTGCAGTAGGAGGCCGGAGTATGCTGCTGTTGCTGCTGCTGCCATTACTGTACGCCCCCCTGCTCTATGCATACTGAATACACTAGCAGCTCAGCACTAGCACAGAGCACACACTCAGAGACACACAAACACACACAGGTTGAGCCCTGCTGCTCATTGTTGGTTATACTCAGAATCAGAAACTAAATAGAAACTATAGCAGAATCACACAGTATAAAGACTCTGCAGGGAGGGGAAGTGTTCTGATTGGGCAGGGGCTAAAGCAGACTTTGCTGATTGGACACCGTCAACAGACCTCGCTCACAGCCCCTGTAGCCAAGACCCCAACCAGTGACCTTGGGTGTGTGTGTGTGTGTGTGTGTGTGTGTGTGTGTGTGTGTGCAAGTCTCTCTCTGATGCCAGCCTTTGCTGAGCCACATGCTGCTGGTGTGGCAGAGTGGCAGAGTGATGGCAGGCAGGGCAGTGACGACAGTGCCAACAGGATTGGCACACTGGATGAACATGAGTTGGCATATCAGCACATGCATACTGCAGTCCAGCTGAGATATGATTGTGTGTGTTTGTCTCCCAAAAGTGTTTTCTTATGTTGGGACAGGTGAACATGTCATAGAAGCACAGAAACTGTTAGAGCGGGGGGTGTTTCCCCGGGGGGGGGCATTGCTGTCTTGTAAACATTTTTTTTCTGCCATCATATTTTTTGCAGCGATGGAAATAATGAAGCCCGTCCTACTCCTCTCTGCCCCTTGCCTGGGCAGGGGTGGGCAGAGGAGAGAGAGCAGGGAACCGTCTGTCAGGCCCGCGGGGTACCCACCATCCCCTGCCAGCCGCATGCCCGCGTCATCATCGTTCGCCACTGAGGCATCATTCATGTTTCATCTGCTCTCAGACAAAACGCCCGCTCACACTCAGGATGCGTCCTAAATGGCACCCTATTTCCTACATAGTGCACTACTTTTGACCAGGGCCCTATTGTCCATTTGAGACACAGATTACGCTATTATGACTGCATTGTCAGTTTGCCTGTTATAAAAATAACATTTTGTGAGTTAATGACCAAAAAGAATGTATAGCAGACGGAGAGGAGGAGAAAAGAAGGAGAGAGTTCTGGGCTCGAGGTCCGTGTGTGTGTGTGTGTGTGTGTGTGTGTGTGTGAAGAGATGCGCGCCCATCAAAAGCAGACCCCTTGGCCCGGTGCCAATGCCACTTCCAGGTGACAGACTCAGGGAGGTGCCACGTTGATAAACGCCCCCGGGGAAACAACGTACCCCTCTGCCCAGGCAAAATAAACAATAAAGTAGAGAAAGGATCCGCTGACTTAAAAGGCAGAGGGAACAATAGAGAGAGATGAATAATGCTGTCACACTTCTGTAAACTGATATTATGTGGAGAGTCAGAGGGTTTGTGTTTTGTGTCTCTTCTACTCTGTTTGGGATTTGCACTCAGTCTCTGGCTCCATGCTGGCTGTGTGTGTGTGTGTGTGTGTGTGTGTGTGTGTGTGTGTGTGTGTGTAACTCTGGGCAGAGAACTCACCGAGGATCTGTAAAAATAATAAGAGAAAATAAAAGCAGGAGGAGGAGGAGGAGGAGGAGGAGGGGGGAGGCAGAGCAAAAATACAAATATTGAAAGTTTGGACACACCTCAGAGGGATTTTTCTTTATTTTCTACATTGTATAATAATAATAAAGATGTCAAAACTATGAAATAACACATATGGAATCATGTAGCAACCCAAAAAAAAACTGTTAAACAAATCAAAATATAATATTTTAGATTCTTCAAAGTAGCCACCCTTTGCCTTGATGACATAAAATAAACGGAACATGATACAAAACAAGAAACACTAACAGCACACAGACATGAAACAGAAACAATAACATCTGGGGAAGGAACCAAAGGGAGTGACATGTATAGGGAAGATAATCAGGGAGTCCAGGTGAGTCTGATGACGTGCAGGTGCGCGTAACGATGGTGACAGGTGTGCGCCATAACGAGCAGACTGGTGACCTATAGGCCGGAGAGGGAGCACACGTGACAGTGTGGTTCATTTATGTAAGTGGCCAGTGATGATTTCAAGTCTATGTACAGTGGCACCAAAAAGTATGTGAACCCTTTGGAATTACCTGGATTTCTAAATAAATTGGTCATCAAATTTGATCTGATCTTCATCTAAGTCACAACAATAGACAAACAGTGTGCTTAAATTAATAACACAGTCATTTCTGTATTTTTTGGAGTCAGGAGTCCGCTAACCTGAAGATGTTGGTTGGAGCTGCCTTGCCCTATAAAAATACTCACTTAATTTGAGTTTGCTATTCACAAAAAGCGTTGTCTGATGTTAACCATACCTCAAACAAAAGAGATCTCAGAAGACTTAAGATTAAGAATTGTTTACTGGAAAGGGTTACAAAAGTATCTCTAAAAGCCTTGATGTTCATCAGTCCACATTTAAGACTAATTGTCTACAAATTGTAACGGTTCTCCTCTTGTGAAGTAAAGGCGGACCAAAGCGCAGCGTGGTGGTTGTTCATTGTATTTATTGACGACACTATACATGAACAAACTAACGAAAACCAAACAAGAAACGTGAGAACTCAAAACAGCCCTGTCTGGTGCAAACACAAAAACAGGAACAATCACCCACACACAAACAGTGAAACCCAGGCTACCTAAGTATGATTCTCAATCAGAGACAACTAATGACACCTGCCTCTGATTGAGAACCATACTAGGCCGAAAACATAGAACTGACCCAAAACATAGAAAAACAAACAGACTGCCCACCCAACTCACGCCCTGACCATACTAAATGAATACAAAAACAAAGGAAATAGAGGTCAGAACGTGACAGTACCCCCCCCCAAAGGTGCGGACTCCGGCCGCAAAACCTTGACCTATAGGGGAGGGTCTGGGTGGGCGTCTGTCCGCGGTGGCGGCTCTGGCGCGGGACGCGGACCCCACTTCACCATTGTCTCAGTCCGCCTTATTGTCCGCCTCCGTGGCTTACTCACCATGCCCACCCCTCTCAATGACCCCACTGGACAGAGGGGCTGCTTGGGACAGAGGGGCAGCTCGGGACAGAGGTGAAGCAGCTGCTCGGGACAGAGGGACAGCTGCTCGGGACAGAGGGACAGCTGCTCGAGACAGAGGGACAGCTGATCGGGACAGAGGGGCAGCTGCTCGGGACAGAGGGGCAGCTGCTCGGGACAGAGGGGCAGCTGCTCGGGACAGAGGGGCTCTAGCGGCCCCTGGCTGACTGGCGGCACTGGCGGCCCCTGGCTGACTGGCGGCCCCTGGTTGACTGGCGGCACTGGCGGCCCCTGGCTGACTGGCGGCACTGGCGGCCCCTGGCTGACTGGCGGCACTGGCGGCCCCTGGCTGACTGGCGGCACTGGCGGCCCCTGGCTGACTGGCGGCACTGGCGGCCCCTGGCTGACGGGCGGCACTGGCGGCCCCTGGCTGACGGGCGGCACTGGCGGCCCCTGGCAGACGGGCGGCATTGGCGGCTCCTGGCAGACGGGCGGCATTGGCGGCTCCTGGCAGACGGGCGGCACTGGCGGCGCTGGGCAGACGGGCGGCACTGGCGGCGCTGGGCAGACGGGCGGCGCTGGCGCTGGGCAGACGGGAGGCTCCGGCAGAGGCGCCGGACAGGCGGGAGGCTCCGGCAGAGGCGCCGGACAGGCGGGAGGCTCCGGCAGAGGCGCCGGACAGGCGGGAGGCTCCGGCAGAGGCGCCGGACAGGCGGGAGGCTCCGGCAGAGGCGCCGGACAGGCGGGAGGCTCCGGCAGAGGCGCCGGACAGGCGGGAGGCTCCGGCAGAGGCGCCGGACAGGCGGGAGGCTCCGGCAGAGGCGCCGGACAGGCGGGAGGCTCCGGCAGAGGCGCCGGACAGGCGGGAGGCTCCGGCAGAGGCGCCGGACAGGCGGGAGGCTCCGGCAGAGGCGCCGGACAGGCGGGAGGCTCCGGCAGAGGCGCCGGACAGGCGGGAGACTCCGGCAGCGCTGGAGAGGAAGGCTCTGGTAGCGCCGGAGAGGCGGGAGACTCCGGCAGCGCTGGAGAGGAAGGCTCTGGTAGCGCCGGAGAGGCGGGAGACTCCGGCAGCGCTGGAGAGGAGGAAGGCTCTGGACGGATGGGCCGGAGAGACAGCCTGGTACGGGGAGCTGCCACCGGAGGGCTGGGGTGTGGAGGTGGTGACGGATAGACCGGGCCGTGCAGGCGCACTGGAGCTCTTGAGCACCGAGCCTGCCCAACCTTACCCGGTTGAATGGTCCCGGTCGCCCTGCCAGTGCGGCGAGGTGGAATAGCCCGCACTGGGCTATGCAGGCGAACCGGGGACACCGTGCGCAAGGCTGGTGCCATGTAAGCCGGCCCAAGGAGACGCACTGGAGACCAGATGCGTAGAGCCGGCTTCATGGCACTTGGCTCGATGCCCACTCTAGCCCGGCCGATACGCGGAGCTGGAATGTACCGCACCGGGCTGTGCACCCGCACTGGGGACACCGTGCGCTCCACAGCATAACACGGTGCCTGCCCGGTCTCTCCAGCCCCCCGGTAACCACAGGAAGTTGGCTCAGGTCTCCTACCTGGCGTAGCCATACTCCCTGTTAGCCCCCCCCCCAAGAAATTTTTGGGGCTGACTCCCGGGCTTCCATCCACGACGCCGCGCTGCCTCCTCATACCAGCGCCTCTCCGCTTTCGCCGCCTCCCGTTCTTCCTTGGGGCGGCGATACTCTCCTGGCTGAGCCCAAGGTCCTTTACCGTCTAGTTCGTCCTCCCATGTCCATACCTCCTCGCGCTGCTCCTGCTGCTGCTTTTTCCTTTGCCCATTACCACACCGCTTGGTCCTGTTGTGGTGGGTGATTCTGTAACGGTTCTCTTCTTGTGAAGTAAAGGCGGACCAAAGCGCAGCGTGGTGGTTGTTCATTGTATTTATTGACGACACTATACATGAACAAACTAACGAAAACCAAACAAGAAACGTGAGAACTCAAAACAGCCCTGTCTGGTGCAAACACAAAAACAGGAACAATCACCCACACACAAACAGTGAAACCCAGGCTACCTAAGTATGATTCTCAATCAGAGACAACTAATGACACCTGCCTCTGATTGAGAACCATACTAGGCCGAAAACATAGAACTGACCCAAAACATAGAAAAACAAACATAGACTGCCCACCCAACTCACGCCCTGACCATACTAAATGAATACAAAAACAAAGGAAATAGAGGTCAGAACGTGACACAAATGGAGAAAGTTCAGCACTGTTGCTACTCTCCCTAGGAGTGGCCATCCTGCGAAGACGTCTCTTTTGACGAGTCTACGATATGTAGAACACTAGACAAGAATGGTGTTCATGTTAGGACACCACGGAAGAAGCCACTGCTGTCCAAAAAAAAAACATTGCTGCACGTCTGAAATTTGCAAAAGTGCACCTGGATGTTCCACAGCGCTACTGGGAAAATATTCTGTGGACAGATTAAACTACAGTTGGGTTGTTTGGAAGGAACACACAACACTATCTGTTGTGTGTTCGTTCTATCATCCCAACTGTAAAGTATGGTGGAGGGAGCATCATGGTTTGGTGGTGTCTCAGGGCCTGGACAGCTTGCTATCATTGACGGAGAAATGAGTTCCCGGGTTTATGAAAATATTTTGCAGGATAATGTTAGGCTATCTGTCCGCCAATTGAAGCGCAACAGAAGTTGGGTGATGCAAAAGGACAACGACCCAAAACACAGAAGTAAATCAACAACTGAATGGCTTCAACAGAAGAAAATACGCCTTCTGGAGTGGCCCAGTCAGAGTCCTGACCTCAACCCGATTGAGATGCTTTGGCATGATCTTGAGAGTTGTTCACACCGTACATCCCAAGAATATTGCTGAACTGAAACAGTTTTGTAAAGAGGAATGGTCCAAAATTCCTCCTGACCGTTGTGCAGGTCTGATCTGCAACTACAGAAAATGTTTGGTTGAGGTTATTGCTGCCAAAGGAGTGTCAACCAGTTATTAAATCCAAGGGTTCACATACTTTTCCCACCCTGCACTATGAATGTTTACACGGTGTGTTCAATAAAGACATGAAAACGTATAATTGTTTGTGTGTTATTAGTTTAAACAGACTGTGTTTGTCTATTGTTTTGACCTAGATGAAGATCAGATCAAATTGTATGACCAATTTATGCAGAAATCCAAGTATTTCCAAAGGGTCCACATACTTTTTCTTGCCACTGTATATATGGCAGCAGCCTTTAATGTGCTAGTGATGGCTATTTAACAGTCTGATGGCCTTGAGATAGAAGTTGTTTTTCAGTCTCTCGGTCCCAGCTTTGATGCACCTGTACTGACCTCGCCTTCTTGATGATAGCGAGGTGAACAGGCAGTGGCTTGGGTGGTTGTTGTCCTTGATCTTTTGGGCCTTCCTGTGACATCGGGTGCTGTAGGTGTCCTGGAGGGTAGGTAGTTTGCCCCCGGTGATGCATTGGGTAGACCACACCACCCTCTGGAGAGCCTTGCGGTTGCGGGCGGTGCAGTTGCCGCACTAGGCGGTGATACAGCCCGACAGGATGCTCTCAATTGTGGATCTGTAAAAGTTTGTGAGGGTTTTAGGTGCCAAGACAAATGTCTTCAGCCTCCTGAGGTTGAAGAGGCGCTGTTGCACCTTCTTCACCACACTGTCTGTGTGGGTGGACCATTTCAGTTTGTCAGTGATGTGTACGCCGAGGAACTTGAAGCTTTCCACCTTCTTCACTGCGGTCCCGTCGATGTGGATAGGTCCGTGCTCCCTCTACTGTTTCCTGAAGTCCACGATCGGCTCCTTTGTTTTGTTGATGTTGGGTGAGAGGTTATTTTCCTGCAAAACACTCCCAGGGCCCTCACCTCCTCTCTGTAGGCTGTCTCGCCATTGTTGGTAATCAGGCCTACTACTGTTGTGTCGTCTGCAAACTTGATGATTAATTTGGAGGCATGCGTGGCCACGCAGTCATGGGTGAACAGGGAGTACAGGAGGGGGCTGAGCACGCATCCTTGTGGGGCAGCAGTGTTGAGGATCAGCGAAGTGGAGGTGATGTTTCTTACCTTCACAACCTGGGGGGCGGCCCGTCAGGAAGTCCAGGACCCAGTTGCACAGGGCGGGGTTCATACCCAGGGTCTCGAGCTTAAGAACGAGCTTGGAGGGTACTATGGTGTTGAATGCTGAGCTGTAGCCAATAAACAGCATTCATACATAGGTATTCCGCTCGTCCAGGTGGGATGTAATACAGTATGTAAGCCGACATGGATAAACAGCTATGCTAAGCAAATAAATGCTAATGCGTACGGCGGCGACAAGATCACCGTTATGCACATTATCCTGGTGGCATGTTTTACTTTGTTCATCGTTGTATTCTTTCACATCGCGTGTGTTGTTTTGGAACAATATGTCTGCGTCCCAAATGGCACTCACGGTCCTGGTCAGAAGTAGTGCTCTGTAAAGGTAATGGGGTACCATTTGGGATGAAGCCTATGACTTTCAGCATCAAGATAATGAAGTCGGAAAGATGTGGGGTGAGATTTAAGTGTATTAGCAGTGACACATACAGTACATTTGCCTCCAAAGCTCTTCTCTTTCTCTCCTTCCCTCTCTCGCTCCCTGCCTTCTTCCCAGGTGAATTCCCATTCAATCAGTGCAGAGGATAACGCTTTAGCCGTGCTACATAGTGCACTAATTTTGACCAGAACCCTACGGGAAACCCTATGGGCCCTGTTCAACAGTAGTGCTCTATAAAGGGACCAAGGCGTCATTTGGGACGCAGGGAGAGCAAGCTTGGCTTTCCTCGCCGACCCCTAACAGTCTGGTTCTCATTACCTTTCTGTTCTCCTGGGTGGAAAAAGACAAAGAGCACAGCAGCGTTGTGCTCGCTCCTCGTTCGCTGCTACTTGTTGTACTTGTAAAAGCTTCTCCTGCTACTTCTTACCTCTACAGTTGTTGTTTACGTCTGTTTTGGCATTTTAGTCGTTTAGCAGACTTATCCAGCACGACTTACAGGGGCAATTAGGGTTAAGTGCCTTGCTCAAGGGCACATCGGGCAGATTTTCACCTAGCCGGCTTATGGATTCTAACCAGCGACCTTTTGTTTACTGGCCCAACTCTCTTAACCGCTAAGCTACCTGCCTGTTGTTGTCGTTGTTGCTATTGTAGATATTACTATGGTACTGCAACTGTACTGTACTGTAGTTAGTTGCTCTGCCACAGTTGTTATACAGATAATTGAACTCTAGTTGTTGTTGTTGTTCTCAGCTTAGTTGTGGTTGTTCTAAGACTAGTTGTAACTGTCGGTGTCATTTGTTATAGGGCTGATATAACAGTAGTTATTGCTGTAGCGGTGCAGCACAGTAGTTGTCAGTGTAGTGTTGATAGTTGCAGTAGCGCTCGTCTCCAGACCCTTGGCTGCACTGAGTAACAGGCAAGTCTGTCCCAGGTAGGAGGTCTGCTCTGCACTGGGGATCTGTGTGGCGTCCCAAATTGCATCCTATTACCTATAAAATAGGTCACAAGTAGTGCACTAAATAGGGAATAGGGTGCATATTTGGGTCTGGGTCCCACTGGTACTGTAAATTTAGGTCAGAGGGGCTGATTTTTGGACCGGGCCCCTGTTCTCTATGTTAGGCCTCCACGCCCCTTCCATTCTGTACCCCATGTCTCACAGCATGCTCTAAATCGTCCGCTTTGTCTTCCTGCTAACAGCTGATTAGTGGGGGACACGGCATAAGTTTAGATCCATAGAAGAAACATTTAACTCAATGTCGGACTGAGAGAGGGGGGACAGAGAGAGAAGCTGAGGTTTATATGAGAGCTGTACCCTTGGAGGGAATGAGGGGGGGGGGGGAGAAGTAAAGAAAATAGAGAGTTAGTACAGTGAAGTGAAGACAAGGCCTTGTGAGCTGTGTGTTGTGTGATTCCAGCAGGGTCGGGTGAGGAGGAGGGGAGGGGAGGAGGGGAGGGGAGGGGGGGGGGGGTGAACTGCCACGTGGGTGGATTAATTAATGAGACCCTGCTTTCTTTCTGACAGTAGGGTTTGTGTGTCTCCGCTCCACCGATAGCTGGCTATTTGTGTCCCTTTCTGTTTCTCTCTGAGATCTAGTAGTGTGTCCCATATGGCACCCTATTCCCTAGTGCACTACTTTTGGCTAAGGCCCATGGGGAATAGATAGCTAATCGGGACACAGCCCCAGTGGTGCATATCTGATCACAGCACTGAGCTGTGCTAGGTTGGGTTTATGTAACCCCTCTGTGAGCTCATACATGCCTAATGTCTTCATGTTTACCATGGGGGCAGAAAGGCAGGGTGGACAGGCAGGCGGACAGACAGGTGAACAGACAGACAGACATGGTGGTGATCCCTGCCTGTCTTGCTTTTCAGATCAACACCTCGTCCCTACACTACCACCACCTTCCAGCCTCTTGACCATGTCTCCTCTCCTCTTTCCCTTCTGATGATTGTGATCTGTGGTTCTCTCCCTCTCCTTCTCCCCCCTGGAGGATGGCTGGGCTGGGGAGGGAGGGAGAGAGAGGGACAGACGGAGAGAGAGGTTCACATATCTAGGGGGAAGGGAGGGGAGGAAGAGACTTGCATGAGAGAGAGAGCGGAAACTTTTGACATCCTCTGTTTTCACCAGCCCTCATCCCCTGTTCCTCTGTTACCCCCTGTCCAGGACTTTAATTCTTCTTTAATGGTTTCCTTCCATAAACAAACGCTCAGCGAGTTCCCTGATATACATCTCAGGGTTAGGGCGCCACCTGGAGGGTATCACAAAGAGCCTGGTTTATCTGATGTACGCGCGCACACATACACAACCACACACACACCCCAGGTTTATACATCTATCACACACTCATTCAAAGGCTCCTTGGAGTAAACACAAATATAAACAGGGATTTTCAATCAGTGCTATTATGACTCTCTTTCTCATATACACACACACACACACACCACTCTCACAAAAAAGTATTGATCTGTGCATTCCGCTGTTTGTGCATGTTTTATTGTGGGCTCAGCACTAGATGGCAATGGCAGAGTACTGTACTGACTGTACTGTAGACCATATATCACTACAACCTTCCCCCTTCTAGCAGAGCAGCTGTAGTTTGTTATACACCATAGTCATCACTGTTACAGGTTGGCTCCAAGTCAGAGTCAAACCTCTCTACAACGTTTTGAGGAGAGAGAGAGAGAGAGAGAGAGAGAGAGAGAGAGAGAGAGAGAGAGAGAGAGAGAGAGAGAGAGAGAGAGAGAGAGAGAGAGAGAGAGAGAGAGAGAGAGAGAGAGAGAGAGAGAGAGAGAGAGAGAGAGAGAGAGAGAGAGAGAGAGAGAGAGAGAGAGAGAGAGAGAGAGAGAGAGAGAGAGAGAGAGAGAGAGAGAGAGAGAGAGAGAGAGAGAGAGAGAGAGAGAATCTTCCTGTTTTATTCAAGGCTTTGTTTCAGAGAACACGGGCGAATTGTGCTATATCCGGCAATAGAGGTTTTACCGAGAATGTGATCGTAGGGGAGGAAGGCTGTGGGTTTGAAGACTGTAGAGCAGAGGTGTGTGTGTGTGTGTACAGTGGCAGTCAAAAGGTTGGACACACCTACTCACTCAATGGTTTTTCTTTCATTTCTCTTTAAATCATCAAAACTATGAAATAACATATGGAATCATGTAATAACAAAAAAAAGTGCTAAACAAATGAAAATGTATTTTTATATTCTATAAAGTAGCCACCATTTGCCTTGATGACAGCTTTGCACACTCTTGGCATTGTCTCAACCAGCTTCATGAGGTAGTCGCCTGGAATGCATTTCAATTAACAGGTGTGCCTTGTTAAAAGTTAATTTGTGGAATTTCTTTCCTTCTTCATGTGTTTGAGCCAATCACTTGTGTTGTGACAAGGTCACTTGTGTTGTGACAAGTCCATATTATGTCAAGAACAGCTCAAACACGCAAAGAGAAACGACAGTCCATCATTACTTCAAAACATGATGGTCAGTCAATACAGAACATTTCAAGAACTTTGAAAGTTTCTTCAAGTGCAGTCGCAAAAAACATCAAGCGCTATGATGAAACTGTCTCTAATGAGGACCGCCACAGGAACACCCAGTTACCTCTGCTTTAGTGGATAAGTTCATTAGAATTACCTGCCTCAGAAATCAGCAATTAACTGCACCTCAGATTGCATCTCAAAGGGTTCAAGTAACAGACACATCTCAACATCAACTGTTCAGAGGAGACTACGTGAATCAGGCCTTTGTGGTCGAATTGCTGCAAAGAAACCACTACTAAAGGACACCAATAAGAAGAAAAGACTTGCTTGGGCCAAGAAACACGAGGAATGGACATTAGAACGGTGGAAATCTGTCCTTTGGTCTGATGATGCAGGGCCGATTTTAGCATGTCAATCTTGGTGGGGCAAAAAAATAAATAAATAAGTGGGATGCATGCCAGCAAAGCCTCTACTCAACACAAAACAATACATATATTGCACTATAACGGTGACAAACGGTGCCCACAAACTGTTAGGTCCTACGTAAAGCAGTCCTAACATCTTCCCAATGCTACACCTGGCTATCAGCGAAGCCTTGTCTGGCAGCGAAACAGTTCATTCAGCCTCATTTACCTGCCTTTTACATAAACATAGCTGATATGGCTGACTTGCTTAAACTAATGTGGCTTCTAATGACAATTGAGATGTACAAACTATGGCATAAGGGGGCGACAAGCAGATAAGATGCAATACGTATAATTTTGATTTAAGACATTAATGAGCGTAGTCAATATAACTATTTGTTTAGCACTTTTGAAATGTACAGTGAGAGAATTCAGAACATGGGCCGTTCTTACAGTGTTATCCCTGTACACCAAGTCAGAACCATAGGATAAATAAAGGGGGCAAATAAGCAGACAATGAAAGCTCTTACAAAATTTGATGATTACATTTCTCTAAAACAGGTTATAGGCTACATGTGCACCACCAAGTCAGAACAGTACATGAAATTAAGAGGGGTAAATAGACCAAATTATTAGTGTGAGGCACATGGGCTACTAACAGCTTACTACACAGCATATACTTAGTATTACTTTCTTAGCTACAGTATACATATCTCTCTGGCATATTACATAATTTATGCAGTAGCATACATGAAATTTTTGGACTCACCTTGTTGTGCTGTGCTCACTTGAACAGGAAGGTGGCCCTTTGTGGGCAAATTTTGTCATTTTTTTTGTCATTTATGGTGCTTTCAAGACAACTGGGAACTCTGAAAAAAAAAAAAAATCAAGGTCCAATCATAATGACGTCATTGATCTTCAGGTCGTAGCTCTAGAAAGAGACCCGAGTTCACGATTTACAATTCCGAGTTGGATGACCGTTCAAAACTTTTCCCTGTCGGAGCTAGTTTTTTTCCCGAATTCCCAGTTGTCTTGAACTCACTGAAGTCAAGTTTTCGCAGTTCCGAGTACACAGTTGTTTTGAGCACGGCTCAAATCATGCTTCATTGACAGTATGGCCAATGTTGAATGTTTATCATTTTAAACTTGGAAAAGAGACCCTTAATCCCAGATTTGAGACTATCAGTGATTGTGATCAGTGATTGATTTGTTGATTTTGCGATTTCCAACTTGTTGTGTAATCTTTATGTCCAATGGCCGATGAGCACTGACACGTTTTATCTATAATTTCTCTTCATTATTTCTCTTCATATGACAAGGATTAAAAATGATTTGCCAGTAGATTGTCGACTTGATTCATGATGATGACCGCTAGCTAAGATTATGAAAGTATGATGTTGACATCAATCCAATCAAAGTGCCCAATGAACTTGAGCCTTCTTGGATGGGCACTTCTAATGTAACTATATGGCAGCACCCAAGGGTGCTAAAAATGTGGGGCTCAAAAAAGGTGGGGCTCCACACCACCTGCCCTGAATGATGGGTCACCACTGGTCTGATGAGTCCAAATGTGAGGTTTTTTGATTCCAACCGCCGTGTCTTTGTGAGACGCAGACTAGGTGAACGGATGATCTCTGCATGTGTGGTTCCCACCTTGAAGCATGGAGGTGTGATGGTGTGGGGATGCTTTGCTGGTGACACTGTCTGTGATTTATTTAGAATCCAAGGCACACTTAACCAACATGGCTAGCACAGCATTCTGCAGTGAAACACCATCCAATATGGTTTGTGATTATTGGGACTATCATTTCAACAGGACAATGACCCAAAACACACCTCCAGGTTGTATAAGGGCTTTGACCAAGAAGGAGAGTGATGGAGTGCTGCATCAGATGACCTGGCCTCCACAATCATCCGACCTCAACCCAATTGAGATGGTTTGGGATGAGTTGAACTGCAGAGTGAAGGAAAAGCAGCAAACAAGTGCTCAGCATGTGGGAACTCCTTCAAGATAGTTGGAAAAGCATTCCAGATGAAGCTGGTTGAGAGAATGCCAAGAGTGTGCAAAGCTGTCGTCAAGGCAAAGGGTGGCTACTTTGAAGAATCTCAAATATGTTTTCATGACTGTTGGAAAAGCATTCCACCTCATCAATCAATCAAATGTATTTATAAAGCCCTTTTTACATCAGCTGATGTCACAAAGTGCTATACAGAAACCCAGCCTAAACCCCTAACAGCAGTCAATGCAGATGTAGAAGCACAGTGGCTAGGAAAAACTTCCTAGAAAGGAAGCTGGTTGAGAGAACGCCAAGCTGTCATCAAGGCAAAGGGTGGCTACTTTGAAAAATCTAAAATCTTAAATATATTTTGATTTGTTAAACACTTTTTTGGGGTTAGTACATGATTCCATGTGTTATTTCATAGTTTTGACGTCTTCACTATTATTATACAATGTAGAAAATAGTAAAAATGACAAAAAAACCCTTGAATGAGTAGGTGTGTCCAAACTTTTGACTGGTACTGTATGTGTGTGTGTGTGTACACCTGTGTGTGTGCATGCATATGTCCCAACACCTCACCATGCACAACAGAAATGTGTTCCATTTGTGGTGTAGAACAGCAGCCAGCAGCAAACTGAGAAGTTACAGGTTTCAAACAACTTTGAGTTTGAGTTAGGTTTTACCTAAACTTAACTTGTGGAAAGTAAGCTCTTCCCTCCCACTCTGTTAATAGTGTTACAAATGGCTCTTGTGCGGCTCAGTTGGTAGAGAATGGTGCAAGGGGGGTGTGTTCGATTCCTGCTGGGGCCACCCATCTGTAAAATGTATGCACGAATGACTGAATTGTTTTGTATAAAAGCATCTTCTAAATTGCATATATTATGAATATACTACCGTTATAATAATACTATTACAGTATTCTACTATATTATGTGTTAATGACATTATCTAAGCAAATACTTTACAAAGTAAACGTACTCTAGTGACAGGGAGAGAGTGTGAGAGAGAGAGAGTGTGAGAGGGAGAAAGAGAGGGAGAGAGTTGAGAGAGAGAGAGAGAGAAAAAAAGATGGGAAGAGAAAGTGAACGAGGGACCTTTTGTGCCTCTGCTGTGCGTCAGATACTCAGGGGCCAAAGCAGAAGTTTTCTGCTGGTAATTCCCTGCTCTGAGTATCAGCATCCTGTTGCAGTCGTCATGACAACGGCGGAATGTTTTCACCATGTCAACCCCAGCCCCCCTTGCCACAACAAACCACCATGGGATGACTCACACACACTGGCTCTAGGTTCCAAATGGCACCATATTCACTACATAGTGCATTGCTTTTGTCAAAAGTAGTTCACTATACAGTATACACTATACAGTTTTCCTGACAATTCCTGATATTTAATCTGAGCAAAAATTCCCTGATTTAGGTCAGTTAGGTCAGTCACCACTTTATTTGAATAATGTGAACTGTCAGAATAATAGTAGACATAATTATTTATTTCAGCTTTTATTTCTTTCATCACATTCCCAGTGGGTCAGAAGTCCATATGCTTCCCACAATAATTAGGGTGAATTTTGGCCCATTCCTCCTGACAGAGCTGGTGTAACTGAGTCAGGTTTGTAGGCCTCCTTGCTCGCACACACTTTTTCAGTTCTGAGATACGTGAGATATTGGCCTATAGGCTACCTGCATCTAGCTCAGCAAACCATGGAAAAGTAGAATTGCAATTATAAACCCATATTTTAGTCAGTAGCTTATGCCTAATGAAATAACAAGTCAATCTCTCAAATAGCCAATAAAAATAAAAAAACAACGTTCATCTCTTAAACTCTCCTGTCGGTTTTACCTGTAGTTTTGCACATGTGATTTATGTACAATCACAAACTTGGTGGTTTGAGGCCTGAATGCTGATTGGTTGAAAGCCATGGTATATCAGACCACGTACCACGGGAATTACAAAAAAATTAGTTTTTACTGTTCTAATTACGATGGTACCGAGTTTATAATAGTAATAAAGCCGATCCCAGGCTGTATCGCAACCGGCCGTGACCGGGAGACCCATGAGACGGCCCACAAGTGGCCCAGCATTGTCCGGTGTTAGGGTAGGGTTTGGCCGGCCGGGTTGTCCTTGTCCCATCGCGCACTAGCGACTCCTGTGGAGGACCAGGCACAATTCACACTCACACGGTCGCCAGGTGTACGGTGTTTCCTCCGACACATGGCTTCCGGGTTAACCGAGCATTGTGTCAAGAAGCAGTGGTGCTTGGTGGAGTTTCGGAGGACGCATGGCTCCTCGACCTTCGCCTCTCCTGAGTCCGTGTGGTAGTTGCAGTGATGGGACAAGACTGTAACTTACCAATTGGATAGCATGAAATTGGGGAGAAAAAAAATTCTAGCAAAAAGGAACCTCAGAGGTTTGTGGTATATGGCCAATATTCCACGGCTAAGGGTTATGTCCTAGGAACAACCCTTAGCTGTGGTATACTGGCCATATACCACACCTCCTCGGGCCTTGTTGCTTAATCATAGCAGTCAAAACAAGTTAAAACGACATCCATTGATGGAAAATGATCTAGAGAGTTTAATAAGGGGGATTTATATTTTCTCTTGCAACTTAATCTTAAACTCGCAAGAATTATAATTTTGATGGACAACCAAATTGTGTTTCTTAGCCTACTATATAAAATGGCGTCGATATTCCTTCTTAATTCGCTCGATAATGTTATGTAAAAAAAGGGTTTATTGGATAAGTGTGCAAACACTTTTCTTTTAGCTAGTTTTCAGGCCTTGTGGGTGGGTTTTCAGAGGTCATTGGGATACATTTTTTTGCTAGACTTGGCAACCCTGAGTGGGCCAGACAGGGCCTACCATTCACTGCAACCGCACCAAAAAAATTCTGGGTTAAAAACAACCCAGCGATGGGTAAATAGTGGACAGGAGACACAGTAAGTTATTTTTGACCCTGCGGGTCAGTTCAGAAGACTGGAGGCGTGGTTTAGTAGGGCAGAGGCTTTCAGATAGTTATTTTTGGCCACCTGTGAGAGTAAATGTCATTCCAGTTAATCTGTTCTGTTGTTTTGTCAACACATGTTTAAGGTTGAGCACGGACACTTTTGTAGCTTAATGAGTCTTACACAAGTTGAGTTCCTGAAGTGCCTATGCGTATCCCAATGTTGGAATAGTTATCACTTTGTTATGGTATTAAAATAATAACGTTATTGATTATATATTAAAATATGCAATGTGATAAAATAATGCAGTGTAGAAACATAACAAAATTAACAGGAATTACATTTAATGGGTGGCCAACATGGGTGGCCAACAATACCCATCTGAACGCCACACCTCCAATAAGCCACTCCTCCAGACAATTACCATTAAAAAATGATGCACAAATTAAAAAATGTAGGTTGTGGTCTAATAAAGAATACTTGTAAAGAACAGGAAGGACCACACACTGTTTATGCTCCCAATTCACTGCTTTATTGACAATGTTTCGATCCGAAATGGATCTTAGTCAGGTCAAACAGACTGAGTGCTCACATTCCAAAATGTACACATTTCACCTCACATGACCATTACGCACATGACACATGGTGGGTGTGGAAACAATTCAATTCCCTTTTGCGCATAGTCAATCATAATCAACTACAGAGGTATATAATCATAAAGGATTATATACCTACAAATCAGTCCAAGTTAAAGTCTAGGCAACAGTAAAAAATAATATGTATGTACAAACTCATGTTGGAAACTGTTGGAATACCCGCCGATATGACCATTACACGCAGGATGTACGGTGGCTGTAGATATACTGTAATAGCAGTGACTTATTTCAAAAACAACTTGTGTACCTCCAATAATTTGTTATCAATGAGATGAGCACATGCAGTAGTTACAGAAAATCTATTATGGACAGACAGTATGTACCAAAGGACCAAGTGGCGACATGGATGGCCAGACAAATCAACGTAACATTCATCTAAGAAATGCTCTGATATCAAACTCTTGGTTCAGATCTTGGCGGACAAACTGTGAATCCAATACAGTTCTCTTTACAGTAATAGATTATCAGTATACCCCCCCCCCCCCCCCCCAGGGGTCTTAACATGTTCAATACCAATGTACTGCATCTCTAAGAGATGATGTTTTGACGAGCCTCTATGAAATGTGCAGCCACAGGGTTTCTCTGGTCAAGAGTCCTGATATTACTCCTGTGTTCCGCTATTCTTGTGTTTAGAGCTCGTTTCGTTTTTCCTACATAGCACAGACCACAAATACACTCGATCAGGTATACCACATTGTTTGTTGAATCACGGAATGATGCCCTTAATCTTAAATGCCTTTTCCCGTCATTGAACATTGTGCATTTGTTCGTAAAGTTACACTGGGTACATCGGCCACATCAGGAATTACCATCCGGCACCTTGTCTAGGAAGGTGCGACGTGGTACCAGTTGAAGATCAGACCTCACCACCATCTGGTTGATGTTGGGGGTGCGTCTGAAGACGAACCGCGGGTGTTCTTTTAAACTTGTTTTCCAGGTGTGGAACAGTGCTCAAGATGTGTGTTTTTTTAATGATAGGGTCAAACTGTTTGCGAAGTGGGGAGTATTGAAGGAAGCATGGAACTTGGTTTGAGCGTGAGGCTGTAATACTGGGTCATATTTTTGTAGCGGTACCCTTGCATCATGCAGCCACTCCCTAGTGGTGCAGCGGTCTAAGGCACTGCATCTCAGCGCTTGAGGAGTCTACTACAGACACCCTGGTTTGATTCCAGACTGTATCACAACAGGACGTGATTGGGAGTCCCATAGGGCGTCTCTCAATTGGCCCAGCGTTGTCCGGGTTTGACCGGTGTAGGCCGTCATTGTAAATAAGAATAAGATTAAATAAAGATGTAAAAAAATACATAAATAAAAAAAATGGCAAAATCGGCGTCCAAAATGACCGATTTCCGATTTGTTATGAAAACTTAAAATCGGCCCTAATTAATCGGCCATTCCGATTAATCGGTCGACCTCTACTCCTGACTATATGTCATCAAGTGAAAATGGAGAAAATGTGCTATGAAGTTCCCTTTTTTCTCTTGAACATTTATTGAATCATGACATTTTTCACTACTTTTGACCAGGGCCCATAGTCCTCAGAAGGTCAGAAATATTGCACTATGTAGAGAGAGCAGTGTTTCTTAATCTTGGTCCTGGGAACCCAAAGAGGGCCGCATTTGAGTTTTTGTCCTCTAGCACTACACACTAGATTCCATTAATCAACTCATCATTAAGTCTTTGAATAGTGGAATCAGGTGTGTAGTGCTGGAGGGGAAAAACTCAAATGTTCCCCTCTTTTTCGGTTCCCATGACTAGGATTAAGAAACACTAATGTAGGGACGCTGCCAGAGGCTGTGGCCCAGTCCAAAAACAACTCCAGAAACAAACCCTCGCCCTCTACTCTCTAGGCTCCTGCACTTAACGGACAGTAAATCCAGAAGAATTGGTTTGGTATATATAGCAAACTGGTTTTCTGCCAAGGAAGGAGAGGGAGAGGAGAAAAGGGCTCCTCTCACCTTGTAGTGGAGGAAAACTGATGAGATGTGAGTCTATGGTTGGTATATACAGTAGAGGAGCAATATATTTTATTTATGCATTTTCTATATTCAGACTTTTTCACCCAGCACTTAGTGTAATATATTGTGATGTGAGGATAATAGCATTGCTTTCAAGTATTTCTGCCCTGTGATACAGTGTATCCCTACACCAGCAATCTATCTCATCGGGGAATTAGGATCAGTTTTATGTATACAGTGTGTGTGAGTGCGAGCAAGCGTGTGTGTGTGTGTGTCTGGATAGAGTTTAGATAGGAGCCAGACCGGGTTTATGGTGCTGCTTAGCATTTCGTTTGAAAGTGCCAGAAAGGGAGAACGATCAAACTGGGTTGTTATATTCTGTGGAATGCAGAACAGGGGAATTATAGCAGATTCCTGCTCGCTCGCTCTCTCTCAATATTGGTCAATAAGGCAGTGCCTGCAAACTCCAGTCACAATGCATAGTTCAAAGGTAGAAGGCGAAGCCAGGCTTACGATGTGACACGGAAATGCTAACCTTTTGGACCTGGGTCACATTCATTTGTGCACACCGTATCAAAATGTTTTGCAATAGGAAAATGAAAAACAACCATTTCTTATTGGACAAATAAGTAGGTCCCGCCCCGTTTCGGCCCATTTGCTTCCTAGTGAATATATCCCAGTCCTCATCTCCTTAGACAGTGCACTTAACCACGAGGACCTGGAGAACACGTCTGTGTCCTCCAGGTAAACGCTGGGTAGACAGTCTGGTCCCTTGTATCAGACCCACCATCACAGGCCTGACTGGAAACACAGCAGGGCAGCAACAGCAGACTCAACACAAGATAATAGCATCCTCATACAGTAAAATCCATAAACCAAATCAGTAGCCTTATGGTTAGAGTGTCTTCCCTGAGATTGGAAGGTTGGGAGGTTTGTTCCTCAGCCATTCGTTCTCCTTCTCAGTGCCTAATCTCTGTTGGTCCAATCAGTCCTTTTTCGGGGTTATTTCTTTTTCTTTTAAAGGGAGTGGGTCAGTCCCGTCCCTCGCATATTTATTGGACAGGATAGAGAGAGTATGTTGAAATAGCAGTTTTCCAGATTCAAACCCATGCTGCAGCGGTGTATATATGTCCCAGAGGCAGCAGCTTAGACCTCTAGACCACCCTAGGCCAATCTTTCTGACTCTCAGGCCCAGTAAACTGTCTGCGACTGCTGGACCGATGCGATACCATGAGCTGTAATGAACTTGTAGAGACATTTCACATGCTTCCCTTTCCTCAATAGTCCTTAAACCCAGGGAGTCCCTCCCTCTTTGTTTTCTCTGGAACCCTGGTAACCTATAATTACTCTAGTATACACATCTCGTTCTCCCTCTCCCCCTCTATATCTATCTCTCGCTCTCTGTTCCACCTCTATATCTATCTCTCGCTCTCTGTTCCCCCTCTATATCTATCTCTCGCTCTCTGTTCCCCCTCTATATCTATCTCTCGCTCTCTGTTCCCCCTCTATATCTACAGTGCCTTGCGAAAGTATTCGGCCCCCTTGAACTTTGCGACCTTTTGCCACATTTCAGGCTTCAAACATAAAGATATAAAACTGTATTTTTTTTGTGAAGAATCAACAACAAGTGGGACACAATCATGAAGTGGAACGACATTTATTGGATATTTCAAACTTTTTTAACAAATCAAAAACTGAAAAATTGGGCGTGCAAAATTATTCAGCCCCCTTAAGTTAATACTTTGTAGCACCACCTTTAGCTGTGATTAAAGCTGTAAGTCGCTTGGGGTATGTCTCTATCAGTTTTGCACATCGAGAGACTGAAATTTTTTCCCATTCCTCCTTGCAAAACAGCTCGAGCTCAGTGAGGTTGGATGGAGAGCATTTGTGAACAGCAGTTTTCAGTTCTTTCCACAGATTCTCGATTGGATTCAGGTCTGGACTTTGACTTGGCCATTCTAACACCTGGATATGTTTATTTTTGAACCATTCCATTGTAGATTTTGCTTCATGTTTTGGATCATTGTCTTGTTGGAAGACAAATCTCCGTCCCAGTCTCAGGTCTTTTGCAGACTCCATCAGGTTTTCTTCCAGAATGGTCCTGTATTTGGCTCCATCCATCTTCCCATCAATTTTATCCATCTTCCCTGTCCCTGCTGAAGAAAAGCAGGCCCAAACCATGATGCTGCCACCACCATGTTTGACAGTGGGGATGGTGTGTTCAGAGTGATGAGCTGTGTTGCTTTTACGCCAAACATAACGTTTTGCATTGTTGCCAAAAAGTTAAATTTTGGTTTCATCTGACCAGAGCACCTTCTTCCACATGTTTGGTGTGTCTCCCAGGTGGCTTGTGGCAAACTTTAAACGACACTTTTTATGGATATCTTTAAGAAATGGCTTTCTTCTTGCCACTCTTCCATAAAGGCCAGATTTGTGCAATATACGACTGATTGTTGTCCTATGGACAGAGTCTCCCACCTCAGCTGTAGATCTCTGTAGTTCATCCAGAGTGATCATGGGCCTCTTGGCTGCATCTCTGATCAGTCTTCTCCTTGTATGAGCTGAAAGTTTAGAGGGACGGCCAGGTCTTGGTAGATTTGCAGTGGTCTGATACTCCTTCCATTTCAATATTATCGCTTGCACAGTGCTCCTTGTGATGTTTAAAGCTTGGGAAATCTTTTTGTATCCAAATCCGGCTTTAAACTTCTTCACAACAGTATCTCGGACCTGCCTGGTGTGTTCCTTGTTCTTCATGATGCTCTCTGCGCTTTTAACGGACCTCTGAGACTATCACAGTGCAGGTGCATTTATACGGAGACTTGATTACACACAGGTGGATTGTATTTATCATCATTAGTCATTTAGGTCAACATTGGATCATTCAGAGATCCTCACTGAACTTCTGGAGAGAGTTTGCTGCACTGAAAGTAAAGGGGCTGAATAATTTTGCACGCCCTATTTTTCAGTTTTTGATTTGTTAAAAAAGTTTGAAATATCCAATAAATGTCATTCCACTTCATGATTGTGTCCCACTTGTTGTTGATTCTTCACAAAAAAATACAGTTTTATATCTTTATGTTTGAAGCCTGAAATGTGGCAAAAGGTCGCAAAGTTCAAGGGGGCCGAATACTTTCGCAAGGCACTGTATCTCTCGCTCTCTGTTCTCCCTCTCCCCCTCTATATCTATCTCTCGCTCTCTGTTCTCCCTCTCCCCCTCTATATCTATCTCTCGCTCTCTGTTCCCCCTCTATATCTATCTCTCGCTCTCTGTTCTCCCTCTCCCCCTCTATATCTATCTCTCGCTCTCTGTTCTCCCTCTCCCCCTCTATTTATCTCTCCCTCTCCCCCTCCATATCTCTGTCTCGCTCTCCATCCTTTCTCCATCTCTTGCTCGCACGCCAGGGCTGTGGCGGTTATTGTCATGTAAAAGTAATTGACCATTAATTAAGATACGTGCGTTTAGCATCTCCAGGCCTCCGCGCATATAAACCGCATGCAGGCCGCTGATGCACGCCTTTGGAGCGTTTACATTTAAATATAAATTAAATATACACACCATCACAATAAATCAATGTTTTATTTTAGGCAGGTTTAAATAAGCACGATATGAAGAAAATGTATTTCAGGAGAACAGCATATGTGTTGGACGACTGTATGTTATCTGGCTATACACCATGCCATAGGCTGTAGGCGTGCTTATTTAGGAGATCAGATGTGCTTATAAATCCCGTGCCATTATTTTATATTCTATGATTTTATAGTAAAAAGAATATACTTGAACTCAGCTAAATGAAATAGAAAGGATATTTGTCCCATTCCGGGAGCGAGTATGCACGTGAAGTGGCTGTGTTGAGTGCAAAAGTGATCATTTGAAACAAATCCTATATGCTTGATTTAGAGTTATTTGGCAACTTTAGTTGTGAATGATCCAATCCTTAGAATGTCTTCGAAATCTAAACCTAAACGGGATGCATGATGCAACTATAGACTATTGATGATTTGATAAAGTCTCTAAAAAAAACTTGCGCTCTGTTCCTTGAGTCCAGGCTGCACATGCTGTTCTCTCATCAAGTGGTCCTATTATCACCCATCAGACTATTCACAATTGAATTTAGTCTTTGCTAATATGTAAAATTTGTTCCAATTTAGAATGGCCCATTATCAAATGGGCAGGGCCAGGGGGGAAATGACTGTATTTTGTAATCTGTATGCACTGGAATGGCTCATTATCAAATGGGCAGGGCCAGGGGGGAAATGACTGTATGCTGTCATCTGTATGCACTGGAATGGCGAATGGAGGCCGCCGCTTTCCCACTGGTTCGGTTTTCAATCATGCTGGTAGGCTACCCGGTTATTTCACTCCAGGCATCAACCACTGTTTGAGGAGCATGCAGTCTCTTGCTGTATGCAGTCTCTTGGGTATGCAGTCTCTTTGGTATTCCGCCCAAACTCTGTATGCCAGCGGCTCTCCTACCCTGTTCCTGCAGCTACCCAGTGTTTAATTTGGGGAACCATGTGAAATCGGGAATATATGGATAGTAACACGTTTTCAAAACAAAACATATTCAATTCAACTGTTGGCAGCCCCTCTCCTCTGCAAGCTGGAGAAAGGAATTGAAGCCAAGAGAGGAGATGGAAACGCATGGTGTGGAGAAATTCTGTAGCTAAAGGTAACGTGTCAGCCTATTTAATTATGAAAATATAACAAAATCCCTATTACTAGGCTATTCAAAATCAAATACAAATCCACTATAATTGTAGGCTAACTGTAAGCCGCCCTGCACAATCAGTAAACCAACAGCATCGCCTAGGCCTATACTTTCTCTCTAAGACTCATGGATAGAAAGTTTGGAGCGTAGCATGAGGTAACCAGTCCATCCAGTATGCATAATAATACAGTCCACACGCAAAGGCAATTACGAGAATTTGTTTAATTTTGGAGTATAGGCTAGCTAGAGCAATTATGTACCAATTGTGTGCCCATCTGAAATCAGTTATTATATGTTTTTCTGCCATGCATAATATGTGGTAGGCTATGTATTGTCATTATTTTAATTTCACTTTTTTTTTGCAGGCTTAATATAAAATGATCACCTTAGAAAGCGCTGTCCATTTCATTGTGTTTGTCTTTGAAACAACGTCCCGCAATGACCATGTTTTCAACCCGTTGTTGAACTTCTTTCTTCAACTTGATTGATCCCAGTGAGGTGAGTTTTAAAAGCACGATACTGTTTTGGTGATGTGTTGGATGTGATTTTAGATTGTATTTGCGTTGATGTCAGAGTGATTAGATGGACAATAGAGCCCTGATGGACTCTAATGTCCATCCCTGATGGACATTAGCGACCTGATGGTCAGTAGTCAGCTGGGTACTACCAATGGATGCCTAGAGTGCATAAGAGGAGATTACCATGGAATTTTACTGCGGTCATGACTCATGACTGCCGGTATGGCCGTAACATGGTCACCGCAACAGCCCTAATCACACCCTCTTTCTCCCTTACTCTGTCCTCTCTTTCTTTCTCTCTTTCTCCCTCACACTCTTCTCACTTCTCTTTCTCCCTCTCTTTCTTTCTGTCAATTCCACTAGGTAGGGTAGCCTAGTGGTTAGAGCATTGGACTAGTAACCAGAAGGTTGCAAGTTCAAACCCCCGAGCTGACAAGGTACAATACTGTCGTTCTGCCCCTGAACAGGCAGTTAACCCACTGTTCCTAGACCGTCATTGAAAATAAGAATTTGTTGTTAACTGACTTGCCTAGTAAAATAAAAATATTCTCCTACTTTTTCTTGCTCTGAAATCTGCTTTTCGGTGCAGGCGGCAGCACTCTAGGTACCGCGAAGTGAGTGTACAGTATGAGCCAGATTTCAACATTCTTAAGTAGGAGAGAGGAAGAGAAAGAAGTGCGGAGTGAGAGATAGTGTGTGGAGTAGGTGTCTGGTCTGGATAGTTGAACGACACTGAAACTGCTGATGTAACACAGCTGGTTGTTTTAGACACGCATGCACAGACACACACACACACTCACCCCTTTGCGTATGCATAGTGCAATTCCCGGAGCTTGCTCCAGCTTGGATTGACTTCCAGGCGTTTTACCATCTCCCTCTCAATCAGAATATTTGTGTGAGTGTGTACAGTATGTGTGGAAGAGGGAGGGAGTGCACGAGACCTAGAGGGAGCGGGTGAGACTGGGTGGTAGTGCGTGCGTGCCTGTGTGTGTGTGTGTTTGACCGTCAGTTCTGGTCAGCTGATGGCCGTGGCTTGCTTCGATTGGAGGAGCCAGCTGTGTTCAGCTGCAGTGTAGGCAGATCAGTGCGGAGAGTGGAGAGACAAGGCAGCCTCTGTCTCCTGCAGCCGGAGGGAGCCCAGCGCTCAGCAGTGCAGAGCTAGAGGAGAGCAGTGGGTCTGCAGTACGAAGCAGGCAGGCAGGGCTGGAGCACCGGTGCTTTAGGACTGGAGCAGGGCTACAGGGGGAACCTGGGCTAACCTAATCTGGACTGGACTAGGCTGTAGCTGGGCTTTCCTGAACTTAGCTCCATTAGGCTGGTCCAAGGTCCAGACTGCTAGGGACAGGTTGGCCAGAGCTGGGTGGTGATCCCAGGGCAGAGGGCTCTGTCTGGGGGTGACGTGGTTGGGTACCTGGGTATGGGCTGCTCGGCCAGCTTGGTGCTTCTCCAGGCCCTGCGTTCCGTGGGCCGGGCCAACTGTGCCCACATGTGCTCCCGCCAGGACCAGCTATCCCCGGATGTCCTGCCGCCCGGCGAGGGCCACGCCACCTCCGGGGGAAGTAGAGCCCTCACCATCATCGTTATGGTAACTAACATCAGACTGCGGAGCTGTAGGCTGCAGCCTCCCTTGTTCCTTTGTTGGGGGTTGGGGGGTGTGTAAGAGGGCTAGAGGGAATCTGTTTGGTCTCCTATTTTTGGATATGAGGGTTTTACCATGTGGTTTTCTCCCCTTGCTGTATGTTAGTGTGTCCTCTGTGTGTGTGTGTGTGTGTGTGTGTGTGTGTGTGTGTGTGTGTGTGTGTGTGTGTGTGTGTGTGTGTGTGTGTGTGTGTGTGTGTGTGTGTGTGTGTGTGTGTGTGTGTGTGTGTGTGTGTGTGTGTGTGTGTGTGTGTGTGTGTGTGTGTGTGTGTGTGCGTGTGACTGAGTGTGTGTGTGCATGGGTGTGTGAAGGGTAATGTACAGTATTATCGAGGAGCGAGGCATGACGTGATCAGAGCTGTGTGAGGGAGTGGGGCGAAAACAGAAGCAGGGGGCTGGCGGGGGTGTACAGGGAGAGAAGTGGGGTGGGGGGCTGTCTGGGGTTCAGTCCTGAGGAATTTAGTTTCTGTGGGAAAAATGTGCCTCATTGCTCATGGTTCGTCTAGTAGGCTGCTGATAAGATGTGAGTGTTTGTCTAAGTCAACGGGTGAATGAATGAACAAATGTAGGATACTGGACTTGTCAACATTCTTATGTTTCTGTCTGTGAGTGACAGTGATACTGATTGTGCAATACCATTTGGATCCATTATTAGGAGCAGTAGGGTGAAGTTGCCCCTATACGCTGCTCTTGGTTCAGTTTAGCATTTTCCCTACTAATGGTTAAGGCCATGATTGTGGAGGGGAAGCTGATCCAAGATCTGTACCTAGAGGAAGGTTGACCCCAGAGTTATTAAGACAGCGTTGAGACGTGACAGCTTGGTTCATGATGATTCATAAATTAGTAGGCGTGACATCAGTGGGGAGTCTGAGACGGATGGTATGTGAGGTGAGGATATACCCAGGGTGGCAAGGTGGTGCCGAGGAGCAGGGGTGTAGAGATATTTAATAGTTACCCCTGTTGAATGGTGACGACAATCCTGGCTGCATCTGTATTTCAATGTCCCTGTCTGTCCGACCGTCCATATGCCTGGTCGTTGTATGGACAATCCCCCTCTCTGGGACACGCATCAATATCAGCCTCTGTTTCCCCGAGGGCTGCATGGATGACAACATTGAAGAAGTAGAAAAAATGTCAGGCTCATTTTGGCAGGGGTGTGATCCATAAAGTTTGCCTGACGACTCAAACTGAGTCCTTACGCTGCTCTGTCGCTCGCTACGTACTTCAGTCTGAGACTGCAATCATTGAAGTAGTTTGTGGTGACGTCAAAATGAGGGGCGTTGTACAAAACAACGGCATCGGCGTTTGGACGTAACCAATCGGAGGAACAAAGTCAATGATACGTTTTCAAAATGTCGCTTTACCCACGTGTGTTTTGGCTCTGGTGCAACCCGTCGTTTTTGTGTGACCAATCAGACGATCTAGAATGTATTTCCATTCTAGACATCGTAGGGGAGGCTAGCCAGGCAACCACAAAGTTCTCTCTCTCTCTCCTCACATATACCAGAGGAACCTGTCTGTCTACCCACTCACCTTCTCCTTGTGGCACTTAAAGTCTTGTTCATCTGCAGACTGGACCCATGCACGGTGTAGTCCTCTCTGCTGGAAGGAGCCGGAGAGAGACAGAGGAAGAAAAGACTGGGAGGGTAAAAGACTCCTGGTCTGGTTATCTTCCCTTCTCTGCTTTCCTCTCCTTTTTTCTGGTCCTGCACAGGGGCACGAGTAAGACGCTCGGGCAGACCTTTCTTCTGTACGGTAGTCTGCAGGGAGCTGAGGACTCGTAATCCTCCTGGTCCATTAAGACATTGACCCACATCTGACCTGACGGTGTAGGAGAGGAAGCAGGACGGACAGTTATGGGCTGGGAAAAGAGTCTGCACTGAGCTCACAGTGATGGAAGACATGAAGAACTTAAATGAATTAATCTATGTAATGCATGTTGGGAGGGAAGTAGAGAGCGCTCCAACCAACATGAGTCGAGGGGATGGCCAAAAATCACAAGAACATAAAAAAAGCATGTTAATATGTTTTATAGACATTTTTTAGGTAGCCTAGTGGTTAGAACGTTGGGTCAGTAACCGAAAGGTTGCTAGATTGAATCCCCAAGCTGACAAGGTATAAATCTGTCATTCCGCCCCTGAACAAGGCAGTTAACCCACTGTTCTTACGCCAAATAGTTAAATCTTGGTTTCTTCTGACCAGAGAATCTTGTTTCTCATGGTCTGAAAGTATTTTGGTTCACCTCCCTGACCAAGGTCCTTCTCCTCCGATTGCTCAGTTTGACTGGCCTGCCAGCTCTAGGAAAAGTCTTGGTGGTTCGAAACTTCTTCCATTTAAGAATGATGGAGGCCACTGTGCTCTTGGGGACCTTCAATGCTGCAGAAATGTTTTGGTACCCTTCCCCAGATCGGTGCCTCAACAGAATCCTGTTTCGGAGCTCTACGGACAATTCCTTCGACCTCATGGCTTGGTTTTTGCTCTGACATGCACTGTCAACTGTATGACCAGGTGTGTGCCTTTCCAAATCATGTACAATCAATTGAATTTACCACAGGTGGACTCCAATCAAGTTGTAGAAACATCTCAAGGATGATCAATGGAAACAGGATGCACCTGAGCTCAATTCCGAGTCTTATAGCAAAGGGTACTTATGTAATAAATTTGCAAACATGTCTAAACACCTGATTTTGCTTTGCCATTATGGGGTGTTGTGTATAGATTGCTGTGGGAATTGTTATTTAATCAATTTTAGAAGAAGGCTGTAACGTAACAAAATGTGGAAAAAGTCAACGGGTCTGAATACTTCCCCGAAGGCTCTGTACATTGCTGTCAAAACATTTTTCACGTCTTCCATCACTGTGAGCTCAGTGCATACTCTATTCCCAGCATTTTGACTGCAATGTATCTCCATAAATAGCAACAAAAAAGTAATCAAGTTCAGGGTGAGGGCTGCAGTATGAAGCTCATTAAACTAAGGTTGATTGAGGTCCAGACATTAGGCTGTTCTCAGTCTCTCCATGGTCCCTATCTGTCTGTCGCTGACACTGGTGTTAAGAGGAAATATGTAACGACTTCCTGCCATTCCATTCCTTCATCTCTGCTTCTCTATCTCCTCCCTCTCTCGGCAGGTTGTGTTGGGCCAGTAACAAAAGGTTGCTGGTTTGAATACCCGAGCCGACGAGGTGAAAAATATGCTGATGTGCCCTTGAGCCAAGCACTTAACCCTAATTTGCTCTAACCCTAATAATATATTTGTTTACCTGCCTCCTTCCCCTGTTCATAAGAGTATGATATTCTCACTCTCTGTACTCTCTAGCCCTCTCTCTTTACTCTTTCCCGCCCTCTCCTCCCCCTCTTTTTCTCTCTCCCCCTCTATCCCCTCATCTCTCATTATCTCTGTCTCTCTCTCTACCCCCCCCCCCTCCTCTCTCCCCCTTGCTTTCTCTCTCTCTGTAGTAGATGTGGACTGAGTTGATGTGATCCAGATGGCGATAGCTGCAGTCTGGTCCTGGACCCTGTCCTGTGCTGTTTCAGCACTAGGAAACATAAACTCTCTGGCTCCCATCATACAACAGACTATTACTGCCTCCCAAACGGCACCTATATTCCTACAGTACATAGTGCTGTGTACTGCTTTTGACCAGAGCCCTATGTGCCCTGATCAAAAGGAGTGCTCTGCAAAGGGAATAGGGTGCCATTTGGGACATAGATATAAATTGTAATTGAGATAAACATTCCCAGCTTCTACAGGTGGTCACACTCCAAGATATTACATGACCTTGGACCTACCTTGTCAGCTCTGCTTTTCATCTGTTTCCTTCCGTCTTCTCTTGTGTTTTCTCTGATCATATCGCTCTCTCGCTTTCTCTCAATTCAAAGGGATTTATTGGCATGGGAAGCTTATGTTTACATTGCCAAAGCAAGTGAAATAGATAATAAACAAAAGTGAAATTAACAATATAAAATGAACAGCAAACATTACTTATGCAAATGTTCCAAAGGAGTAGACATTTTAAATGTCATATTATGGCGATGTGCAAATAGTTACAAAAGGGAAAATGAATAAACATAAATATGGGTTGTATATACAATGGTGTTTGTTCTTCACTGGTTGCCCTTTTCTTGTTGCAACAGGTCACAAATCTTGCTGCTGTGATGTAATTCACTGGCTTGTATGCGAAGCAGTAATTGTTTCAAAACATCTCCTGCCATGTCACTGATGCGTCGTGAATTCACTTTTTTTTTAAAACAGGGCTATACATTTGGGTGAGTTTTTTTCCTCGCCTAAGTAGCCTCGTTTCACTGCCAAAAATAAAATTAAACGATCTAGTGTTCGGCAAAATAACACAATGTCAAATACAGGTAGCCTAGTCAAATAATTAACATCTAATCACATTAACCGTTACTCTCTCGCGGGAAACCTTAACTCTTGCGCAGACATTTAGAAACTAAACAAGACCATTTGAAAAATAACCCACGGGAGTGTTTTGAGCGAGAATAAAGACGACTTTCGAGTAGTAAGACGGATAGTGTTACTACAGCTCCTGCTATATGTCCGTTACGTTTATTGGGTGTATTTATTTTATTTTATTTTTTTACATTTATTTAACTAGGCAGGGGCAGCACGACAGGTTTTTACCTTGTCAGCTCGGGGATTCGATCCAACAACCCAACGCTCTAACAACTAGGCTACCTGCCGCCCCAATTAAGGTAGACATCCTCTTCTGCAAACCACTGGAAACCAGGTCAACATGAGAGGATATTTTTTAATTACTGGACAAAAGCCATGACAGGGAGACATAGTGGAGTGGTAACGCACATGCAAGCAGTTGCTCCCGACGCCACTTGGGTACACAGCAGCATCCACTGAGAGGCTCTTGCAGCCAAAGGAATGCCTGACAGCTTGAAAGACGTTTTGTTTTGGACACTACAGTGAAAATGGTTAAAAGGCCCCTGAACTCTCGTGCGCCGGTTATCAAGGGGAAAAGTATTGACACGTTTTTTGAACTGAGAGACGAGCTTAAAGTTTTCTTTACTGACCATCATTTTCACTTGTCTGACCGCTTGCATGATGACAAGTTTCTCAGATGACTGGCCTATTTGGGGGATGTTTTTTCTCACCTTAATGATCTGAATCTAGGATTACAGGGACTCAACTATATTCAATGATGCACGACAAAATTGAGGCTATGATTAAGAAGTTGGAGCTCTTTTCTGACAACACACAGGTTTTTCCATTATTGTAGGATTTTTTTGTGTGCAAATGAACTCAAGCTTACGGACAATGTCAAATGTGATTATAGCGAAGCACTTGAGTAAGCTGGGTGCGTAATTACGCAGGTACTTTCCCGAAACGGACGACACAAACAACTGGATTCGTTATCCCTTTCATGCCCTGCCTCCAGTCCACTTACCGATATCTGAACAAGAGAGCCTCATCAAAATTGCAACAAGCGGTTCTGTGAAAATGTAATTTAATCAGAAGCCACTTCCAGATTTCTGGATAGGGCTGCGCTCAGAGTTTTTTGCCTAGGCAAATCGCGCTGTTAAGACACTGATGCCCTTTGCAACCACGTACCTATGTGAGAGTGGATTCTCGGCCCTCACTAGCATGAAAACTAAATACAGGCACAGACTGTGTGGACTGAGACTCTCTCCAATACAACCTAACATTACAGAGTTATGTGCATCCTTTCAAGCACACCCTTCTCATTAACCTGTGGTGAGTTATTCACAATTTTTGTTGAACAAATAAGGTTTTATATGTAAGATGACTAAATAAAGAGCAAAATTATTGATTATTATTATTTGTGCCCAGGCCCTATAAGAGCTCTTTGTCACTTCCCACGAGACGCGTTGTGACAAACTCATACTCATTCTTATGTTTAATAAATGTATCATATAGTGTGTGTGTGGCAGGCTTACAATGATGTCAAAAAAACAACATTTGAGAGTGCACTGACCCATGTGCTAGATGGAGGTTGAATGTTTGAAGGGCTACGGGACTATAAAAAGTTTGGGAACCAATGTTCTAGGGCAACGGTGTCTAGATGGAATTTGTATTTGTAGTTCTGACATCTGGACCTTTTTTGGAACACCATTATTTTTGTCTTACTGAGATTTACTGTCAGGGCCCAAGTCTGACATAATCTGTGCAGAAGATATAGGTGCTGCTGTAGACCCTCCTTGATTGTGGACAGAAGCACCAGATCATCAGCAAACAATAGACATTTGACTTCAGATTTCAGTAGGGTGTGGCCGGGTGCTGCAGACTGTCCTAGTGCCTTCGCCAATTCGTTGATATATATGTTGAAGATGGTGGGGCTCAAGCTGCATCCCTGTCTCACCCCACGGCTCTGTGGAAAGAAATGTGTGTGTTTTTGTCCATTTTAACCGCACACTTGTTGTTTGTGTACACAGATTTTATAATGTTGTATGTTTTTCCCCCAACACTGCTTTCCATCAATTTGTATTGTAGACCCTCATGCCAAATTGAGTCAAAAGCTTTTTTGAACTCAACCAAGCATGAAAAGACTTTGCCTTTGTTTTGGTTTGTTTGTTTGTCAATTACGGTGTGCAGGGTGAATACATGGTAAAAGCCAATATGACATTTGCTCAGAACAGTGTTTTCACTGGGGAAATGTACAAGTCTGCTGTTAATGATAATGCAGAGGATTTTCTCAAGGTTGCTGTTGACGCATATCCCACAGTAGTTATTTGGGTCAGATTTGTCTCCACTTTTGTGGATTGGGGTGATCAGTCCTTTGTTCCAAATATTGGGGAAGATGCCAGAGCTGAGGATGATGTTAAAGAGTTTAAGTAAAGCCAATTGGAATTTTTGGTCTGTATATTTTATCATTTCATTTAGGATAACATCAACACCATAATCAACATCAACGCCTTTTTGGGTTGGAGGGTTTGTATTTTGGCCTGTGTAATTGGAGAATTCAGTGTGTTCTGGTAGTGTTTAATAGTTGATTCGAAGATTTTGTATTTGATCATGTATATGTTTTTGCTGTTTGGTCTTTGTTATAGAGCCCAAATGTATCTACAGTGGGGCAAAAAAGTATTTAGTCAGCCACCAATTGTGCAAGTTATCCCACTTAAAAAGATGAGAGAGTCTTGTAATTTTCATCATAGGTACACTTCAACTATGACAGACAAAATGAGAAAAAAAATCCAGAAAGTCACGTTGTAGGATTTTTAATCAATTTATTTGCAAATGATGGTGGAAAATAAGTATTTGGTCAATAACAAAAGGTTATCTCAATACTTTGTTATATACCCTTTGTTGGCAATGACAGAGGTCAAACGTTTTCTGTAAGTCTTCACAAGGTTTTCACACACTGTTGCTGGTATTTTGGCCCATTCCTCCATGCAGATCTCCTCTAGAGCAGTGATGTTTTGGGGCTGTTGCTGGGCAACACGGACTTTCAACTCCCTCCAAAGATTTTCTATGGGGTTGAGATCTGGAGACTGGCTAGGCCACTCCAGGACCTTGAAATGCTTCTTACGAAGCCACTCCTTCGTTGCCCGGGTGGTGTGTTTGGGATCATTGTCATGCTGAAAGACCCAGCCACGTTTCATCTTCAATGCCCTTGCTGATGGAAGGAGGTTTTCACTCAAAATCTTACGATACATGGCCCCATTCATTCTTTCCTTTACACGGATCAGTCGTCCTGGTCCCTTTGCAGAAAAACAGCCCCAAAGCATGATGTTTCCACCCCCATGCTTCACAGTAGGTATGGTGTTCTTTGGATGCAACTCAGCATTCTTTGTCCTCCAAACACGACGAGTTGAGTTTTTACCAAAAAGTTCTATTTTGGTTTCATCTGACCATATGACATTCTCCCAATCTTCTTCTGGATCATCCAAATGCTCTCTAGCAAACTTCAGACGGGCCTGGACATGTACTGGCTTAAGTAGGGGGACACGTCTGGCACTGCAGGATTTGAGTCCCTGGCGGCGTAGTGTGTTACCGAGGGTAGGCTTTGTTACTTTGGTCCCAGCTCTCTGCTGGTCATTCACTAGGTCACCCCGTGTGGTTCTGGGATTTTTGCTCACCGTTCTTGTGATCATTTTGACCCCACGGGGTGAGATCTTGTGTGGAGCCCCAGATCGAGGGAGATTATCAGTGGTGTTGAATGTCTTCTATTTCCTAATAATTGCTCCCACAGTTGATTTCTTCAAACCAAGCTGCTTACCTATTGCAGATTCAGTCTTCCCAGCCTGGTGCAGGTCTACAATTTTGTTTCTGGTGTCCTTTGACAGCTCTTTGGTCTTGGCCATAGTGGAGTTTGGAGTGTGACTGTTTGAGGTTGTGGACAGGTGTCTTTTATACTGATAACAAGTTCAAACAGGTGCCATTAATACAGGTAACAAGTGGAGGACAGAGGAGCCTCTTAAAGAAGAAGTTCCAGGTCTGTGAGAGGAAGAAATCTTGCTTGTTTGTAGGTGACCAAATACTTATTTTCCACCATAATTTGCAAATAAATTCATAAAAAATCCTACAATGTGATTTTCTGGAATTTTTTTCTCATTTTGTCTGTCATAGTTGAAGTGTACCTATGATGAAAATTACAGGCCTCTCTCATCTTTTTAAGTGAGAGAACTTGCACAATTGTTGGCTGACTAAATACTTTTTTGCCCCACTGTATGTGTCTCTCTCCCCCAGCCTACATTCTCTCTCTCTCGCGCTCTCTCTCTCTCTCTTTAACTCTAATACTTTTTCTATTTGTTTATTGTGATATCTTATGTTGTTCTTGCCTATAACTGTTCTGTACTTTAGCAGATATTTGTACATGTTATGTGGACCCCAGGAAGAGTAGCTGCTGAATGTGCAGTAGTTAATGGGGATCCTAATTAACTTAACTCTCTCTCTGTCTATTTTCTCTTTGTCTCTTTCTCTCTCTGTGTCTCTCTCCCTCAGTCTATTTTCTCTCTCTCTCGTTCACACCCCTGTTTGATAAGCAGTCGCTGCTAATTCCAAGGCCTGCACTCATTCTATTTTAATCCTGCACAGCTGCAGTTTACTGACAGAATCAGCACAGGGGTGGATGGAGAGAAAGGGAGAAAATAAGGAGAAAGGGGCTGTTTGGTGGGATGTGGAAGTGAGTGAGTCAGGGTGGGTAGACAGGAAAGAGGGAGAGATGGAGGGATGGAAGCAGCCCAGACAGCTGAGGCAGAATTCGAGGGGGGAATAAGGGAAGGAGGAAAGGAAGGAGAGAGAGAGAGGTGGTTGGATGTTTGATGGGCTGCAGGTGTTTTAGAAGCTTGTTAAAGGACTTAATGGGCTGGTGTGCAACAGAGCCTGTTGATGAAGCACACTGATGGAGATTTTCTAAATATTAAGCAATTATGGAACTCAAAATAGTTTGAAATAAGGAGGAAGAATGGTACTACTACCACTACTAATAGCAGTACTACTATATGGGATCAATGTGTCCTCTCTTACTGGAAGTTTAGAGGTGTCAACCATTAATCTCGTGTGTGTGTGTGTGTGTGTGTGTGTGTGTGTGTGTGTGTGTGTGTGTGTGTGTGTGTGTGTGTGTGTGTGTGTGTGTGTGTGTGTGTGTGTGTGTGTGTGTGTGTGTGTGTGTGTGTGTGTGTGTGTGTGTGTGTGTGTGTGTGTGTGTGTGTGTGAGAGAGAGACACTGTTTCCCTGATCTGCCTGAGAAAAGTGGTCTGTGGTCTAACTGTCACTAAGAGCAAGAGAGAAGGGGGCTAGCTAGAGGGAAGACGGAGAGGTACATAACATTGAGTATGACACACTCACGGTGTGTTTTCAGACTGTACTGTCTCTCTGTCCATTAGATACAAGTTAGGTCCATCTGTATAGGGTCGTCTATATGAATTCAATCACTTTATGACCTTACCCCTTTTGATTTTAACAAAACGTTCCATACATTTTTGCCCATTGCAGAAGGGGTCAGAAAGTGACTTTTTGAACCTGAATGCCAAAACATTTAGGAGAAAGAGGTGCTCAAAAGTTGACCCATTTTGCATACTACACCCTAGCATGAGGCATCCATGTTTTAATCACTGAAAAACATCAACGGTTGAGTTTGGTATCATTTGAAAGCCTGAAGCATGAAATACAGCCAAAGACCATTATTCCTCCTCCACCAAACTTTACAGTTGGCACTATGCATTGGGGCAGGTAGCGTTCTCCTTGTATCCGCCAAACTCAGATTCGTCCTTCAGACTACCAGATGGTGAAGCGGCATTCATCAATCCAGCGAATACGTTTCCACTGCTACAGATTCCAATGGCGGCGAGCTTTACACCACTCCATGCTACACTTGTCATTGCGCATGGTGATCTTAGGCATGTGTGCAGCTGTTTTGGCCATTGAAACCCATTTAAAGAAGCTCCAGGCGAACAGCTGCTGACGTTGCTTCCAGAGGCAGTTTGGAACTCGGTAGTGAGTGTTGCAACCGAGGACAGATGACTTTTACGCACTACTCGCTTCAGTACTCGGCAGTCCCGTTCTGTGAGCTTGTGTGGCCTACCACTTCGCGGCTGAGCCGTTGTTGCTCCTAGACGTTTTCACTTCACAATAACAGCACTTACTGTTGACCGGGGCAGCTCTAGCAGGGCAGGAATTTGTCGAACTGACTTGTTGGAAAGGATGCATTCTATGACAGTGCCACGTTGAAAGTCACTGATCTCTTCAGTAAGGCCATTCTACTGCCAATGATTTTCTATGGCTGTGTGCTCGATTTTTATATACCTGTCAATAAAGGGTGTGGCTGAAATAGCCGAATACACTTGAAGGGGTGTCCACATACTTTTGTGTATATACAGTGTATGTTGGACCTTAGACCCTAATTTACATAATCTAGGGTTTTTCATGTGTGTCCACCATCAGTTGAGACACAGCATACTCTTGAATACAGGGTGGGTGCCAATTCACTCATAGAAACATAATCCATAGAATGGACCTATCCCTTCAGACCACTGAAATTAGCTGGTACACTATTGACATTAATATTGTATTGACATTTTTACTTCCATTTACTACCACAAAGATAGATGGCCACCGCTCCACCCACCGTTGAATGTAAACTTAGATGGGAATATATTTTCTATGATCTATATTTCTATGATTTCAATAGCTTTCCTATGAAAGATTGATAGTATAATTTGAAAAGAACAGATATTCCCATTCAAGTAAACAAACCCTGATGTGTGGACCTCCAGCCATCTTTATGGTACTATGTGAAAGTTGAAATGTAATGTTTAGCAGCTACATTTATCAGCCAAAACATGACACTTTATTCAAGAGCATGTCGTGTCTCAACCGATGGCGGGCGCAAGATGAACACCTCAGATGACATAAAACAGTGACTAAGCTACAAAAGTGAAAATGATGAAAATGTTCGATAATTGCCCATTTAAAGGTTAAAAATTGACATAATGTTGAGAGAAAAAAAAACGTTTTCAAGAAATTATAAAATAGTTTGACCATCCTGATTGTAAGCTTTCAAATGATATCAAATTCAACCGTTTCTCTTTTTCAGTAATGAAGACATGACCGTGTCATTGTAGGGTGAGGTATGCAAAATGGGTCAACTTTGAGCAGCTTTATCTCCTGAATGTTTTGGTGTCGAAAAGTTATTGAAATCAAATGGAATGGCCCTATACTAACATATGCCTGGAGAGTTGTTGATCTGAGGTGTGCGTCCCAATTGGCACCCTATTGTTCCCTATATAGTGCGCTACTTTCTCTATATAATGCATTACTATGGGCTCTGGTCAAAAGTAATGCACTATATAGGGAATAGGCAGGGCTGGATTAATGCAGGGGCTTACCAGTGCTGAAGCCCCTGGGCCCAGGCCGTGGGGGGCCGAAGAGGCATGTAATTAAGGAAATGTGTATTAAGGAAATATATACGGTATATACAGTGGACAAAACATTAATGACACCTTCCTAATAATGAGTTGCACCCCTCCCCTTTTCCCTCAGAACAGCCTCAATTTGTTGGGGCTTGGACTCAAAGTCTTCCACACGGATTCTGGCACACGTTGACTAAAATGCTTCCCACAGTTGTGTCAAGTTGGCTGGATGTCCTTTGGGTGGTGGACCATTCTTGATACACACGGGAAGCTGTTGAGCGTGAAAAACCCAGCAGCGTTGCAGTTCTTGACACAAACTGGTGCACCTGACACCTACTACCATACCCCGTTCAAAGGCACTTAAATATTTTGTCTTGCCCATTCACCTTCTGAATGGCACACACACACACAAGCCATGTCTCAATTGTCTCAAGGCTTAAAAATCCTACTTTAACCTGTCTCCTCCCCTTCATCTACACCGATTGAAGTGTATTTAACAAGTGACATCAATAAGGAATCATAGCTTTCACCTGGTCAGTCTGTCATTGAAAAAGCAGGTGTCCTTAATGTTTTGTACACTCAGTGTAATATATACAGTGGGGCAAAAAAGTATTTAGTCAGCCACCAATTGTGCAAGTTCCCCCACTTAAAAAGATGAGAGAGGCCTGTAATTTTCATCATAGGTACACTTCAACTATGACAGACAAAATGAGAAAAAAAAATCCAGAAAATCACATTGTAGGATTTTTTAATGAATTTATTTGCAAATTATGGTGGAAAATAAGTATTTAGTCACCTACAAACAAGCAAGATTTCTAGCTCTCACAGACCTGTAACTTCTTCTTTAAGAGGCTCCTCTGTCCTCCACTTGTTACCTTTATTAATGGCACCTGTTTGAACTTGTTATCAGTATAAAATACACCTGTCCACAACCTCAAACAGCCACACTCCAAACTCCACTATGGCCAAGACCAAAGAGCTGTCAAAGGACACCAGAAACAAAATTGTAGAACTGCACCAGGCTGGGAAGACTGAATCTGCAATAGGTAAGCAGCTTGGTTTGAAGAAATCAACTGTGGGAGCAATTATTAGGAAATGGAAGACATACAAGACCACTGATAATCTCCCTCGATCTGGGGCTCCACGCAAGATCTCACCCCGTGGGGTCAAAATGATCACAAGAACGGTGAGCAAAAATCCCAGAACCACACGGGGGGACCTAGTGAATGACCAGAGCTGGGACCAAAGTAACAAAGCCTACCATCAGTAACACACTACGCCGCCAGGGACTCAAATCCTGCAGTGCCAGACGTGTCCCCCTGCTTAAGCCAGTACATGTCCAGGCCCGTCTGAAGTTTGCTAGAGAGCATTTGGATGATCCAGAAGAAGATTGGGAGAATGTCATATGGTCAGATGAAACCAAAATATAACTGTTTGGTAAAAACTCAACTCGTTGTGTTTGGAGAACAAAGAATGCTGAGTTGCATCCAAAGAACACCATACCTACTGTGAAGCATGGGGGTGGAAACATCATGCTTTGGGGCTGTTTTTCTGCAAAGGGACCAGGACGACTGATCCGTGTAAAGGAAAGAATGAATGGGGCCATGTATCGTGAGATATTGAGTGAAAACCTCCTTCCATCAGCAAGGGCATTGAAGATGAAACGTGGCTGGGTCTTTCAGCATGACAATGATCCCAAACACACCGCCCGGGCAACGAAGGAGTGGCTTCGTAAGAAGCATTTCAAGGTCCTGGAGTGGCCTAGCCAGTCTCCAGAGCTCAACCCCATAGAAAATCTTTGGAGGGAGTTGAAAGTCCGTGTTGCCCAGCAACAGCCCCAAAACATCACTGCTCTAGAGGAGATCTGCATGGAGGAATGGGCCAAAATACCAGCAACAGTGTGTGAAAACCTTGTGAAGACTTACAGAAAATGTTTGACCTCTGTCATTGCCAACAAAGGGTATATAACAAAGTACTGAGATAAACTTTTGTTATTGACCAAATACTTATTTTCCACCATATTTTGCCAATAAAATGTGGTCCCATGGTGTTTATACTTGAGTTCTATTGTTTGTACAGATGAACGTGGTACTTTCAGGCATTTGGAAATTGCTCCCAAGGATCAACCAGACTTGTGGACGTCTACGATTTTTTTTCTGAGGTCTTTACTGATTTCTTTTGATTTTCCCATGATGTCAAGGAAAGAGGCACTGAGTTTGAAGGTAAAGCCTTGAAATATGCACAAAGTAGATGTCCTATCCGACTTGTCAAATCTATAGTTTGTTAACAAGAAATTTGTGGAGTGGTTGAAAAATGAGTTTTAATGATTCCAACCTAAGTGTATGTAAACTTCTGACTTCAACTGTATGTTACCAATTGAACGACATCTATTGCAGGATAAATCAATGTTAAAGTTTACATAGCTGACCATATATGGATTTTCAATTTTACTTTGTGTTGGTTGTGTAGGCTTCTTCTAACCCATCACTTTCTACTACATATAAATAATATGATTCAATTATATCTTTACATTAAAAACCAAAGTCTATCAGAATTCCAGTCATTCCAATAAATGTTATACCCCTTGATCTTCAAGAATAGGACTTGGAAATATGGAAGTATAGATTATCCCCCCCCCAAAATCCTGAGCATATCCCCAAAACAAAGGACTTATTAGCCAGCCCTACTCTGTTGATTATGATTTTGCTTTCATGGAGGACTGATTGGGCTGAGCTTATGGAATGGCATGCTTTGAGCACTACAGAAAAGTGCTATTTACACGTGGGAAATGAATGCCATATGTTGCATTTGCTATAGGCCTACTGTTTACCTTTTTGTTGGTGACACTTTGATTTCTTGATAAGGATGAAACAATTACAAAATGGGCTCCCCACCTCTGTTTTGGTAAATAAAATAGCTGAAGGACGGGCCTGGAGAAATGTAACCACTCTCAGATTAATAGACAGAGTTATGGATGCAAGGACTGACCGTCCATGATATCAAAACTATTGTTTTAACCACATTATGAGGCTATACAATGTTTGTTTACATTTACAATGTTTACAAACATAAGCTTATATTTTGGGTTATCATGGAGTGTGACAGTTGAACTAAGTTCATGAGGCATTTATAAGTTATATTCTTCAAGAATCAATGGATATATGTATACAGTTTCAGTCAAAAGTTTGGACACACCTACTCATTTAAGGGTTTTCTTTATTTTTTACTATTTTCTACATTGTAGAGTAATTGTGAAGACATCAACACTATGAAATAACACATATGTAGTAACCAAAAAAGTGTAAAACAGATCTAAATATATTTGAGATTTGAGATTTGAGATTCTTCAAAGTAGCCACCCTTTGCCTTGATAACAGCTTTGCACACTCTTGGCATTCTCTCAACCAGCTTCATGAAGGAGTCACATGAAATGCATTTCAATTAACAAGTGTGCCTTGTTAAGTGGAATTTCTTTCCTTAATGCGTTTGAGCCACTCAGTTGTGTTGTGACAAGGTAGGGTTGGTATACCAAGTCGGTAAAAGACCAAGTCCATATTATGGCATGAACAGCTCAAATAAGCAAAGAGAAATGACAGTCCATCATTACTTTAAGACATGAAGGTCAGTCAATCTGGAAAATTTCAAGAACTTTGAAAGTTTCTTCAAGTGCAGTCACAAAAACCATTAAGCGCAATGATGATACTGGCTCTCATGAGATCCGCCACAGGAATAGAAGACCCAGAGTTACCTTTGCTGTAGAGGATAAGTTCATTAGAAGTCGGCAATTAACTGCACCTCAGATTGCAGCCCAAATAAATGCTTCAGAGAGTTCAAGTAACAGACACATCTCAACATCAACTGTTCAGAGGAGACTGTATGAATCAGGCCTTCATGGTCGGACACCAATAAGAAGAAGAGACTTGCTTGGGCCAAGAAACACAAGCAATGGACATTAGACCGGTGGACATCTGTCCTTTGGTCTGATGAGTCCAAATTTGAGATTTTTGGTTTCAACTGCCCTGTCTTTGTGAGACGCAGAGAGTGTGAACAGCCGTCCACAACAGCCACAATCTGTGAGGCGCTAATAGCTGAATGAGAGCAGCAGTGTGATTCACATCAATGCGCTTTGTAGATATCAATAACAAGTGATATCCGTATCGCCGTAGACTACACCACTGCCGGCATCCTTACCACCAAGCGTTTATTCAAGTTGGATAATCTTTGGATGCCGACAGCAGTCGCACCATTGGAAGACATAGCTTGGACTGTAGCCTACAAGAGCCTATTCCTGCACCTTTCCCGAGATCCATCAAACACATTTGGCGTGTCATCATAGTGGTCTCTGACTTGTGGTCAGACTCGCTCAGGTGGAACAAATTTAAACTTGTGCCTTTTTTCAATGCTGATTTTAATCAAGTGTCAAAGATTTTTTTCTTGCAAACATCCTTTCAGATTTTAAACGTAATCCTCGAAGTAATCATCTACTTTTTCAAAAGTATCTGTATTCTGATTACAATATTTTTGCTGGTAGTGTAACAGATGACAGTTACTGTTTATTTTGCAATCCCTTACATGTAATCCGTTACTCCCCAACCCTGGTAGTTACAGTCTTGTTCTGTTGCTGCAACTCCCCTACGGACTCTGGAGGGGCGAAGGTCGAGAGCCATGCGTTCTCCGAAACACGACCCTGACAAGCACCGATTCTTGACACGCTGCTCGCTGAACCCGGAAGCCAGCCGCACTAATTTGTCAGGGAAAACACCGTCCAGCTGGCGACCATAGTCAGCTTGCAGGCGCCCGCCCCGCCACAAGGAGCCACTAGAGCGCGATGAGACAAGGAAATCCCAGCCGGCCAAACCCTCCCCTAACTGGGCCAATTGTGCGCTGCCTCATGGGTCTCCCGGTCACGGCCGGCTGTGACAGCCTGGGATCGAACCCCGGGTCTGTAGTGACGCCTCACGACTCAAGCCTTAGACCGCTGCGGCACTCTGGAGGCCCCGGATTATATTTCTATGGTTGGTTGCGGCTGTCAGTTTGCCTTTTGCAGATTTCAAAAGTTGTGGGAAATTGTGGGATTGTGGGAAAAACGCTCAATTTGGAAAGTACTAATCCTACTATTGTACATTAACACTTTATGTGAAACCCAGCGTCATAACAAATTATGTTTATTTTTAATAAAATAAGGCAAGTCAGTAAAGAACAAATTCTTATTTTCATTGACGGCCTAGTTCTGCCTGTTCAGGGGCAGAACGACAGATTTGTACCTTGTCAGCTCGGGGGTTTGAACTTGCAACCTTCCGGTTACTAGTCCAACGCTCTAACCACTCTGCCACCCCAAAATGTGCCATCTAACCATGTCATGATATGGCATAGCAGCTGACATAACTTGTCATAACCTGTCATAATATGTTCACAACTCTGTCATGACCCATATGTTTACACCTATTGTGACATATATACTGCATTATTTTTTGGCTAGTTATGACACCTACCTACATAAGAGTGTCAAAACCCACATTTATTTAAAAATATATATTCTCCCAAGAAGTTTCCTTTAAAAAAAAGTTTGTTTCTTAAATCCTTTGTTGTTGTTGTAATGACGACTTGTCATGTTTTTGTCCTCATATTTTATATCACTTGTAGAAAATACAATTTATGACCCTGTCATGAAGCATTATGACCATTCTTTGTCACTTTACTTGGACTAAGAAAATACACTTAATGACACTGTCAAGAAGCATTACGACTATCATAATCATATGCGGCAGATAGGCCTATCACGTACATGCCCTTATATCAGTCATCAGTCAAAAAGAGGGTGCCTTGTCCTGCTCCTGAAATCTGCTCCTCCCAGTCATCAGCAACAGATCACTGGAGTAGGTGCATGTCTGACATCAATGTGTGTGCAATTACAATGATAATATAATATGATACATTTGAATATATACAGTGCCTTGCAAAAGTATTCATACCCCTTGGCGTTTTTCCTATTTTTGTTGCATTACAACCTGTAATTTAAATTGATTTTTATTTGGATTTCATGTAATGGACATACACAAAATAGTCAAAATTTGGTGAAGTGAAATTAAAAAAAAAAAGTGTATACATTTTTTTATAAAAACATAAACGGAAGTGGTGCGTGCTTATGTATTCACCCCCTTTGCTATGAAGCCCCTAAATAAGATCTGGTGCAACCAATTACCTTCAGAAGTCACATAATTAGTTAGATTGCACACATGTGACTTTATTTAAGTGTCACATGATCTGTCACATGATCTCAGTGTATATATATATATACACGTGTTCTGAAAGGTCCCAGAGTCTGCAAGGGGCACCACCAAGCAAGTGGCACCCTGAAGACCAAGGAGATCTCCAAACAGGTCAGGGACAAAGTTGTGGAGAAGTACAGTTGGGTTATAAAAAAAGATCCAAAACTTTGAACATCCTACGGAGTACCATTTCAATCCATTACTAAAAAATGGAAAGAAAATGGCACCACAACAAACCTGCCAAGAGAGGGCCGCCCACGAAAACTCATGGACCAGGCAAGGAGGGCATTAATCAGAGAGGCAACAAAGAGACCAAAGATAACCCTGAAGGAGCTACAAAGCTCCACAGCAGAGATTGGAGTATCTATCCATAGGACCACTTTAAGCCGTAGAGCTGGGCTTTACAGAAGAGTGGCCAGAAAAAAGACACTGCTTAAAAAAAAAAATAAGCAAACACGTTTGGTGTTCACCAAAAGGTATGTGGGAGACTCCCAAAATATGGAAGAACGTACTCTGGTCAAATGAGACTAAAATTGAGCTTTTTGGCCATCAAGGAAAATGCTATGTCTGGCGCAATCCCACCACCTCTCATCACCCTGAGATCATCATCCCCAGAGTAAGGTATGGTGGTGGCAGCATCATGCTGTCGGGATATTTTTCATCGGCAGGGACTGGGAAACTGATCAGAATTGAAGGAATGATGGATGGCACTAAATACAGTGAAATTCTTGAGGGAAACCTGTTTCAGTCTTCCAAAGATTTGAGACTGGGACAGAGGTTCACCTTCCAGCAGGACAATGACCCTAAGCATACTGCTAAAGCAACACTTAAGTGGTTTAAGGAGAATAATTTAAATGTATTGGAATGGCCTAGTCAAAGCCCAGACCTCAATCAAACAAGAATCTGTGGAATGACATAAAGATTGCTGTACACCAGCCGAACCCATCCAACTTGAAGGAGCTGGAGCAGTTTTGCCTTGAAGAATGGGCAAAACTCCCAATGGCTAGATGTGCCAAGCTTATAGAGACATACCCCAAGAGACTTGAAAATCAAATGAAACAAACCACGAAAAAAATCCAAAATCCATCCATTTAATTCTAGGTTGTAAGGCAACAAAATAGGAAAGATGCCAAGGGGGGTGAATACTTTCGCAAGCCACTGTATACACTACCGTTCAAAAGTTTGGGTTCACTTAGAAATGTCCTTGTTTTCAAAAGAAAAGCACATTTTTTGTCCATTAAAATAACATCAAATTGATCAGAAATACAGAGTAGACATTGTTCATGTTGTAAATGACTATTGTAGCTGGAAACGGCAGATAACAAAAAATAATAATAATATCTACATGGGCCCATTATCAGCAACCATCACTCCTGTGTTCCAATGACACTTTGTGTTAGTTAATCCAAGTTTATACTTCTAAAAGGCTAATTGATCATTAGAAAACCCCTTTGCGGGCCTCCCGGGTGGCGCAGTGGTTAAGGGCGCTGTACTGCAGCACCAGCTGTGCCACCAGAGACCCTGGGTTCTCGTCCAGGCTCTGGTGTACCGGCCGCGACCGGGAGGTCCTAGCGTTGTCCGAGTTAGGGAGGGTTTGCCCGGGAGGGATATCCTTGTTTCATCGCGCACCAGCGACTCCTGTGGCGGGCCGGGCGCGCTAACCAAGGTTGCCAGGTGCACGGTGTTGCGGCTGGCTTCCTTGCGGCTGGCTTGGATGTGTGCTGTGTTAAGAAGCAGTGCGGCTTGGTTGGGTTGTGTATTGGACGCATGACTTTCAACCTTTGTCTCTCCCGAGCCCGTACGGGAGTTGAGATCAGAAATACTAAAATATTTGGATACCACGAAAAAGGGGTAAAATTCAAAACAAAAAAATAATTTTGCAATTATGCACAGCTGAAAACTGCCCCGGGGCCTATGATTTCTTAATTTGGCCATTGGAATAGGGTACTAATTTGGGATGCAACCCTTGTCTCCTCTCTCTCTATCAGTGTCTGTCAATGACTCTTCCTGTGACCCCTGTCTGTATCATTCTTCTCATGTGTTGGTTTGCGTGTCAAAGTCATGCTGCATTTCCGCTTTAAACTCTCGGTACTCTTCCCTGGTGTTGCATTGACCACCATTGGATGGAGAGAGTAAAAATCGATTGCATTTTCACCTCTTTTTAAATGATCAATAACATAAAAAGACGTAACAGTAGCTAATGTAATCAGGCTAACAGCACTCAGACAGGTTGATTCCTAAATGGCATCCTATTCCCTATATAGTGCACTAATTTTGACACAGCCCTATGAGCCCTGGTCAAAAGTACATTAATGCCCTATGTAGGGAATAGGGTGCCATTTGGGACACGGAATCAGATGGTGTGACGTCACAGGGTCAGTTCCTCAAACTGTCTGGCAGCTGACAGCTCTCTGTTCTGCATTGAAATTCCATCAAGGGAAGTGTGTGGGGGGGGGGGGGGGGGGGTTTGTCAGAATACTAGTAGAGAGAATTATTTATTTCAGCTTTTATTTCTTTCATCACATTCCCAGTGGGTAAGAAGTTTCATACACTCAATTAGTATTTGGTAGCATTGCCTCGTTTAACTTGGGTCAAACGTTTGGGTAGCCTTCCACAAGCTTCCCACAATAAGTGGGGTGAATTTTGTCCCATTCCTCCTGACAGAGCTGGTGTAACTGAGTCAGTTTTGTAAGCCTCCATGTTCGCACATGCTTTTTCAGTTCTGCCCACAAATTTTCTATAGGATCGAGGTCAGGGTTTTGTGATGGCCACTCCAATACCTTGACTTTGTTTTCCTTAAGCCAATTTGCCACAACTTTGAAAGTATGCTTGGGGTCGTTGTCCATTTGGAAGACCCATTTGCGACCAAGCTTTAACTTCCTGACTGATATCTTGAGATGTTGCTTCAATATATCCACATAATTTTTGTTCCTCATGATGCCATCTATTTTGTGAAGTGCACCAGTCCCTCCTGCAGAAAAGCACCCCCACAACATGATGCTGCTGGTGTTCTTCTGCTTGCAAGCCTCCCCCTTTTTCCTCCAAGCATAATAATGGTCATTATGGCCAAACAGTTCTATTTTTGTTTCATCAGACCAGAGGACATTTCTCCAAAAAATATGATCTTCGTCCCCATGTGCAGTTGCAAACCGTAGTCTGGCTTTTTATGGCGGTTTTGGAGCAGTGGCTTCTTCCTTGCTGAGCGGCCTTTCAGGTTATGTCAATATAGGACTTGTTTTACTGTGGATATAGATACTTTTGTACCTGTTTCCTCCAGAATCTGTTGTTCTGGGATTGATTTGCACTTTTCACACCAAAATACGTTAATCTCTAGGAGACAGAGCGCATCTCCTTCCTGAGCGGTATGACGGCTGCGTGGTCCCATGGTGTTTATACTTGTGTGCTATTGTTTGTACAGAAGAACGTGGTACCTTCAGGTGTTTGGAAATTGCTCCCAAGGATGAACCAGACTTGTGGAGGTCTACAATTTTTTTTTCTGAGGTCTTGGCTGATTTCTTTTGATTTTCCCATGATGTCAAGCAAAGAGGCACTGAGTTTGAAGGCAGGCCTTGAAATACATCCACAGGTACACCAATTGACTCAAATTATGTCAATTAGCCCATCAGAAGCTTCTAAAGCCATGACATCATTTTCTGGATTTTTACGAGTTTTCATGACTCCACCCTTGGTGTATGTAAACTTCCGATTTCAACTGTAGGTTGTGTGTGTGTGTGCGTGTGTGTGTGTGTGTGTGTGTGTGTGCGCGCATGTTTGTGAAAAGAGAGTGAGAGGGTTGGGCATTGATTACAACCATGGAGACAAAAACCGAGAGTGTGTGATGGTGGCAGTTTGCAAGAATTCAGTTGTGTGACGTAGCGAGGGGATGTGGTCACTTTATTGTGTACGCAGTGTCAGTATTACCAAGCAGTACCAAGCACAACTAAGTATAGCCAGCCCTGTAATGGTACTATGGCTAATGTATCTAATAATATTAATAATAATAATGATGATATAATTAATGCCATTTATCAGACATTTTTATACCAAGTGACTGACCGTAGTGTGTGCATACAGTACATTTTCCATATGGGCGGCCCCAGCGGGAATCCATCCCGAAAATGTGGTGAGATTAAGAACAGAGAGAGCGAGAGAGCAGTCTACAGAGAGAAACAGAGAGAGAGAGAGAGAGAGAGAGAGAGAGAGAGAGAGAGAGAGAGAGAGAGAGAGAGAGAGAGAGAGAGAGAGAGAGAGAGAGAGAGAGAGAGAGAGAGAGAGAGAGAGAGAGAGAGAGAGAGAGAGAGAGAGAGAGAGAGAGAGAGAGAGAGAGAGAGAGAGAGAGAGAGAGAGAGAGAGAGAGAGAGAGAGAGAGGTTTGGTGGTTGGACTTTCTTTTTTTGTTGTAAGTTTCCCCTGCTGCACCTCTGTCACTGTGTGACATCAAGCCTCTACTTCCTCCTTGGGCCACCACGCGCTCCAACAGGTCTCGCACACCCTTCAATGGACCTTCTGCTTCTGCCTGCTGGAACACATGTCCTCTCCGTGTTCTCGTGTCAGTGTGTGTCACCGGTATCCGTGTGCAGTAGTCTCCTGTTTTGAATCAGGATGAGTTTCAGGAGTAAGATCACGTTCCGAAGGAAGAACAGGGATAAGAACAGGCGTGTGCGGAACGATTTCAACCGCCTGAGCGTTGTATGTATGGCCTCTTTCTATCTAGCTATCTATATTTCTATCTTTCTATCTCCCTCTTTAGTGCAGTGCCGTACCTGTGTGTTTTTATTGCCCTGGGCTTCCTGTTCCTTTCTGTTGCACCTGTCGATCCGGGGTGAAGTTCCCCTTAGGTACAGATCTAGGATCAGCTTCCCCTTCCCCAGTCCTAACCTTAATCATTAGTGGGTGAAAGACGAAACTGACCCGAGATCAGTCTCTATGGGGCAACTTCACTCGACACTGCACCTGTCCGTCAACATGCGGCACAGTTTGGAATTGGACATTGCTAGCCTTTGTCTAATACTAGTTAGCCAATGCCTCTCTGTTTGACTATCTGATCGGTGTGTTGGTATCTGTAACTGGCAGAGACTCCAACAGTATTGCTCCCTATGTCTATCTGAGTTTTTAACCAGTGGAGTGGCCATGTACAATCAGGAAGGGCATCTTTTTGTTCACAACATTTCAACTGGAGATATGAGGTTGTCAGCAAGGGACTTGTACGCCTCTATACGTAGGTCTGATTGTACAAATGCTCTGCACATTCCTAACTATATCGGGTGTGATGTAGTCTGGCGCAACATAGACCCCGAGCGTGTAGGTGTTACGTAGCGTGTATCAAGCTGCTCTGAGATTTGATACGACGCCGACAGCAACACGGCTGACTCTGAAGTCTCAGTCAGTACCAAGCTGTTGTGTGACTGAGCCGATAGTACGTCAGGCGTCAGGGAAGGTGGCGCCACTGTACGACGCTAAGCTAGCTTCGGCCGACTGTCATCAGCGCCCATTTCCTTCCACATTGTTGTGTCATTTTCCAAGCAGTTTTGTCTGTCTTAATGACACCCTACTCCCTCACCATTGCACTACTTTTGACCAGACTAAAGGGGAACCAAAACTTAAGGGGTGCCATTTGACCTCTCTGTGCCCCTGGTCAAGTCACAAGTCAAAACTGAATGAGCCAAATCCACAGCCCTGCTCAGTAGGGTGATTAAGTGATTTGGCAACAGCTTGAATGAATGCTGAATATGAATGGCTGTTGTTCATGTGTTTCTTTGCCCCTCCCCCGGGTTCATCTTTATGGTAAGATCCCTACTGACTGGAACCAAGGTAGGAGAGATTGCGAGGCAGATTCGAACCCATGCCGATGGATAGTTTTGGCTAAACATGTGTGCCGGGGCGGGTACTCGGCACTAACTGCTGGACCACAGGCCACTCAGGCAAAATATACTGTCTTGGTAGACATTTCTGTGAGGTTGAGAAATTAAATTGTCCTCAGTCGTCATTCTCTCTTCCAGTCAGGTACAGTTCGTATAAACATTTATTATTATTTATTTTTTTACAGTGGAGTCACACCAAGATCCTTCCTCACAACAAGGAATATTATGATTCTGGGTATTTTTCAGTCTTTCGTTTTTTGTCACATTCTTTGTCGTGGTTTTATGCCTCAATGACGGCTTGGTTTCTACCTCTTTCCCCTGTGGGTGAGCGGTGCATTCTGTCAGAGTTGTATTCACTAGGAACCAAATGGAAGCAAACAGGCTGAAACGCGGAGGGACCTAGCTGAACTTAAGAAGCCCTTTTAAGAAATCCAATAAACCCTATTTCCTTTTCAAAACGTTTTGCTACGGTGTGCACTAATGAATACACCCCTGGTCTTACTGAACAGGGGATAGTGGTCGGAACCCCCCGCTATGGGCGTGTAAACAGAGAACACAGGTCTCCAGTTTTCCACCCCTCTGACCACAGTTTGTGTTAGCAGTGATGAATAAGACATACTGCTTTCCTTTGAGGACGGAAATAGCCTCGTCTCATCATGTGCAGTCCATTTCGCTTTCTGTGAAACGCTCTGTCTGGATGGGCTTGTTGAGACCATGTGCTGTGCAGATGTGTAGCCTAACCCTTAACCTAAAACGTATTGTAAACTTCTGCCTTTGTGACATATCAGACTACTGTCTTTTCAGAACTCAAATCTCCTTTGCATCGAAATACTATTAAGTACCAGAATCTAAAAATAATAGGTGACATTGAGCCTATCATTTAAATATGTTTTCTGAGCTGTTATGATCACTGCTAATGTGATATAGTCTCCATCTGTCAGTAAAACAGTTTCCCTTGTTGGAAAGAGGGGAACAGCTCGACATGTTTCTGGTTCAGTTTGGTTTGGCACATGACATGTAAACCACTTCATCCTCTATTTTACTTCTCTCTTCCCCGCCCCTCTAGACTGGGGCCTGCGTCCCAAATGGCACTCTCTTCACTATGTAGTGCACCACTTCTGGCCAGGGTCTATAGGGAACGGGGCCGCATTTTGGGTGCAGCCTTGATGTTTGTGGAGCTGATCCAATTGTGACGGAGTGAACACAGGAAGTGAGGTGGTAGCTAGTTTTTCATGCCGTTTCAAAAACGAACAAAAAAAGAAAAGAGAAATGGATAGATGAACAGATATTCTGAGGTTTTAGACAATTTGCCTAGCCACACCATTTGGCTCGTCTTTGATTTGAAGAATACTTGTTGACTGGCTGACTTCTCTCAGAGTTCAGAGAGGTTTATGAGTCATGATTATTGAACAGTGTAGAGGCAAATTGCACTTGGTGTTAGCCTAGTCATTTGTGTCGCTGGCGGTCTGTCTTTCTCTCTCTCTGTGTGTTACAGCAGGGTAAGTCCTAGATGTAGAAGACTTTCTGTGTGACCTAATAGTTGACTATGTTGGATATCCCAATGGTGTGACTGTTAGTCATCAAGTGTATGGCTGACCTCGCAATTTTGAAAACGAGTGTGTTCCACGTGGACCGGGATTTGAATCCTGCCTCCGCCACTGTCTCATCTGCGTTTCCCCATGTAGTACCCAAGTATTTATTTCACTGCCATATGGGATAAGTCAAATGTCTGTCTGCGTGTGTGTGTTCCAGCAGGAGAAACCCAAGCTGATAGACCCTCTGGACTATGAGGCTGTGATCTGTGACCTGGGAGATGAGCTGAAGGAAGACCCCCTCCGAGAGCTGCTCCTCTTCCCCGACAACGATTTCACGGTGGGTACAAGCGTGTCTGTGTCTGTGCTTGGAGGGGGGCGGGGGGGGGGGGGGGGGGGTGTTGTATGTGCGTGTGCGTTTGAGACGTGTGTGTGAATGCCATCCTGTCTCTGTCAAGTCTGTCTGTATTGTCACCCACAAACGACCTCCTTTCACTTATTTCGTTTGCTGTGTGTGTGTGGGAATGGGGGTGTGGGTGTGTGTGGGACTGTGTCTGTGTCTGGCTCATGCCAGCCACACCAATGTTTTTCAACAAGACGGAAGGACTGACAGACACACACACTCATTTTGCATTCTCAACCCCACATTCCCCCCATTGCTTCTGCTCCCCAATGTCCTGTGGCTGTTGCTCATTAGTGACTTAATTAGTGCGCTAATGTGACTCCTTAAGACCGCCACTTCATATTAACTAATTTTAATTGGTTTTCGGGAAATGACTCGGCTCTCGAGTTGATGTTTAAAGTCATGACTCTGCTACCGTGAAATACACACACACACACACACACACACACACACACAGGCCCGGCAACCAAACAGTCCTGTTTCATTTGCTGGGTCTCCATAGCTCAATCTAATTGAAACTCCAAGTCACTTGCTAATGGACAAACCTAATTCGCTTCCAAAACCCCAAACTAAATGTCCTTCCTCTGAGTGTGCTGCATTTTAAACAGCTGACTGCAGACACAGTAAATCAGAACCAAGCATTGATCAGAAAGGGCGGGAACTTGGCTGTTCTCAGTGGCCTGTTCTCAATGACACCCTATTCCCTGTATAGTGCACTACTTTTGACTAGAGTCCCATGGGCCCTGGTCAAAAGTAGTGCACTACATTGGGAATAGGGTGCTATTTGGGACAGAATTGCATTGAGTTGCCACTAGCTGCGTAATAATCAGTGAGATCAGTATTTCTCCAACTTTCAATCTTTCCTTCTAGGTATGGATGATTTATTTGAGCCATTTGCTATTTTTGACCTCAATATTTATGAATGAATTATGACGACACCGGAGCTCTCGGTCGGATGTTATTCGTCAAGTGCTGACACACTGGAATAGGGCTCAGTGATCTGACAGTACATCATAGTGGTAAAGACTGTATCCTTAGATTTCATATGTCCCCTCAAGCATTTACATATTCAGACTTGCACATATATCTTATCCCACGACTGCGTGTAGTACCTAATCTCAGTAATCCAAAACCCGCTCTCGCGTCAACAACAGCTACAGAGTTTTGTTCTAGGGGAAGAGGTTGAGATGTCAAGTCCACACCCCTTCCAGCCCGACAGTCTTTCACAAGAGATTAGCTTTTACCTGACATCAAACTGTCCCTCCCCATCTGATTTCTCCTTCCCCTCTGTCCCCCAGGTGTTCACAGTGCCTCTGGAGAGACGGACACTGCAGTCCACCGTGCCCCAGGGGGCCGAGCTCCAGGCCGAGTGTCTGCTGGTCAGACAGGTGAGTGTGTGAGAGAGAGAGAGAGAGAGAGAGAGAGAGAGAGAGTGCCATGCTTAGTTGTGTGATTGAGCTCGGGTGCAGAGGAGGGCTATGGAGCAGGGCTGACTCCACATTCAGTCTGGCAGGCAGGCAGCTTGGCCTGGTGGTTGTCCGGGTAAGGGTCCGGACTGCATGCAGTTGTTAGTGTACTTTAAACATATCCTCAACACAGAGGTCTACATCAACATCATGAGCTCGTAAGGCAGTGACATCAGGAGCACAGATGTGTTCTGTTCCTCCAGGAGCTGTGTGTGATTCTGTGTGCCTGCGAGTGTGTGTGTGTGCGTGGGTGGGAGAGAGAGAGAGAGAACGAGAGTTTCCCCAGCTAGCTCTATTAGTGAAAGTGCAAGACTACAGAGAGAGAGAGAGAGAGAGAGAGAGAGAGAGAGAGAGAGAGAGAGAGAGAGAGAGAGAGAGAGAGAGCGCTTCCTGGTCCTTGACCCACTTCAGTCCCTATGTACGGAATACATACGAGAAAGTTCCTAACATGTATTCTGAACCCATGCCTTGGAGTTACTGCTCCTCCTCTGAACCAGAGGGAACGAGAAGTACAGTCGTGCAGCTTGCTGCTGGATCATGTTTCTCTCTGGGAATCAACAGCATCTGGAGTGTGTGTGGGGGGGGAGACCCAGCCCATGTTGTCAGAGCTGTGTGGCTGAGCTGACTGGACTGCTGACTGCTGCTTCCAATGAGCTCGTCTATGGAGCGGAATCATCTGAGGCTGCCTGCTGACCATGCAGGGAGGGAGGAGAGAGAGCAGGGATTTTGTCCACTGCATCCTGTTGTTTTGAAGGAACTCTGCTCTACTCAGCTTAGTTAGGCTGGCAAAGACACTAAGGGCACTAATGACTGCGACCTTTTGCACCATGAAACCATTTCATCTATTTTTGAGGAACCCTAGAAATGCAAATGATGACGACCAGCGAAATTTTTGCATACATTTCCCCTATTGGATTGTCAGTTGAAGATGTGGATCTGATAAGCCTATACTGTGGCTGTGACCCAAATGGCACGCCATTCCCTTTTATAGGGCAATCATTTGGGGTGGTACCCTATGGGCCGTGGTCAAAAGTAGTGCACTATAGAGAATTGGGTGCCATTTGGGTGTGCCTGTTTTCATGCTCTTATCGTGTGACAAGTCATGTTTGATGGTGAGGCTGAAGTGAAAGAGTTACAGCACACGCTGGCTAGGAGGAAGTGCTCAAATTAGCCAAACATTGTCTCACAGATATCCTCGCTGCATACGGAAACACACCAGACACCACACCGTCACAGCTTACTGATGATGGGGTGCGTGTGAGAGACTAGAGAGAGACTAGACACACAGAGAGAGAGAGAGAGAGAGAGAGAGAGAGCTGGAAGAAAGAGAATGGCTATTTAAGTATGTGCTCCCAGACATGTGTTATTGCCTTGTAGAAGTAAATATGTTTTGAGTGTCTTTAATAATGAATGTGATGACTGCCAGTGGAGCTGTGTTTAAGTGATAGATAATGATACTGCCACTCAGACAGAAAGAAGATAAGAATCCACAGAACAACAGAGAAAACATACTGCCGAGAGGAGAGAGATAGAGAGAGACAGGGTGAGAGTGCATGCGTGCGTGAGCTTCTGTGTGTGTTAATGAGTGAGAGGGAGTGCGCTTGCGCGCAGCCGAGCTTGCGTATCTGCGCTTTGTGTGCATGTGAGAGACAGAGAGAAGAGAGCGAGAGGGAGAGAAAGAAAGTCTGTAACTCAAGCCCGTGGGACAGAATGTTAATTCAATTCTTCTTATGGTTTGATTCATCTAATCATGGATTCAATCTTGTAACTCTGTAAGCTTGTGGGGCTCCAAGACGGCCTGTGTGAAGCAAGCTAGGGCTGCGGAGTCTGCGTCCCTCTTCAACATTAATGTCATGTCCCAAATTGCGCCCTATTCCCTACATAGTGCACTACTTTTGACAAGGGCCCATAGGGAAACGGGTGCCATTTGGGACACACACTTAATGTTGTTGAGGGAGGCAGACTCTGCAGCCCTAGCTTGCTTCACACAGGTCGTCTTGGTTGTATGAGGACAGCTACTCATGTAAAACAAAGCTGTACACTGCATTTACATTACCATTACCGTGCCTTGGATCTACTTATTTCAATGGATAGAGTGTGTGTGTGTGTGTGTGTGTGTGTGTGTGAGAGAGACTACTCTCTGATAGACATCTGTAGAGCTGTATAAGAACCACGTTGTGACAGAGAGGGGATTTTAAGCATCAACTGCCCATGCCAAGACGCGCACACACACACACACAAATCTCTATTGTTGTTGATTGAGAACCTCTTTGCTGAGGAATGTGACTGGTATATTCCCTAGGTGTAATTTGTTGTGTAGTTGCAAAAGAGACCATTGTCTCAATGCGACTCCCTGTTAAAATAAAGGTCAAATAAATACATGAAATAAAACACTCTCATACACACGGTCATATATACAGACAGAATCAACTGTCTGTTATTCACCTGCACTAGGCATTAACAGAACCTCTTTCCCCTCCACTTCCTCCTCTTCCTCTTTCTTCTCCTCTATTCCAGGCCTGCGAGTACTACAACTCCCAACTACACGTGGTCCATTACAAATATGATGAGTACGCAGGAGATTACCGGCTACTTCCCAGGTACAGAACAGGCTATGAAAGAGTTGCAAAATTCCGTCAACTTTCCCAAAATACCCAGGTTTTCCAGAAATGTTGTGAAAGTTACCAGAATTTTGCAACCCTTGTCTATGATTACACCAATGTACAGAGCAGTGTGTGTACATATTTTCATTGTTCCGCATAAGAAAAGCACAGTACTTCGCCACTTCGTGCACTTCTAAGTGTCATGATGTTATGGGTATTAAGTTAGACAGGGCCCACTCCAGGGCTTAACTGTTTTTGACATAGCGTCTTTGTCAGGAACGCATGCCAGACTTTCCAAAAGCGTACTTCACATAAACACCAGGAAAGACGCAGCTGAAAACCTCAGCTAGACCAGAAGATCCAGGGGCAGTGTCCCTAATGGAACCCTACTCCCTATTTAGTGCACTACTTTTGACCAGAGTTCACTAAATAGGGAATAGGGTGCCAATTAAGATTCAGCCTGTGGTCTGCGGTTGCATAACGGGCCTCTTGAAAAATAGCTCTCTGTGATGTCAACAATGGGAACAAAAAAACCAAAATGGTGGACGTCGGTGGGATGTGTTGTTGAGTGGCAGGCTGTCCAGCTGCGGAGATGTCAGGGCTGTGCATTGGTCACTCAACCCCTGGGAGCCCAGCCATCAGAGCAGGGCCTCTTTGACCTCTGACCCCTATCCAGACCACTATAATGTTCTCCTGGTCTCCCATGGGTTGGTTATGTTGGAGTCCAGTTAATTTCACGTGACCTTTCTGAGTTTGTTGAACTTACAATCTTTTTGAGTTCATATACTGTACATCGACTCTAAAACTGATCCATAGTTTACTTTTGATACTGTGTACAGTAGTTAACATCATAGATACTAAGAGACGATGTACATGCTCTTATAGAGGTTATATCCACATGATGAGTTTTCTTTCTGAATCAGTTCCTCTGTCTTTCCCTGGACACAGAGTTATCAGCAGATCTGAGATCAGTTTGGGCTCATCATACTATACAGTGCCTTGCGAAAGTATTCGGCCCCCTTGAACTTTGCGACCTTTTGCCACATTTCAGGCTTCAAACATAAAGATATAAAACTGTATTTGTTTTGTGAAGAATCAACAAGAAGTGGGACACAATCATGAAGTGGAACGACATTTATTGGATATTTCAAACTTTTTTAACATATCAAAAACTGAAAAATTGGGTGTGCAAAATTATTCAGCCCCTTTACTTTCAGTGCAGCAAACTCTCTCCAGAAGTTCAGTGAGGATCTCTGAATGATCCAATGTTGACCTAAATGACTAATGATGATAAATACAATCCACCTGTGTGTAATCAAGTCTCCGTATAAATGCACCTGCACTGTGATAGTCTCAGAGGTCCGTTAAAAGTGCAGAGAGCATCATGAAGAACAAGGAACATACCAGGCAGGTCCGAGATACTGCTGTGAAGAAGTTTAAAGCCGGATTTGGATACAAAAAGATTTCCCAAGCTTTAAACATCCCAAGGAGCACTGTGCAAGCGATATATTGAAATGGAAGGAGTATCAGACCACTTAAAATCTACCAAGACCTGGCCATCCCTATAAACTTTCAGCTCATACAAGGAGAAGACTGATCAGAGATGCAGCCAAGAGGCCCATGATCACTCTGGATGAACTACAGAGATCTACAGCTGAGGTGGGAGACTCTGTCCATAGGACAACAATCAGTCGTATATTGCACAAATCTGGCCTTTATGGAAGAGTGGCAAGAAGAAAGCAATTTCTTAAAGATATCCATAAAAAGTGTCGTTTAAAGTTTGCCACAAGCCACCTGGGAGACAAACCAAACATGTGGAAGAAGGTGCTCTGGTCAGATGAAACCAAAATTGAACTTTTTGTCAACAATGCAAAATGTTATGTTTGGCGTAAAAGCAACACAGCTCATCACTCTGAACACACCATCCCCACTGTCAAACATGGTGGTGGCAGCATCATGGTTTGGGCCTGCTTTTCTTCAGCAGGGACAGGGAAGATGGTTAAAATTGATGGGAAGATGGATGGAGCCAAATACAGGACCATTCTGGAAGAAAACCTGATGGAGTCTGCAAAAGACCTGAGACTGGGATGGAGATTTGTCTTCCAACAAGACAATGATCCAAAACATAAAGCAAAGTCTACAATGGAATGGTTCAAAAATAAACATATCCAGGTGTTAGAATGGCCAAGTCAAAGTCCAGACCTGAATCCAATCGAGAATCAGTGGAAAGAACTGAAAACTGCTGTTCACAAATGCTCTCCATCCAACCTCACTGAGCTCGAGCTGTTTTGCAAGGAGGAATGGGAAAAAATTTCAGTCTCTCGATGTGCAAAACTGATAGAGACATACCCCAAGCGACTTACAGCTGTAATCGCAGCAAAAGGTGGCGCTACAAAGTATTAACTACAGGGGGCTGAATAATTTTGCATGCCCAATTTTTCGGTTTTTGATATGTTAAAAAAGTTTGAAATATCCAATAAATGTCGTTCCACTTCATGATTGTGTCCCACTTGTTGTTGATTCTTCACAAAAAAATACAGTTTTATATATTTATGTTTGAAGCCTGAAATGTGGCAAAAGGTCGCAAAGTTCAAGGGGGCCGAATACTTTCGCAGGGCACTGTATGTCTGGGATCCAATTGGCAGATTGACAGCCCAGTTCACTATGAGCTAGTCATCTTCACAAGCTGTGTCTTCGCATGGGAAACAGTGTTTAAACCCTTTACAATGAAGATATGTGAAGTTATTTGGATTTTTACGAATTATCTTTGATAAACAGGGTCCTGAAAAAGGGCTGTTTCTTTTTTTACAAGAGTTTACAAGAGCCTTGAAGTCTGGCATGATGCAAGACTATTCAAACTATGACGTCCAAACACAGGGGTGTCCCTGAAGATTGCCTTTTTTTTAAGCCTGTTGGAGACACTTTTAAAAAGATGGCATGAATTATATTTGCTGAGACTAGTTCCAGTGCTGGGTCTGCTAAAAAAGAGGGCTCAGTGCACACACACAAACACAGGGCGGCTCATGAGCGCACTTGAGCGAGGGCAGCCCCTTGTCGGGTCCTTTTCGGGAGGAGATGGAGAGGACTCGGCCGCACATACAGTAAGTCAGGGCTCATCTCAGACACCCAGCCATAGAGATGGAGGAGAGAACACCTATCTTTGCTATGATAATCTCCCCAAGGGGCAATCTGCTGTTTACCAAAACTGAACATTGTCCCTTTAACCCATTTAAAATGGAGAAAGACCTCGATGGCGCTGCCCATGCTATAACAAGCTGTGTAGCAAGTCTACCCTCTATCCAACTCCATGCACCCAGCACATCTACAGTAAAGCTTACCGTATGCTTCCCAGTCAAAAGAGTTCACGGATATATTACACAACATTTTTCTTGCGTTTGTTCATTTTGGTGTTCGGCAGGGTTCAGCTGGGTTTTTTCCAGCTGTTTGAGACCACAACATTTTTTCTTGAGGCTTGTCGAAATTCGGTAGCCAAAGTTTATGCCCCTTCATCAGTGATTGGTCAAAAGCAGGGATTCTTCAATTAAGTGTTTGTTGTCATTCAACAACAGACGACTCGTTTTCATGCACATTTTATTTGAGAAATACTGCACCAAACATCTTAGTTACATCTAAAACTTCCTCGGCAAAAACGTCAAAAAGAATTACAGATTTCTTGACTTATCTTAGATTCATTCGGACTATTTTGAGGAAGGGTACTTGTTGCTATGGCGTCTCAAGAGGGACAAACAGTAATATTTTTCTAGTTTTTCAAGCAACGGTATTGTAAGGGAGTATGCAAGGGAGTATTTACTTCGCATAGCCGAGTTTTGCTAGGAGCAAACCAAACCTATGTATGCAGACACCTTCAGGGGAGTGAGAGCGCCAAAGGTTTCTAACTGTGTCTTGTAATCGTGAGTTAGTACCTAGGTGATCCTAGAACTTATACACAGAGCCAGGGGTTTTCCCTGACAATGTGATCTGGTCAGAAACAACTCTGGGCTCAAGTTAGCCCCTGCCTGTGTAGTTAAACAGGCCCTACTACTACTACAATATACTGCTGGACTGTTATGTTGCTATCACAACACAGGTATCAACAGTAGAGTTGAGGTTGAATGTCATTACTGAGTCTAGTACATTTACGATATGATGAAAGGAGACATTGAAAGAGGACATCCTCCCTGTCTGCGTCCCATATGACAGCCTATTGCCTAACTGCATAGTGCACTACTTTTGACCAGAGCCCTATGGGCCCTGTTCAAATGTAGTGCACTATGTAGTGGCAATAGGGTGCCTTTTGGAACGCAGACCGTCTCTCTTTCTGCCTGGAGGCTTTTAAGTGTAGTCTTCTCCCTCTTGATATCCCTAATGGAAGACCCCCCCCCCGACTGTCTGTGAGGGGAGAGAGAAATGGGGAAGGCAGAATGAGGAGGGTGGGGAGAAAGAGCAAGTAAGCAAAGTTGAGAGGTTGGAAATCCCGCTCATCGCTCATGGAACGATGCTTGTGGTCCAGCCTTCCATGTCCTTTCAAACAGCGATGCTAACGCTCAGCGCTCACAGGGGGAACAACTGCCGCTCCTAACTGGATTCATTCTTCAAAATCACAATTTAACATGCATCTATGTGGTGCCTGCAAAGCCGGTCAGCAGCGGAGAATACCCTTCCCACACTTGCAGAGCCACTGTGGATGCTAAACACCCTTTTGGCTAGTCTTAGGTTTTTAGGCAAAATAACCCAATCAAAACGGAAAGCTCCTTGAATGTGGGAATATACCAGGCCTACTGAACCAAAATCAATGATGGCCTATTATATAGATAATAGAACAAAAATGAACGAAACGTTTAAGAGATCAGATTTTTGGTTGATGCATACATTGCTACAATGACACACTTAGTATTCTAACCACCGCCTTCCTTTTAGCATGTGCGCGTATGTAAGTACACCGTCATGCTTGCTATAGCAGCACACAAGTAGACTACAGATGCATGCTGAGTCGGGCATGACCTGAGCTTGTGAAGTGACAACTACTGGAGCGATATTAGAGGACGAGAAGGCTGACGCCCCAGACTTTGGGAATCTCACTCCGCGCTGCTATGGGGGGTGATTCATGGCAGAATTAAGCCTCCTGAAGCTACTGATACCTCTCACCAAGTCACCGAGCGTCTTCCTAGCACTATAAAATAACGCCATGAATTACTGTCAGTGGAGACAAGTTTGTTTCTAAGGAGTCAAACTGCCGACGCGTTCACGTCACGTGTAAGTTATTATGAATGATCTTACCATGAACGCCTTAAAAACGTCTACATGTGTTACGTGTTAGTTTAAGTGTGTTTTAGTTCATCAATTTCAGTTGGCCTAAAATAGGCCTATCACCTCGATTCAAAAATTATTAGGCTAGTTGATATCGTAGCCACCATTATTGTGTAGATAAGCCTATTTCTCACATCAATACAAACACAAGGGATTCTTGGTAGCCTAGTGGTTAGTGTTGGGCCAGTAACCAAAAGGTTGCTAGATTGAATCCCAAAGCTGACAAACCTTTTTTTGTCGTTTTGCCCGAGCAAGGCTGTCAACCCATTGTTCCCTGGGCGACGAATATGTGGATTTCGGTTAAGGAGGCCCCGCACCACTCTGATTCAGAGGGGTTGGGATGAATGCATTCAGTTGTACAACTGACTAGGTATCCCACTTTCCTTTGCTTTGTTGTGGGTAGTCTAGATCTCTAGTGGCGCATTCAAAACAACTCGGAAGTTGGCAATCTCTGACTTCCGACTTCAATGCGTTCAAGTCATCCAACTCGGAATCTCTGGCATCTTTCTATTGACCTGAAAATCACTGATGTCATGATTTGACCTCGTCCCCCCCAACTTCCCAGTGTACTGGATTAACAGACACATTTACTGTCACCATGCAATCCTTTGTCTATACATTTCTGTGGAAAGCAGGGTTCAAATTGAGGGAGTATGTGAGGATATAGGCCTTGTTATAGAGACGTGCAAAAGAATATGCTACCACTTGTTTGCTTAGCCATAGGGAAAGCAACAGTCCAGATTTTATAAAGCGATCTAGGCTACAACAATGATAAACTCCAGATTATTTCCACAGTCTACTAGCCTATCGAAGGTCTTGCGCAGCCTTAACATCCCAGGAAAATGTGGTTGGTTTATTAAATGCTCTGCAATGTAGAGCTATGCCTAATGCAAAATACCAAAAAGTTAGAATTGGTATGGATCTATGCGTAGACCAAACAGTTTAACAGATAAAAACATGTATTATTCAGGAGAATCCCGTTGAATCAGGGTATTCATTTCAGTGCAGTTGCTTTCTTACGCATATCTTTAGACTAAACGGAACCAAAAACACAGTTTCCTACACATGAAGACCTATATTTAATCTGGAGTTGACAAACAAAAGCCTGGCTATTGTCCCGACTTTCCCCCTCATCATATTACCAATTAGGCTAAATGTATTCCTATTAAATTTGTATAGGCTAACCATTGCGATTAATGTTATTTACCATCTTCTGCTTTTTATGAATAAACAGGCATCAAAATAAACATAATATAATTTCAATGCCCCCCCACGCACACATAGTTACTTACCTTACAGATCACAAAGTTAACTGATTTCCACTCATTCATATGCAAATACATTTGATTCATACACTTGCTTGTCTGGCTGGCATGTTTTCATTTTAAATAGGCATTCCCTTACCTACACTGAAATCATTTTAGTCCTCAATTATGATTTAAAAAAATCATAGCACATTAGTACACCCTTGTGGTTGAATATATATCTATTGTAAGTCTTATAATACAATTAATAATGTTGAACTAACAAATACCATCAAGGGATACGTTACAATTTACAATAACAAACCAATCTAGCAATATTTTTGATTAAAATACACAACCATTGATATTTTTTTGGTACGTGTGTGTCAATTTACTTTCCAATTTTTTTGTACACTCACATGGCAATCAGACTGAAATACAGAATTGTGGTGTGTGGAATAGAGAGGAGGTGGGTCTTGTGTGAATAGGAGGTTCTGCCTGTCACTTGTTTTTCAACATGTAGTGGACTCAAGAGGGAAACTGCAAAGTCCAGGCGCTGCTGACCTCTTTGTTCTGAGTGTTTGCAGTGCTAGTGTTTTTAGCAAATCTGTGCAGCCCACATTGTGCCCAGTATGATAGTTGTCTTGCTCTTTCTTAGCGGATAATGACAACTTGACAATAACAGTAGCTGATGTAATGAAAAGTTGGAGGGTGGTTGGTAATGGTAGTGGATCCATGTCTGGGTGTTAGGCAGAATCCCTAGGTCCTGGAGAACAGGAGTAGAGTAAAGGAACAGGGTAGGAGACAGACTTAAACAAGCAAACACACAGGTTAAATTATTCAGGTATGTAAAAAAATAAATACAGTTTTTGAATTATTTCATTTAGATGTTTGATTAGACAGGCAATAATGTTAAAGGATACCTGTCTATCATTTTTGATGTCAGTGGGGTTGGTAAAGGATGGTCCCTGGGAAAGATGGAGAGATGAGTTGAGAGAAACTCTAGTGTGGTGTCATGACGACTGGAGTCATACACCTTAACAGTACCTACCTGGAAGTGGCGGTTACTTAACGTGACCCAGTGGTTAGCCTTAAGATTGACTATTTGGATTGACCCCTGGGCCAGTGTTGGTTACTTAATGTGACCCAGTGGTTAGCCTTAAGATTGACTATTTGGATTGACCCCTGGGCCAGTGTTGGTTACTTAACATGACCCAGTGGTTAGCCTTAAGATTGACTATTTGGATTGACCCCTGGGCCAGTGTTGGTTACTTAACGTGACCCAGTGGTTAGCCTTAAGATTTACTATTTGGATTGACCCCTGGGCCAGTGTTGGTACTGCTGACAGCATGGCGATGCCACCCACCACGAGGCAGCAAATGCAAATAGTTATCATCTGAGATTTTTATATTCACCTTAATAATGGATATTGACCCCAGCTAGGAGCAAAAGAGCACCAAGCTTTCCCGGGTCTCGCCTTCCTTTCGTCCTTCTTCCAAGCCAAGTAATTCGCCCGGATGTCGAAGCACTTGGTCCGTTCATCCAAACGGGGACTGTATTATCAGTGTCAATTTCGGAGAAAAAAACTCCTAACTCCTATAAAACGCCTATGCAAAACAATGCCACAACCATTACATTAAGCTGACATGGACTAAAACCAACTAGGCTAAAGCTAACTACTATAGCCAAGCTAAATTTGGTTAGCAACAAGCTAGCGAACTGTTAAACACGATTTTCTTTTTTACAAATATTAACACTAACACATTTTATCGTGACATCGCATATTTACATATATTACCTAAAGTAAACTGAGTCTTTGTTCATAGAAAATAAAACAAATAGCATCTAAAATGTTGAGAAAAAATTTACAGAAAGTTTGGACGCCATGTTGATCCTTTCTCGTTGATGTAAACCATTAGCAACCTAGCCTAACTCCATTAGTTTACTTACAATGGGGGAAAATACCAACCAGTTCTTCAGTCAGTTAAAACTGCCTTCAAACATCATCAAACTCACAGACTATGTAATTAACCATGTTACCTCAATATTTTGAGTCATATTGCATTTTCGCACATTACATACCTGAATTAATAGGGTAAAATGATAAGATGGAGAAACATTAGTTTTCAGAACTAGTCGTTCTCCACCATGAAGAAGAAATGTTAAATATCTCACTAACTCACTTCATTGGCGTCACAGCTCCCCTAGCAGCAGTAATTATATACATACATTAAATGCAAATACCTGGGAGGCAAAATAAACAAAATAAAACTTAAAAAATATCACCATACATGTGTGTCATAAACACATGGCATATGCTTGAGTACCACCATGACATCTCTGATCTTCTTGCCTCAATAAATGAATACTAGAACATTAGTAGCCAGGATTAGGTATTTTGAATCTAATCAAACTTTATTTGTCACATGCGCCGAATACAAGTATAGACCTTACCGTGAAATGCCTACTTGCAAGCCCTTAACAAACAGTGCAGTTTTGTTTTACACGGTACCGTGTCAGTGTGCGGGGGTACAGGTTAGTTGAGGTAATTTGTACATGTAGGTAGGGGTGAAGTGACTAAGCATAGATAATAAACAGCGAGTAGAAGCTTTGTAGAAAATAAATGGAGGGGGGGGGGTCAATGTAGCAGCAGTGTATCTAGTCCCTAATATTTGCATAACTGTGCAAGTTAGACAAGTCATCTTTTGTTTGCATGTTTTTTCATTGAACCTTTACTTTACTAGGCAAGTCTTGTTAAGAACAAATTCTTATTTACAATGATGACCTGCCCCGGCCAAACCTTAGCCCGGACGATGCTGGGCCAATTATGGGACTCCCAATCACAGCCGGTTGTGATACAGCCTGGAAACAAACCAGGGTCTGTAGTGATGCAGTGCCTTAGATAGCTGCGCCACTCGGGAGTCCCAAGCATGTCTTTTTTGTTGGACCTGTCAGTGTTGAGTGATCACACATGCCTCAGCACACACAGGCTACTTTGCCTGCTTGCAAATGTGGGGATATTTCATAGTATTTCTTTTTATCTTAACTCGCCACCACCAATGAACTTTATTTTTCACAGATATCCACAGAACCACGACTGAAATATAGGCCTACACTCAGATAAAAAGGTGCTGCTATCTACAAACGAATTGGATTATTCTGCTGTCCCCATAGGAGAACCCTTTTTGGTTCCAGGGAGAACCTGGAAGTGTCTAGGGCATGGGTGTCAAACTCTGGCCCGTGGGCCAAATTTGGCCCGCGGGGTAATTATATTTGGCCCGCGAGACAATACCAAATTACTACTAGAGCTGGCCCGCCGGTATTATACAGCGCATTCACCACTAATACTACGAATCCCATAATGCTCTGCTGTTTTCGCGCGCCAATCAGGACAGGACCCAGAAACGCAAGGACCTGGACATGACTCAAAGGAGCCAGAAAGTAGAGGAGATGAAAATAAGTTTGGTTTCACAACAGAATATGTTTAAAAAAGCCACATCACAAAGCGAGGCTGCTGTAAAGGCTAGTTATATAGTGGCAGCAGAGATCGCAAAATTAGCCCGGCCCTTTAATGAGGGAGAGTTCATGAAAAAGTGCATGATGAAGGTTTGTGACCTCGTATGCCCAGAGAAAAAACAAGCATTTTCAAACGTGAGCCTGAGCAGGAACACAGTAGCTGATCGCACATGTGATCTTGCCACCAATCTGTATGACCAGCTGATGGAAAAGGGAAAAGATTTTGTTGCGTTCTCCCTCGCTGTGGATGAGAGCTGCGACGCATCTGATACTGCTCAGTTGTCAGTCTTCATCCGTGGAGTGGACTCAAATCTGTGTGTAACGGAGGAGCTATTAGGATTCAAATCAATGCATGGCACAACCACATGAAAGGAAATCTTTGAGGAGGTTTCCAAATGTGTAACTGAAATAAAGCTGCCGTGGGATAAACTCGTTGGATTAACGACAGATGGTGCGCCAGCGATGTGCGGTAAAAAGAGTGGACTGGTGGGCATGGTTCGGGAGAAGATGCGGGAAGAGAACTGTGCAGGTGAGCTAACTGTTTACCACTGCATCATACATCAGGAAGCACTGTGTGCCAAAGCCCTAAAGATGGAACATGTTATGACCACAGTAACACAGGTAGTTAACTTTATAAGAGCCAAAGGTCTAAATCACCGCCAGTTTAAATCTTTTCTGGAGGAGTGTGGTTCGGAATACGCAGACAGAGGTGAGATGGCTAAGCAGAGGAAAAGTACTGAACAGATGTTTCGAGCTGCGTGAGGAAATATGTCAATTCCTGGAAACCAAAGGGAAGGATACAGCAGAGCTCCGGGAGCAAAAGTTCCTGTGTGAGCTGGCCTTTCTCTGTGACATCTCGAGCCATCTCGATGCGCTGAACCTGCAGCTTCAGGGGCGGGGGCGCATCATCACAGACATGTACGCTGAAGTGAGGGCCTTCAAAACTAAACTGTGCCTGTGGGAGAATCAGATGCTGCAAGGAAACCCTTGCCATTTTCCCTGCTGCCAATCCATAAAAGCGCAGATCTCTACCGCCGTGTTCCCATGCGCACAGTTTGCTGAAAAACTCAGTGTTCTCGCCGCTGAGTTTAGCCGGCGATTTGCCGACTTCGATGCCCAGAAATGCAAGTTTGAACTGCTTAGTAATCCCTTCGCAGTTGATGTGGAAAATGCACCAACCAACATCCAAATGGAGCTGATTGAACTCCAGTGCAACGACACGCTGAAGTCAAAGTATGATGCTGTGGGCGCCGCACAGTTTCCACGGTTCATCCCTGACACAATGCCTCAGCTCCGCACCCAAGCTGCTCAGATGCTCTCCATGTTCGGCAGCACTTATCTATGCGAGCAACTTTTCTCCTCGATGAAGATGACCAAAACAACTCACAGGAGACGTCTGACTGATGAACATCTTCGCTCGATACTGAGGATTTCTTCAGCTCAGAGCTTGAGCCCAGACATTGATGAACTAGCATCCAAGAAGAGATGCCAGGTATCTGGCTTGGGCACATCAGATTAGACCAGTGTGCAATAATTAACGTTTTCTTTATGCACTTTTTCTTGCTATAAGGCATGGGCTTGAATGGTTGATTGATTTATTATCATTTTATTTGTAAAATTATTAGCCAGTGGAAAAAGTTTATTTTGGTATTTAAATCAGAAGGCTGCAAATAGAAAAGAGGCATACAATTTTTATTTAAATTTTATTTATTTAATAAATGAATGCCATTGATGTGTTTTTTCATTTGAAATTCGATTTTGCATGTCTCCACTATTAAATTATATATTGTATGGTAATAAGCGATGCTTGTTCCATATTCAATGTTAAAGCAAAACTTGTTTGGGTCCATATTAAAAGGTTAATTTGTTCAATGTTGGCCCGTGACTTTGTTCAGGTTTTACATTTTGGCCCACTGGGTATTTGAGTTTGACACCCCTGGTCTAGGGAGAACCATTTTGGGCTCCATTCCACAAAGGGTTCTACCTGGAACCAAAATGTTCTCTCCTTTGGTGACAGCCAAAGAACCCTTTTTGAACCCGTAACCTTTCTCAGAGTGTACTGAACAAGTTTAGCCTGTTAAGTTTACACCATTTGATTCTGTACTCTGCCTGGTATTCAAGATAAAATGCAACATATCACCACCACCTTTGGAAGGTTTCCGTCAACCTCTGCGACTTATATCGCAGTGTTCCAAGAACCTCCACCAGGGGTGACTGTAGTATCCTCAAACGGACAAAAAGGAGACACAAGAGGCACCCCACACTCATTTTTAGATCCCAAGGGGTCTTTATTTTCATACCGTATGCTCTCACTCTCATCACTATCTCCTTTGCCATCTTCTCAAGTCTTTACTTGGAACTCCATCCATCCATCCACACACAGTATAGCATCTCGCTTACATTTCTCACATTTTAGGCATCCAGCTGAGGCATTGGATGGATCATGTTACACTGAGATGGGCACAGGGGTATATGTACAGTCATTTTTAGGAGTTGAACAGGAGAAGAGGATGTGGTTACTTGTGGAGGGAGAGCAGTGAGGGTGGTGGGTTGAGCACCTGCAGTGAAGCCGATTGTCTGGCTCGTCACATAGAGATTTAGAGATTTAGAAATTAGTTTAACATTGCCATAGTTCAACAGCTGAAAAGCCGTCATTAACATACTACCAGAGATAGCAATATATTCAGTATTCACTGAATGAAGTAGCCTACCCATCCCCACCTACAATTGTCTTCATCAATTAAATAAATGATACTATAGCACACTCAATTACATTATTATTATTACATTATTATTGTAGGCTATAGACTACTCCTGTATCTACCTTGTACAAAACATAATCGTTTAATGAAATAGAGTACCCATCCACATTTACAATATAATTGATCAGTTAGATAAATAATACTAGGACATACATTTATATTGTTGTAGAATAGGCTACTGCTGTATCCCCACTATATTAGGATACTGTTGTGATATTGTCAGGCATGAATCTCAATTCAACGGCTCAGACACAAGAGGCATGTGGCAGGGTCTACAGTCAATCACGGACTACAGGAAGAAACCCAGCCCAGTCACGGACCAGGATGTCTTGCTCCCAGGCAGACTAAATAACTTTTTTGCCCGCTTTGAGGACAATACAGTGCCACTGACACGGCCTGCAACGAAAACATGCGGTCTCTCCTTCACTGCAGCCGAGGTGAGTAAGACATTTAAACGTGTTAACCCTCGCAAGGCTGCAGGCCCAGATGGCATCCCCAGCCGCGCCCTCAGAGCATGCGCAGACCAGCTGGCCGGTGTGTTTACGGACATATTCAATCAATCCCTATACCAGTCTGCTGTTCCCACATGCTTCAAGAGGGCCACCATTGTTCCTGTTCCCAAGAAAGCTAAGGTAACTGAGCTAAATGACTACCGCCCCGTAGCACTCACATCCGTCATCATGAAGTGCTTTGAGAGACTAGTCAAGGACCATATCACCTCCACCCTACCTGACACCCCAGACCCACTCCAATTTGCTTACCGCCCAAATAGGTCCACAGACGATGCAATCTCAACCACACTGCACACTGCCCTAACCCATCTGGACAAGAGGAATACCTATGTGAGAATGCTGTTCATCGACTACAGCTCGGCATTCAACACCATAGTACCCTCCAAGCTCGTCATCAAGCTCGAGACCCTGGGTCTCGACCCCGCCCTGTGCAACTGGGTACTGGACTTCCTGACGGGCCGCCCCCAGGTGGTGAGGGTAGGCAACAACATCTCCTCCCCGCTGATCCTCAACACTGGGGCCCCACAAGGTTGCGTTCTGAGCCCTCTCCTGTACTCCCTGTTCACCCACGACTGCGTGGCCACGCACGCCTCCAACTCAATCATCAAGTTTGCGGACGACACAACAGTGGTAGGCTTGATTACCAACAACGATGAGACGGCCTACAGGGAGGAGGTGAGGGCCCTCGGAGTGTGGTGTCAGGAAAACAACCTCACACTCAACGTCAACAAAACTAAGGAGATGATTGTGGACTTCAGGAAACAGCAGAGGGAACACCCCCCTATCCACATCGATGGAACAGTAGTGGAGAGGGTAGCAAGTTTTAAGTTCCTCGGCATACACATCACAGACAAACTGAATTGGTCCACTCACACAGACAGCATCGTGAAGAAGGCGCAGCAGCGCCTCTTCAACCTCAGGAGGCTGAAGAAATTCGGCTTGTCACCAAAAGCACTCACAAACTTCTACAGATGCACAATCGAGAGCATCCTGGCGGGCTGTATCACCGCCTGGTATGGCAACTGCACCGCCCTCAACCGTAAGGCTCTCCAGAGGGTAGTGAGGTCTGCACAACGCATCACCGGGGGCAAACTACCTGCCCTCCAGGACACCTACACCACCCGATGCCACAGGAAGGCCATAAAGATCATCAAGGACATCAACCACCCGAGCCACTGCCTGTTCACCCCGCTATCATCCAGAAGGCGAGGTCAGTACAGGTGCATCAAAGCTGGGACCGAGAGACTGAAAAACAGCTTCTATCTCAAGGCCATCAGACTGTTAAACAGCCACCACTAACACTGAGTGGCTGCTGCCAACACACTGACACTGACTCAACTCCAGCCACTTTAATAATGGGAATTGATGGGAAATGATGTAAATATATCACTAGCCACTTTAAACAATGCTACCTTATATAAATGTTACTTACCCTACATTATTCATCTCATACGCATACGTATATACTGTACTCTATATCATCGACGGTATCCTTATGTAATACATGTATCACTAGCCACTTTATACTATACTATGCCACTTTGTTTACATACTCATCTCATTTGTACATACTGTACCCGATACCATCTACTGTATCTTGCCTATGCTGCTCTGTACCATCACTCATTCATATATCCTTATGTACATATTCTTTATCCCCTTACACTGTGTACAAGACAGTAGTTTTGGAATTGTTAGTTAGATTACTTGTTATTACTGCATTGTCGGAACTAGAAGCACAAGCATTTCGCTACACTCGCATTAACATCTGCTAACCATGTGTATGTGACAAATAAAATTTGATTTGATTTGATGATTTTAGGTATTCGATCGAAGTTGTACCTCGTTTCCCTTCAGTGAAAAATAGTTATTTCATTTACAATTGAATTAATCCATTAAATAAATAATACTAGCACATCAAATTACGTTATTATACACTAGCCTACCCCCACTATCGACACAGTAAATAACATTGCCTACGTGCTTTCGACAATACGTTATCAACAAACATTTGCCTAAATACAGTAGGCCTAAATATTTCCTAACGCTATCACAACTTAAGTATAGCCTACTTACTCCTCAACTGGATCAAGTACATATTGGTAATTATTTTCATAGTCTCTAATGAAACTATCTAGGGCCGACACTCGAAAATCCCTTCTGCCGCTTTAAAAAAGAACAACAACAAATGAATGGCTGTGTCGCGTGCCAGTCGCTCACTCTATGAACGGTCACTGCAATCCGGATTCCTTGGAACGTCCTTACCCTAAACTAACACTAAATTTAACCAATTAACATTTATACTTGATAGAGGAATGGACATCCCAATGATTCCGAATAGCTCAGACCCTCTAGGAAAGTCTATGAACTGCTCTATTCGACTGAAGGGACATCCCAAGGATCCCGAATAGCACCTATGAACTCATCTGAAAGCCGTGGACACAAAACTGATATGGAACTGGTAACAACACAGTCTATGATTGGCTAACAACATCTAGATCTGTATACAGCGAGATAACATATCATAACATGCCATTAGGTGTTGACGGAGACAGATTATATACACACACATTGGGCATCATCTTTTCTAGGCCATTAGCGATACAGGAAATACACAAGCCGTAGGCTACACTATAGTTCAAGTTGGCTACCACGGAATGCCTGCTTGCACGGGAAAAATTGTATGTTTCAACATTTATGGTTGAGATTTAATTCATATAAATATAAACTATGCACATTATGACTTTCATTAACACGTGATACAGGCGTCACGCAGACATTAGTAAGGCGTTGGTATCATGTCATGTGGTACGGTGGCCTAGGCTTATATATGTCCCTTATCACCCCCCATACACTACAGTCAAATTGGGCACGCTCAGCTCCTCGTTCCGGTCCAGCTCCGCTCAGCTCACATACTCTGGTGGGGAGTAGACTAGAACAGTCGGGAGGCTTATTTCCAGTGGTGGTGGGAGAGGGCAGATAAGGCTGGGCGATATATCTCATTTTCGATTCATTCCAATGTATGGTGCGATATTCCAAATGCCTGTATCGCAAGAATCAGGGTTTTGTTATTTTTCGTTTTTATGAGCGTTTATGTCCGCTTGTTCTTGTGTTGTATTTTTGCCCGTCTTTCGCTCCTCTTGTGCTGGATGCACCTCCTCATTTACACCAGAGATCTGTATATAATGAAGAGATGCACTTCTCCACCCTAACAATGAGAGTCATTGTCCCAAAAGCGGGAAGGCTGGCAACAAGTTTCGGTCCAAATCCAAAATAAGACCATAGAAACGCATTGGGCTAATTTTGGACAGATTTTAGCTTCGCCTCTTCCTCTATGATTTGCACACACCAAGCCTATCCCCCAGCCTGTCACGCGAACAAAGTTGAGAGGTGTCACGCCCTGACCTTAAAGCTTTTTATGTCTCTATTTTGGTTTGGTCAGGGTGTGATTTGGGTGGGCATTCTATGTTCCTTTTTCTATGTTTTTGTATTTCTTTGTTTTGGCCGGGTATGGTTCTCAATCAGGGACAGCTGTCTATCGTTAGGTAGCTTTTTCCCACAGGGTTTTTGTGGGTAGTTAATTTCTGTTTAGTGTTTTGCACCTTTAAGGACTGTTTCGGTTATCCCCTTTGTTATTTGTTATAGTGTTCCGTTTTAATAAAGAAAGCATGGACACTTACCACGCTGAGCTTTGGTCCGATGATTCCTCTTCTTCAGACGACGAATACCGTTACATGAGGACTCATCTTCCTCTATGACAAGCGGTTTGAACTCGCTATTTGCGTTTGAGCTTTGGGCCCACAGAATGGACACAAAACACATTGAAACATTATTTTACTGTAATTGAGGATAAGTTATTTTCTAACAATACCCTTTTTAGGTCTTAACCACTCAAATTGCGCGCAGAGCAGACACGACTAAAACGAGTTTCAATGAACATTGATTCTGGAAAATGAATGCTCAGTTTGTTGCACAGCATTGGTGTACCGTGTACCGCTAGCAGCATTTTAGCCAAAAACTGTTATACTAGCTAGTCTGTTTTATAAATGGGTTTTATAAATGTGCAGAAAGCATAAAACACAATTATATAAGGAATTAGCAACTCTTTCTCATTCTGATAAAAAAAAAGTTAGGCCACTTGATTTCAACATCTGAACAAACTGAATTTTCAAACAGTTGGAGACAGACAGAAGAGTGTGTTCATAACAATTCAACTGTTCAACCTACTTAGCTAGCAAATAGGTCCAAGTTGGCTAAACTTGAAATATACAAATTGTCTGGCTAATCACTAGCACATGGGCTTGAGAGACTGTTGATGAGACCTGTGTTAATTTAGCCTAATTTCTGCTACAAGAAGCACTGCTGGAAAAAGTACTCAAACGTCATACTTGAGTAAAAGTGAAAATACCATAATAGAAAAAATGACTAAAGTAAAAGTGAAAGTCGGCCAGTAAAATATTACTTGAGCAAAAGTCAAGAATATTTTTTTAAATATATACTTATATATACTTAAGTATCAAAAGTAAAAGTATTAATACTTTCAAATCCTTATATTATGCAAACCAGACAGCATAATTTATATATTTTTGTGTATTTATGGATAGCCAGGGGCACACTCTGACATTAATTTACAAACAAAGCATTTGTGTTTAGTTAGTCCGCCAGATCAGAGGCAGCAGAGGTGACCAGGGATGTTCTCTTGATAAGTATGTGAATTTAAAAATGTTCCTGTCAAAATGTACCCAAGTACTTTTGGGTGTCAGAGAAAGTGTATGTAGTAAAAAGCACATTATTTTATTTAGGAATGTAGTGAAGTAAAAGTTGTCAAAAACATAAATAGTAAATTACAGATACCCCAAAAAATACTTAAGTAGTACTTTTAAAGTATTTTTATCAATCCAATGTATTTATATAGCCCTTCTTACATCAGCTGATATCTCAAAGTGCTGTACAGAAACCCAGCCTAAAACTCCAAACAGCAAGCAATGCAGGTGTTGAAGCACGTTGGCTAGGAAAAACTCCCTAGAAAGGCCAAAACCTAGGAAGAAACCTAGAGAGGAACCAGGCTATGAGGGGTGGCCAGTCCTCTTCTGGCTGTGCCGGGTGGAGATTATAACAGAACATGGACAAGATGTTCAAATGTTCATAAATGACCAGCATGGTCAAAAAATAATAGGTCTGGGACAGGTGTGCTACCTGTCCGGTGAACAGGTCAGGATTCCATAGCCGCAGGCAGAACAGTTGAAACTGGAGCAGCAGCACGGCCAGGTGGACTGGGGACAGCAATAAGTCATCAGGCCATGTAGTCCTGAGGCATGGTCCTAGGGCTCAGGTCCTCCGAGAGAGAGAAAGAAAGAGAGAGCATATTTAAATTCACACAGGACACCGGATAAGACAGAAGTACTCCAGATATAACAAACTGACCCTAGCCCCCTGACACATACACTACTCCAGCATAAATACTGGAGGCTGAGACAGGAGGGGTCAGGAGACACTGTGGACCCATCCGATGATACCCCCGGACAGGGCCAAACAGGAAGGATATAACCCCACCCACTTTGCCAACGCACAGCCCTCACACCACTAGAGGGATACCACCAACTTACCATCCTGAGACAAGGCCGAGTATAGCCCACAAAGATCTCCGCCACGACACAACCCAAGGGGGGGCGCAAACCCAGACAGGAAGATCACATCAGTGACTCAACCCACTCAAGTGATGCACCCCTCCTAGGGACGGCATGAAAGAGCACCAGTAAGCCAGTGACTCAGCCCCTGTAATAGGGTTAGAGGCAGAGAATCCCAGTGGAAAGAGGGGAACCGGCCAGGCAGAGACAGCAAGGGTGGTTCGTTGCTCCAGAGCCTTTCCGTTCACCTTCACACTCCTGGGCCAGACTACACTCAATCATATGACCCACTGAAGAGATGAGTCTTCAGTAAAGACTTAAAGGTTGAGACCGAGTTTGCGTCTCTCACATGGGTAGGCAGACCATTCCATAAAAATGGAGCTCTATAGGAGAAAGCCCTGCCTCCAGCTGTTTGCTTAGAAATTCTAGGGACAATTAGGAGGCCTGCGTCTTGTGACCGTAGCGTACGTGTAGGTATGTACGGCTGGACCAAATCAGAGAGATAGGTAGGAGCAAGCCCATGTAATGCTTTGTAGGTTAGCAGTAAAACCTTGAAATCAGCCCTTGCCTTGACAGGAAGCCAGTGTAGGGAGGCTAGCACCGGAGTAATATGATCACATTTTTGGGCTCTAGTCAGGATTCTAGCAGCCGTATTTAGCACTAACTGAAGTTTATTTAGTGCTTTATCCGGGTAGCAGTAGTCTAATATAGAAGTGACAAAAGCATGGATACATTTTTCTACATCATTTTTGGACAAAGTTTCTGATTTTTACAATGTTACGAAGATCAAAAAAATTTGTCCTTGAAATATTAATCAAAAGAGAGATCAGGGTCCAGAGCAATGCCGAGGTCCTTCAGTTTTATTTGAGATTACTGTACAACCATCAAGATTAATTGTCAGATCCAACAGAAGATCTCTTTGTTTCTTGGGACTTAGAACTAGCATCTCTGTTTTGTCCTAGTTTACAAGTAAAATATTTGCCGCCATCCACTTCCTTATGTCTGAAACACAGGCTTCCAGGGAGAGCAATTTTGGGGCTTCACGATGTTTCATCGAATGTACAGCTGTGTATTGTCTGCATAGCAGTGAAAGTTAACCTTAGGTTTCCGAATTACATCATCAAGAGGTAAAATATATAGTGAAAACAATAGTGGTCCTAAAACGGAACCTTGAGGAACACCGAAATTTACAGGTGATTTGTCAGAAGACAAACCATCCACAGAAACAAACGGATATATTTCCAACAGATAAGATCTAAACCAGGCCAGAACTTGTCCGTGTAGACCTATTTGGATTTCCAATCTCTCCAAAAGAATGTGGTGATCGATGGTAATCAAAAGCAGCACTAAGGTCTAGGAGCACGAGGACAGATGCAGAGTCTTGGTCTGACGCCATAAAAAGGTAATTTACCACCATCACGAGTGCAGTCTCAGTGCTATGATGGGGTCTAAAACCAGACTGAAGTATTTTGTATACATTGTTTGTTTTCAGGAAGGTAGTGAGTTGCTTGAGAGGAAAGGGAGATTCGATATAGGCTGATTTAGTTTTTTATATTTTCTGGGTCAAGGTTTGGCATTTTCAAGAGAGGCTTTATTGCTGCCACTTTTAATGAGTTTGGTACACATCCTGTGAATATAGAGCCGTTTATTATATTCAACATAGGAGGGCCAAGCACAGGAAACATCTCATTCAGTAGTTTAGTTGGAATAGGGCCCAGTATGCTGCTTGAAGGTTTAGAGACTAAGACTATTTTCATCAATGTGTCAAGAGATAGAGTATTAAACAACTTGAGTGTCTCCCTTAATCCAAGGTCCTGGCAGTGTTGTGCAGACTCAGGACAACTGAGCTTTGGAGAAATACGCAGATTTAAAGATAAGACAATAAAAAGCATTTTAGATCTGCATTTACAAAATGCAGCAAGAGATTTCTTATGCGTTATCTTTTTGTCCTGTAGAATTCTGCGTTAACGTGGCCCCTAAGTTTTACTTGCTAGTTATCTAAGTAAGTCGCTGAATTAATAAGGTGACGGGGCATCATATTGTGTTAGCTGTCTGCTGTGTTTGAGAAGTCAAAGCCCTTTGGATGAGTTATCTGTACAGCTGCTATCTTGATTTCCTTCTGTTTTTTTTCCTCTCCATTCTCGGCCCATATTCTCCTCCCCCATCTTCTCCGAGCACAGCAGGCAGGCCCATTGCCCTATCCACTCTAGACTCCACACAGACACAGCGTGTAAACATGCTGCTCCAGAGCCAGTATTGTTCTTCCTTCAAACAAGCATGTGTCAAAATGTTGTTCATTTCATAGAGACCATGAAACATTAAAAGCGTCTCAGGATCAAGAGACACTGCACCAATGCCTGAACAGCTTTCTAAGTATCCTACAGGAATACACCTCACGCAACCACTAAGGCTTCGCCTGCATCGCTACTCCTGAAGAGATAGCTACACACGAGCTTCGACCTACTCAAACCCCAGAACGCAAATGAGACAGTACAATACTACAGTTTACTATAGAATGCTACGGTACTTACTATATCATTCTGTAATAAACTGTAGTATACTGTAGAATACTATACTCCACACTAGTATTCCTCGATCATAGTAGTTCTTAGTATTGCATTTTGTAGTATACTGTAGAATACTATAGTAAATACTGAAGTATTATCCACAAAAAAACATTGTAGTAAATACTACAGAAATGTCTGCAAAAACACTAGATTGTTTTAGCTATAGTAAATACTACAGCATTTAATTTGCCATCCCCTGCCCATTCCCCTCCCCCATATCCCAATTTGTGCCACCCGTAAGTGAGAAACCTACATGCCCAGTATAGACCATATATTGTGTTCCCTACAGGTTATAGAATAGAGCAGAAGCTCTGAACTACGTTCAGAACCCAGTCCTTGCCTACCTGTTATGGAACATTTGCTATTTTACTATTTCTCCAGTATGTTTCCTCAAGGACAAAGCCCACCACTTCTATATCAAAGATAATTAAATGAAAACACTTTAGTAAATACTACAGTAACGTCCCTAAAAACTACAATATACTATAGTCTGCAAAAACACTACAGTAAAACCTACAGTATACGACAGTCCACAAAACCAATGCAGTAATTACTATAGTAACGGACCAAAGGATGAGGTTGTATATAAAGGTTGTATGGCCACTTCAGTCCCCACAAGACTACAGTGAATACTGTACGTAAAGTCTGCAAAAACACTACAGTGAATACTATAGTATTCCTACCATAGTATACACTATAGTATTTTTTTCATGTGGGATGTCAACAGGAGTGCCAAGTCAAACGTTGTGAACAAAGAACAAAGAACAGCTTTTAATCCTAGAGGAACTGTCTTGGCTAGGAACTACCTCAACAGACCAAAGTGTGGGTTCCTGCTCCAGTCATTGCACAGATTGGTCCTGTGTCCTACACTGTCCAGACCGCAGAGGACTGTTGTTCATAATGGGGACAATTTGTGTAAGAGGGGAGGAGATGTTGTATATAAAGGTTGTACCTCCGTACCTACCTTAGTTGTATGTAGTTGTACTTAGGTACTGTACCTACCTTAGTTTTATGTAGTAGTACTTAGGTACCGTACCTACCTTAGTTGTATGTAGTAGTACTTCGGTACCGTACCTACCTTAGTTGTATGTAGTAGTACTTAGGTACTGTACCTACCTTAGTTTTATGTAGTAGTACTTAGGTACCGTACCTACCTTAGTTGTATGTAGTAGTACTTAGGTACCGTACCTACCTTAGTTGTATGTAGTAGTACTTCGGTACCGTACCTACCTTAGTTGTATGTAGTAGTACTTAGGTACCGTACCTACCTTAGTTGTATGCGCAAAGCGTCATGGGTGTTGAATGTTGAACTGATCAGTGGTGGATAAAGTACTCAATTGTAATACTTGAGTAAAAGTAAAGATAACAGAATAGAAAATGACTCAATTAAAGTGAAAGTCAGAGTACGACTTCAGTATTTTTACCCCGTTACTTTACACCACTGGAACTGATCCCCGTCTCCCGTCCCATCATTATTGAATTGTTATAAAGACGTGGTTATGAAGCCCACGAGACATGTTAATCACATACATTGCCAAAGCAAACATAAAGAAACATATCAAATCTCTCTCTCCCTCACAGGAAGCTGTACAAGGCGGAGAAGTTACCCTCCCACTCCTTTGAGATTGACCATGAGGACGTGGACAAGGATGAGGTCAAGCCTGTTTTCATGGATCCTATTCCCTTTCAATTCACTACTTTTGATATGGCTCTGGTCAATAGTAGTGCACTGTATAGGGAATAGGGTGTCATTTGGGACGTTGCCTGAGTATGATGAATAGTCAGAGGCCATTGATTAGCCCTACTGTTAAACTGTCATAATGCACGTCTGCTCGCATATTTCTACTCTGTTGTTTTTGGTTTAGGGACATTGCGTAGAAGCTTTATTCAATTGAGTTCAACTGAGCCAGAATCAATGACTCTCCAAAAACAATATCCTCTATGGCTCCTCCAGCTTCGGCTCTCTTACAGCAGGTGTATGTTCATGACAAATTAGGCATCATAGAATGAAATGGAACAAAGTATCTTATTGCATGTCAATGGCAGACATATTTAGACCTTGGTTATTGAGACATAGTTGGTCCCAAATGACACCCTTTGTAGTGCACTACTTTTGACCAGAGCCCTATAAAGTTAGATTGCCTAAAAGTAGTACATTTCATAGAGAATAGTTTGTCATGTGGGATGTACCCATCGAGCCTGATTTGAAGATGTCTGTTTTGGTTTTTGCAGGACACAACGTCTTTGTCCTCGTCTAAAGGAGGGTGTGGAGGAGGAGGGATCGGTGTGTTCCGATCGGGATGGCTCTATAAAGGGAACTTCAATAGCACTGTCAACAACAGCATCACTGTTCGGGTGAGGAAGTGTGCCACAGACTCCCCAACAATACCCCCCCCCCCCCCCCCCCTCTCAATTAACTTTTTTTCAAATGGCTTTATTGGCATGGGAAACATACACTATATATTGAAAGTATGTACCCCTTCAAATTAGTGGATTTGTCTATTTCATCCACACCCGTTGCTGACAGGTGTATACAATCGAGCACACAGCCATGCAATCTCCATAGACAAACATTGGCAGTAGAAAGGCCTTACCTCGTCGTAGGACTTTTTCCTACTTCATTCCTCTTTCTCGCAAACACACATTTCTTGACTCTCTCTTCTTTCTATCGTCTCCCTCTTTTCCTGGTCTCCCTCTCAGCCTCTCCCTCCCAATCTGTCTTCTGAAAAAGCAGACTCTTAGTCAGACCGGCCCTGCAGGGTCCTGGCACTTTTTTATGACCTCATCAGTCCCCTGTGGCTTTAAGTTATGTCCTGTCTCTTCTAAAGAGACTTTGTGTTAATGTAGAGCACCACTGGCCCAGGCCATGTTCAATTTACTGTCACATAGTCAGTGGTTACGTCCCAAATGGCACCCTGTTCGCTATGTAGTGCACTACTACTTACTTTTATACAGAGCCCTACCCATAGGGCCCTGGTCAAAAGTAGTGCACTTTATAGGGAATAGGGTGCCATTTGGGACAGGACCTCAGATTATTGTCTGGGTTAGGGTAACTGCGTCTTTATTGCCTGTAATTGATTTTGATGGGGTTGTATTTTCATTTTGACGTCCTTGTAGTCGTTCAAGAGGAGGTACTTCCAGCTGACACAGCTGACTGATAACTCCTACATCATGAACTTTTACAAAGATGAGAAGATCTCCAAAGAACCCAAGGGCTGCATCTTCCTGGACTCGTGTACCGGTGTGGTTCAGGTGGGTAGACGATGATAGAGTCCCAATAGACTGTGAAATTAGATTGGCACACACATGCATGCATTCGGGGACACACACACACACACACACACACAGATTGACACACTTTCTATCTGTAGAACGCCACAGGCACACATTAAAACCGGTTCCCTATAGACTGTCCAATCGAGGAGCTCAGAGTGTTGCAACTTTCCCTAGCTAAGACTCTTGAGAGGAAATAAACTGAACAAAAACAAAAATGTAATACGCTCTAAAATATTATTTCTCTCACAGATTTGTTTACCACCCTGTTTGTGAGCATTTCTCATTTGCCAAGATAATCCATCCACCTGACAGGTGTTGCATATCAAGAAGCTGATTAAACAGCTGAGGAGTATTTATGTCTGTACAAAAGCCCTTTTGTGGGGGAAACCTCATCCTGATTGGCTGAGCATTGCTCCCCTGTGGGTGGGCCTATGCCCCCCCAGGCCCACCCATGGCTGCACCCATGTGAAATCCATAAATTAGGGCCTAATTCATGTATTTCAATTGACTGATTTCCTTATATGTACTGTAACTCAGAAGAATCTCAGAAATTGTTGGATGTTGCATATATTTTTTTGTTCAGTATAGGTGTAGTCAGGTCTATAAATGCAGCAGGAAGGCTACCAAAGAACTCGTATTAACTGCGTCCCAACTGCATCCCTATTCCCTACATAGTGCACTACTTATGACCAGAGCCCTATGGGTTATTGTAACACAATGTTACAATACGGATACGATATGGTAAGATACGATAGGAGATTTCACAGACGCAACTAGTCGTGCACTACCCAAATGCACAAAATTCACTAATTTACTGACTTGTCTGTCAAAGTATGGGCGAACTAACACTAACCAAAACACCCCCTGTAGAACAACCGTCTGAGGAAGTATGCCTTTGAGCTGAAGATGAACGAGGTGACGTACTTCGTGCTGGCGGCGGAGAGCGAGCAGGACATGGAGGAGTGGATCAGTACCTTGACCCGGATCCTCCAGATCAGCCCCAACGACGGCCCCACCCCACTGACGCAGCTGGACCGTAAGAATGTAGACCTCATCGACACACGGCAAGGTGAGTACTCTGGACCTCCATACAGATTCAGGATCAGCTTCCCCTCCCCCAATCCTAACCGTTACCATTAGTGGGGAAAATACTAAACTCACCCAAGATCAGCGTCTAGATGCAACTTCACCCTACATCTACTCTGGACCTGGTTCCGGTTTATTAGGACTCAGTGTAGTAAAACCTTTCGCAACGGATAATGAGAAAAAGGGTTTCTTATTTTGACGAGCCCAGATAGTACCTCACTCCATTTTGAACCGTTTTTGTTCCGTGTGCCTACTGAACATGACCCCGATGATGAGAAGAGACACACTCATCGTAACGTGTCCTGAAAACAAACATCTTAAGGAAGATGTTCCCTGACTATTTGCTGTCTCCCAAAAGTGATTTAAAAAAAATGTAATATCACTGAGTTTCATAGAAAATAACTTATGGGAGCAGCAAATGCTGAGTGGACATATTCCTTTAAAAAAAAAACTTAGATCCTGACACCTAAGCCTCATAGCCCCAGAGCGGGAGAGGAAAGAGTAGAGGAGTTTGGAATATAGATTAGAATATGCCCAACAGAACCCTAGCCTGGTTCCAGATCTGTTTGTGCATTAAGGTATTCATAATCTGGTATTCATAATGGCTGTAGGATATTCTGCCATGGCTAAGTTGAGACTTAATGTGCGGTGACTTGATCCTTATTGTTTGTGGTCCACCAGGAAATTAGACCGGACACAAGGCAAAGCACTCCACCTTGGTTTTTCTAGCTTAAACATAGTTTTTTTTTTAAAGCCTCAGTGTGGAATATAACCAAACAAATTGCACACATCAAGTTCGGTGTACTAACTGACCTGAGCCTTATTAGCCATTAAGCTCCATATAATATCACCTGGAGGTGGTGTGGTGTACAGTTTCATCAACCGCACTGGCTGGTGGAGCTCACAGAGCTAATCCTGAAACTAACAAGTCATGCTGAGTAAGTTATTATCCAGGAGTAGGAGTAGTGGTGGCTATTCAACAACCTGATGGTCAGGGGGGATAGAAGCTGTTTGCCATTCTGTTAGCTTGTATTACATTAATTCACCAATCAGTGAGGATAGAGCAGGCAAGCTAGTTGTTTACATGTGTCATGGAAAGACAAGTGTAGCCTATGGCGCAAGATGAGACTGAAATGTTAAGGGTGGGGAGAGAGCGAGAGGGTTACATTATCTTAATTAGGTCCGCAGAATTATACCCAGGAGGAGCGGCTTCTACTGTATGAAGGAACTTTGAATGTCCTTTGAGCTAGCTAGCTAACAAGCTAGCGTTATCAAGCAAACAAGCTTGTGAGAGCGCCGGCAGAATTAAAAACACGTCTTACCTTTTTGTAATTAATAAATCCAACGTGAAACATGCTAACTAATCCTTTAACTAGTATTGAAAAAGTGAATCCATTCTTCTCTAGCTAATAAAACATCTCTCTCCCTATCTTCACATGCTTCTAACGTCAGTACAGTGGCCTACAGTATGCTTCGGAGGGGGGGTGGGCAGGTAGCCCGCATACACAAAGATTTCGGCTCGTAGACAGATGCTGGAATAAGTTTCTGAGTGACAGAGTGGGGGCTTTGCATTTGGTGCTTTTGTTGCGTGTCTGGAATGTATAAGAAAGTTATTACCGGTTTCCATGTTTTAAAATAACAGTTCTCTTCTGGAACAGTATGGGTCACTTTTGTTCCAGGTTCCATTTCGGTTCCTTGAAAAATGACTTATTTTCCGGTTTTCGGTTCTGTTCCCTGAACCGGTTCCAACCCTTGGGAAGAGGTAATGTTGCCTACCTTCACCACCCGGGTGCGGCCTGTCAGGAAGTCCAGGACCCACTTGCATTGGGAGGAGTTCAGTCCCAGGGCTGTGAGCTTAGAGAGCACTATGGTATTGAAGGCTGAGCTGTAGTCGATTTAACAGCATCCTCACGTATGCATTCTTCTTGTCCAGATGGGTGAGGGCGGTGTGCAGTGCAGTGGTGATTGCATGGTCCGTGGATCTGTCGGGGCGGTATTCGAATTCGAGAGGGTGGAGTGTGTCAAGGGAAGGAGGAGGTTATGTGGTCTTTGACTCTCGAAGCACTTCATGATGACGGAGGTGGCGGTAGTCATTCAGTTCAGTTACTTTCCCTTTCTTGAGCACAGGGATGATAGCTAGAGAGAGTTTGAAAATGTCAGAAAACACAACAACTAGCTGGCCTGCACATGCTCTGAGGGCGTGGCTAGGGACGCCACCTGGGCCGCCAGCTTTGCGAGGGTTAACACGTTTGAATGACTTACATTTTATTTATTTGACCTTTATTTAACTAGGCAAGTCAGTTAAGAAGAAATTCTTATTTTCAATGACATCCTAGGATCAGTGGGGTTAACTGCCTTGTTCAGGGGCAGAAGGGCAGATTAGTACCTTGTCAGCTCAGGGATTCGATCTTGCAACCTTTCGGTCCAAGTCCAACGCTCTAACCACTAGACTTGGACTTCCTCCAACCGTAAGCACGTAGCCCTTGTTGTCCTCAGAGGCTCTCCTCGGCAGAGTCGTTTTGCATGAACCGTGAGAAAACGGTGTTTAGCTGTCTTTTTGTAATCCGTGATCGTTAGAAACCCCTGCCACATATGCCTAGTATCTGACACGCAGAATTGCTCCTCCACTTTCTCCCTATACTTGTGTCTCGCCATCTTGATCGATCTTCGTAGGTCGTATCTGTTCTGTTTAACCATGCAATGAGAGAAGAGGAGCAGCATCAGCAGACCTAATACACATTCAGGGCTCTGTACTACTTCTGCTCTTTCTGTCTCTCTCTTTCGTTCTTTCTCTATTCCCCCTCTCTCTCTCTTTCTCGTTCTCTCTCTTTCTTTCTCTATTCCCTCTCTCTCTCTCTCTCTCTCTCTCTCTCTCGCTCTCTCTCTCTCTTTCTGTCTCTCTTTCTTTCTCTATTCCCCCTTCTCTCTCTCTCTCTCTCTCTCTATGTGAAAGAAAACAGCTGTCTATTTCCCTCCCTCTCTTTGTGTGGGGCCTCTTTTACAGTACCACATAAAAGGTTGACCTACACTGACTGAATAGAGGGATGGTAGTGAAAGGATAAACACATACAGTAAGCTCCATTAGAGGCCAGGGAAGGCCAATGTGAGAGAGCGCTCCCCTACTCCCCCCCCCCCCTCCTCCCCACCTTTACCCCTCTCAGAACACACTCAGGTATGGCGGCTTCCATGACAACAGCCTTGCAGTCTCCTTCTCATTCTATAGCTGTCATTGAAGACCAGAGGAAATGAGCCAATACTAACAACAGGAATGGGAGACATGAATTTCACCGGAGATATTGACTGTAACTGTCTGTCTCTTTCCCCACCAGACGTCTGTGATCTGTCTCTAAGCGACGTGTGTTTACCTGAGAATGAAGAGGTGACCGAGAACGGCGTCAACCCTGAGCTGGCCAAGGTGGGTGTGTGGAGATGTCATTTGACCCGTAAAAAAAGTATCAATGCTTCTACTTGTATTATGCTAATTTAAAATCGAATTGGATTTGTCACATGCTTACTTACAAGCCCTTAACCAACAATGCAGTTTAAAAAAAATACCAACAAAAAAATGGTAATAGATAAGAATAACAAATGATTAAAGAGCAGCAGTAAATAACAATAGCGGGGCTATATACAGGGGGAACCGGTACAGAGTCAATGTGCGGGGACACAGGTGTCGAGGCAATTGAGGTAATATGTACATGTAGGTAGAGTTATTAAAGTGGCTATGCATAGATAATAACAGAGAGTAGCAGCAGCGTTCCGGGGTGGGGGGGCACTGAAAATAGTCTGGGTAGCCATTGGATTAGCTGTTCAGGAGTTTTATGGCTTGGGGGTAGAAGCTATTTAGGAGCCTCTTTTACCTAGACTTGGCGCTCCGGTACCGTTTGCTGTGCGGTAGCAGAGAGAACAGTCTACGACTAGGGTGGCTGGAGTCTTTGACAATTTTTAGGGCCTTCCTCTGACACCGCCTGGTATAGAGGTCCTGGATGGCGGGAAGCTTGGCCCCGGTGATGTACTGGGCCGTACGCACTGCCCTCTGTCGTGCCTTGCGGTCGGAGGCCGAGAATACCAGGCAGTGATGTAACCCGTCAGGATGCTCTCGATGGTGCAGCTGTAAAAGCTTTTGAGTATCTGAGGAACCATGCCAAATATTTTCAGTCTCCTGAGGGGGGAATAGGTTTTGGTCGTGCCCTCTTCATGACTGTCTTGGTGTGCTTGGATCATGTTAGTTTGTTGGTGATGTGGACGCCAAGGAACTTGAAGCTCTCAACCTGCCCCACTACAGCCCCGTCGATGAGAATGGGGTGTACTCAGTCCTCCTTTTCCTGTAGTCCTCCTTTAATACATATTCTGTATTTTATTTGTGGGGATATCTTCTCTCTTTCTCTCTCTCAGTATTTCTCTGAAACTGAGGAGGTGGTCCGATCGGCCAGAAGAGAAGAAAGGCTCAACCTGTTCTCCCTGGACCCTGACACCCCGGTAGGTAGTGTTTAGGGGTTAATACACTGACACTGTAGGTACCCTATAGGGGTTAACACACCTTGTGCAGAACTGTTGGTGGTACAGTCCTGCACAATTCACCTGTTAATTAAGCACTGTTAGGTCAGGGATGATAATCTCTGTCCCAGGAGGGCCTCCTGTGTCTGCAGGCTTCTGGTCCAGACCAGTGCTTACACACCACATTCAACTTCAGCCCGCTGCCCACTGATAGTCCAATTGTGTGCCCCTCTGATGCTGTCTGGTTCTGTGTCAGGTGTTGCGGAGTCCGCGTGAGGAGTACCCTAGGGGTGAGGGCCTCCCAATCCGTCCCTTCGAGGAGAAGCTGGGGAGGAGACTGATGATCGCCTGTGGATCCCTCAACCTGACGCTGCAGGGCTGCATCAATGAGACCGAGACTGGTCCGATCACCAATGTAAGACCCCCTTAAAACCACAAGTACACCACCACCATCTCACGCTCACTTGCACGCGCGCACGTACAGTTCTCCGCAGCTTTTAAAGGTCGACTTAGCATGATGACGTTGCAACTAACAGCGCCACAGATATTGAGATGCGCTCATGCATTACATAACTGATAGTGCTCAATGGTCAAAACACTTTTCACTCTGTTGTTTACTGTGCTGCGATGGATGATCCGAGATCAGCTATTGAGTGCAGTGGTCACTGGAAAAGTGAATAGTGTTAATCTTTTGAATGATTTGCTTGGTGCAATACTCATATGCTAACGAATACGGGAGTAGGAATAAGAGAGGTGGTTTGAATCCTAATCAACCTGCCTACAAATTGTTTGAAGTACAGTAGAACAACATAGCAAGCATGTCAAAGCTGTGTGCTGGAAAACCTTGGTAAATCCCTGGTGTTCATCACATGTAGTATATCCCCATCAGATTGAGCCCTTCTTTGTGACTGTGGCCCTGCTGGATGTGCGTGAGGGAAGGAAGGTGTCGGCCGACTTCCATGTTGACCTGAACCACGAGACGGTGCGTCAGATGCTGGGTGGGGCTGGGTCGGGAGGGCCCGGGGCGGGGCAGGAGAATGGCCTGAGCTCCCCTGCAGAGAAGAGACCCGGAGACTGTCATCTCAGCCTGGAACTGGACGACTGGCTCCGCTTCCCCAAACAGGTACGCTACAGCAACGCTCCGGAGGAAGTTTCCCAAAGGTGCAAATCTAGGATCAGTTTCAGCAACACACAAAGGGGATAGGGCAGACCTGGGAATGTCATAGGGAGAAAAGAGAGATACTTAGTCCTTTCGTGTGTGTGTGTGTGTGTGTGTGTGTGTGTGTGTGTGTGTGTGTGTGTGTGTGTGTGTGTGTGTGTGTGTGTGTGTGTGTGTGTGTGTGTGTGTGTACGCAGGCCATCTTCTCTGTGACAAACCCCCACACGGACATTGTTCTAGTGGCGAGGGTGGAGAAGGTGCTGATGGGAAATATCGCCGTGGGAACAGAGCCGTACATCAAAAACACAGACTCCAGCAAGGTGACGCAACTCTACATCACAGTTAAATTCTCTCTAACTACCACCCCTTACCTTTATAGCCTATTACCTATGGGTAGGGTTGTAAAATTCAGGTAACTTTCCCCAAATTCCCATTTTTCCCAGTAATGTATTTATTTATTTAATTGAAGTTTTGCGGGATAGAATCTCTTGAGATGCACAATCAAAAAAAACTAAAAAACAAACAAACTTAGAAACAAGAATAATATGGCAAATAATTTGTAATATTAACAATGAAATAACAATAATACAAAACTTAAACTTACATTATTAACAGCTAAAAAAAGAAAGAAATACTACTAGACTTGCAACCAATAAAAACTACAAATCCAGGTTAGAAATATCTGGGAATCAGGAGGTAATAAGCAGGAAATCTATGAATCCTCCAACCTGGAAAAAATGTGACATTTGGGGAAATTACAGGAATTGTGTAACTCTACCTATGGACAATCTATTATGGAACATAAGTTGAGGGGAGTTGGTGTGTAGAACAACGTACAGTAAAACACAGCTTGTTTTCCCCAGGCCCTTAGTAGTGAAACAGTGGTATGCACAACCTTTACAAGGTCTTTCCAGTGAGATTTCTTGTAAAGCTCTATTTAAATTCCCCTTAATCACACAGAAAATCAGATGGTTTGGAAATACATTTTTCCTCATAGAATTTCCAATATTTTTTTCCAAGACGCCCCCATAGAATTCCACAGAGTCAAATCCTGGCCTTTGTTTGGGAGGTTGACTGGATGAGCAGACGGGAGTTGATTTAGACTTGCAATTTATCTACGTCGAGGATCATTCATTTCTGTGTTTTCCCGAAACCCACCGGCAGACTTCAAGAATATCAACAATGCTGCCCCTTTTTAAAGTAATGTTTCCTTCGCTCTGACTCTCTCGCTCTTTCTCTCTCCCCCACTCTGCTCCCCTCTCTCTCCATCTCTCTCTCTCTCTGTTCCTGTCCCTTTGAAGACGGTTCAGAAGATGCTGAAATCCAACAAGCAGTTCTGCAGTAAACTGGGGAAGTACCACATGCCCTTTGCCTGGTGCATCAGGTGAGGGACACTGAGCCTCACCGTGTTTTCTGTAATCCTACTCACTCTATATCCATTTATTGACCTTTTCTCCTTTAATGAGCAACCTGCACCACACAGATGTCTATAAAGGTGTAGGTGATTGATTAAGTATCTTACACTCTAAACTATTTTCCTGTCTGTCTGTCTTGTCTGTGCATCCATCTGTCTGTCTCGCCTGTTCCTGTCTGCTCTCCCTGTCTGTCTTTCTGTCTGTCTCAGGTCTGTGTTTAAGGACAATCAGGGGACGGTGGACCGGGAGTCTCGCTTCTCGCCCCTCTTCAAACAGGAGAGCAACAAGATCTCCACCGAAGATCTCATCAAGCTGGTGTCTGAATACAGGAGGTTAGGCACCGAAAAGACAAGATTGCGTCCCAAATAGCCTATTCCCTATTTAGTGCACAACATTTGACCAGAGCCCATAGGGCTCTAGTTGAAGGTAGTGCACTATATAGGGAATAGGTTGCCATTTGGGATGCAGACCAACTACTGTCAGTTCAACCCATGGTCCAGAGTTTATCATGACCACCTAATCTGACCTGGAAAACTCCTGGCCCTAGTCTTAGTGACTGTATGGTGCTCATTGCTCACTCATTCCTTGGCTCTCTCTGTGTCTTTGCAGGGCTGAGAAGACCAGTAAACTGCAGACCATTCCAGGGAACCTGGACATCACAGTGGACTATGTCCCTATGGAGCATCCAAGTTAGTCCAACACCTTTATGTTCTCTTTCTCTCTCTTTTCTCTTTCTCACTTCGACAACCCTCATGTCTCCCTTTCTCATTCTCTCTCTCTCTTTATTTTCTGTTTCCCTCTCTCTCTCTACCTCTCGTCTCTATCTCTCTTTATACCCCCCCCCCCTCTCTCTCTCTCTCTACTGTTGAATAGCCGTCAGTGTTACATGTATTACAAATGTCTTCTCTCTCGCTCTATCTACCTCTCTTTATTTTCTCTCTCTCTCGCTCTCTCCTTATTTTCTCTCTCTCTACCTCTCCCCTATCTATCTCTATTTCTACCCCTGTCTTCCTCTCTCTCTATCTCTCTTTCTACCTCTCTCTCTCTCTACTGTTGATAGCCATCAGTGTTACATGTATTACATATGTATCTCTCTCTCTCTCTGTCTCTCTCTGTCTGCAGACTGTGTGACGTCATCCTATGTGCCTGTCAAGCCCTTCGAGGACTGCAGCCAGCACCAGGCCACCGTGGAGGTGGAGGAGTTTGTCCAGGACTCCACCAAGTTCACCCAGCCACACCACGTCTACAAGAACCACGTCTACGTCTACCCCCGACACCTCAAATACGACAGCCAGAAGAGCTTCGCCAAGGTACCGTAAACCACCCAAACCCACACACCACTTTTTTTATTTTTATTTGTATTTTTTATTATTTATTATTAACCCCTCCACCAGGAGGATAAATATCTTAGTTTTTTTACAGCTTTTTTTCTACATATACATACATTTTACATATACATGGTACTTTTATATAAAGCAGTCACATAACAATAATACATTACCAAACATAAACTCTTTAATCCCACCCCTCAGCCCATCCCACCTATCACCATAGACCTCAGCTCTTTAATCCCACCTCTCTCAGCTCATCCCACCTATCACCATAGACCACCCTTGTTTGGTTTCCATGTACCATATATTTTTCAATTGTGCTGTGATGTTTTACAGAAAAATGTAACCTTTCTAATCATATTTTATCCACAGATTGTGAGCTAAAGATGAAAACCTTTCCTACCAGTATTATTATATTATTTATTGACTGACTATGGCTTTCCAAATCGCCCAACACTGCTATTTGTAAGGTTAATTTTAAGTGCATGTTGATATTTTAACCATTCCTGAACCTGTGACCAGAAACAAGCTACATAGGGGCAATACCAGAATAAATGATCTAGTGATTCTGTCTCTTCCCAGCAAAATCTACACAGCTGAGATTGTTGTATGCCCCATATATATATAGCATTCTGTTGGTGGCAAGAATTGTATATAATAATTGAAATTGAAAAACTCGAAGGGTCTAATTTTTTGTACCAGTTCATAAAACCATGTGCCATGGGATTGGTACGTTGAAAATCTCCTCCCATTTTGCAACCTAGTGTAAGGTAGTGTAAACACTGTATTTTTTTTAACGATCCAATATGTAATGTGGTACACTTGTCATAATTAGTTTTGATCCATAGAGGCTAGAAAATTTATAAAGATCTTCAATGAGACTGTGCAGGGATCCAGATTGCGGACTTAAGAATAAACTAGAATCATCAGCATACATGGACACTTTTGTTTTTATCCCCTGGATTTCTAATTAACGTTCTTGTTGGATCTAATTTGAATAGCTAGTATTTCAATGGCCAAAGTAAATAGATATGGAGACAACGTTGTTGTCGTTGATGTTGTTGTTGACAGCCTTGTTGTACTCCTCTTAAAAGCTCAATACTCTCTGAGAATTAACCATTATTTACTATTTTACATCTGGGGCTGCTTATACATAACTTTAACCCATTGTATAAGAAATTCACCAAAATTAAAGAAATCCAGGCATTTATATATAAATTCTAGTCGTACCAAACATCACTTGTGATCTATACTAGATATACTCAGAAATATGATGGCAAGGAAACCTATATGCTGGTATTGTGAAAACTGTACTAGATACGAAGGAAAGGACATGTAGTAGACACACAAGTCACACTGTACATATATGGTACCTCTTTGCAGACATGCATGAAATACTGTATACTCACAAATATAACAACGTCATTTTCATTCACAGGCTCGTAACCTTGCAGTCTATGTGGAGTTTCGGAGTTCAGATGAGGAAGTTGCCAAATCTTTGAAGGTGTAGTATCTTCTCAATATCTTCTTTGTCATTGATAGCATTTAGAGTATCATGGTGCATTTTTTGAAAAACGTCACTTTTCCCTTCATTCGTTTTTTTACATGTTGCCTCAGTGCATATACGGCAAGCCTGGGGGTCCAGTTTTCACCACAGCAGCCTGTTCAACGGTTCTTCACCACTCCCAGAACCCAGACTTCTATGATGAGGTGAGTGTGGAATGAGTGTGTTGAAGAGGTGTATGGCTAGGGGGAGAGGAATGGGAAGAGATTGATTGAAAGGGGCATGTGCAGGGCTCTAATTGCCTGGTAGCCAGTTTTGTTTTTGCCTAGGCCAACTCTGCTCATTATCATGAATTTGAGAGGCTGAAGCACAATCAGACGTGTGCATACCAGGCTAGAGCCCTCACCGTGTAGTGGCAGGTGTAGGATAAAGTTACCCCGAGATGCTGATCTTAGGTCAGTTTTGTATTTCCCTCACTAATGGTTAGGATTGGGGGAAGGGGAAGATTATACGAGATCTGTACCCAAGGGAAACTTCACCACGGAACTTAGTGGCTCAGTTGATTGTTCACCACTGTGACACCAGTTCTGCCACTTGTGTCAATTAATATATATATATATACTGTAGCAGTCAAAGGTTTGGACACACCTACTCATTCAAGGGTTTTTCTTTATTTTTACAATTTTCTACATTGTAGAATAATAGTGAAGACATCAAAACTATGAAATAACACATATGGAATCATGTAGTAACCAAATATTTTATATTTGAGATTCTTCAAAGTAGCCACCCTTTGCCTTGATGACAGCATTGCACATTCTTGGCATTCTCTCAACCAGCATCATGAAGTAGTCACCTGGAATGCATTTCAATTAATAGGTGTGCCTTCTTAATTTGTGGAATTTATTTCCTTCTTAATGCGTTTGAGACAATCAGTTGTATTGTGACAAGGAAGGGGTGGTATACAGAACATAGCTCTATTTGGTAAAAGACCAAGTCCATATTATGGCAAGAAGAGCTCAAATAAGCAAAGAGAAATGACAGTCCATCACTACACACTTCGAAAGTTTCGTTAAGTGCAGTTGCAAAAAAACATCAAGCGCTATGATGAAACTGGCTCTCATGAGGACCGCCACAGGAATGGAAGACCCAGAGTTACCTCTGCTGCAGAGGATAAGTTCATTAGAGTTACCAGCCTCAGAAATTGCAGCCCAAATAAATGCTTCACAGAGTTCAAGTAACAGACACATCTCAACATCAACTGTTCAGAGGAGACTGCGTGAATCAGGCCTTCATGGTCGAATTGCTGCAAAGAAACCACTACTAAAGGACAACAATAACAATAAGAGACTTGCTTGGGCCAAGAAACACGAGCAATGGAAATTAGACCAGTGGAAATTTGTCCTTTGGTCTGATGAGTACAAATTTGAGATTGTTGGTTCCAACCGCTGTGTCTTTGTGAGACGCAGAGAAGGTGAACAGGTGATCTCTGCATATGTGGTTCCCACCGTGAAACAAGGAGGAGGTGTGATGGTGCTTTTCTGGTGACACTATCAGTGATTTATTTCGAATTCAAGGCACACTTAACCAGCATGGCTACCACAGCATTCTGCAGCGATACGCCATCCCATCTGGTTTGCGCTTAGTGGGACTATCACTTGTTTTTAACAGGACAGTGACCCAACACACCTCCAGGCTGTGTAAGAGATATTTGACCAAGAAGGAGAGTGATGGAGTGCTGCATCAGATGACCTGGCCTCCACGATCATCCGACCTCAACCCAGTTGAGATGGTTTGGGCTGATTTGGACCACAGAGTGAAGGAAAAGCAGCCAACAAGTGCTCAGCATATGTGGGAACTCCTTCAAACTGTTCCAGGTGAAGCATTCCAGGTGAAGCTGGTTGAGAGAATGCCAAGCGCGTGCAAAGCTGTCATCAAGACAAAGGGTGGCTACTTTGAAGAATCTCAAATATAAAATATATTTTGATTTGATTAACACTTTTTTGGTTACTACATTATTCCATATGTGTTATTTCATAGTGTTGATGACTTCACTATTATTCTACAATGAAGAAAATAGTCCAAATAAAGAAAAACCCTTTCATGAATATGTGTGTCCGAATTTTTGACTGGTACACTGTATATTATAATTTTTTTAATATATTGAGGCTTTTGTTAAATGCACTTTAAATAATGTGTGATTTTCTTATTTTTTTGCCTGATTCTGTAATTGTTTCCTTTGTGTCATCCTCTGTTTCTCAGGTGAAGATTGAGTTGCCCACCCAGCTCCACGAGAAGCACCATCTACTCTTCTCCTTCTACCATGTGACCTGTGACATCAACACCAAGACCAACTCCAAGAAGAAGGAGGCCCTGGAGACCCCAGGTAGGAGGAAGGAGAAATGCTGTGACCCTGTGTGGCTCAGTTGGTAGAGCATGGTGTTTGCGACGGCAGGGTAATGGGTTTGGTTCCCGCTTCGGGCTCGCAGTCCAAAAATGTATGGATGAAAGCATCTGTTAGATGGCATATATGTCTTTGAGGCAAGTTTGTCAATGGATTGGATGGTAGCTAGTTGGTGTTAGCTTATCATTGTGCAGCAACATTGCCTCGATACTGTTGTGATTGTGTTATTGGATTCTGGAGTGTGATGGTGCATGCTACGTCTACAGGCCAATACTACTGTGCTCTTGCTTCTGATTGAGCTTGCTGTAAGAAGACTTTGTGACAACTGCTGATATAACAAGGGCTTTATTAATACATTTCATTGATTGATTTACACATTACATACAGTATAGTGTTTTTCCATGTGTTCTTTCTCGTGTGTGTGTGTGTGTGTGTGTGTGTGTGTGTGTGTGTGTACGCCCTGTGCACTGTGTGTGTGTGACTGCAGTGGGCTACTCGTGGCTGCCTCTGCTCAGAGAGGGTCGCCTGGCCTCACAGGATTTCAACATCCCTGTGGCCTGTAGCCTGCCCTCTGGATACCTGCTCGTCAAAGAACCTGGATCGACTAAGGTACAGGAGGGAGGGATGGGGTGAGATGAATGGAAGGGAGGGAAGGAGAGAGGAGAGAAAATAGGGGGGAAAATAGAAAGAAAATATTTGGATGGAAGGAGATGCAGGAATTGATAGAGAAAGCATTGTTGCTTTGGCAATACAAATGTAAGTTTTGTCATGCCAATAAAAAAAACATTTTGAATGCGAGAGAGCGGGGGGGGGGGGGGGAGAGGGAGAGGGAGAGGGAGTGAGGTATGAAGTGAGCACACCAAATGGAACAACAGTAAAGTGTTAAGCAAGCATGGATCTCCTTGGTGCTCAGGGACCCTTCCTCCCTCTCTCCCCCCAGAACGGCTCAGATCTGAAGTGGGTGGACGGAGGTAAGCCCATATTCAAGGTCTCCACCAACGTCCTCTCCACAGTCTATACTCAGGTATGAGTCTGGACTTACCCTGCAAACTCCATGAAACCACCACAAGTAAAACATAAAATACAAATCTTATTTAACCAACCTTTAATGGGTTTCAACTCCAGCAAGTCAATCCTTGTTATCCCATTGTGACTTTTAGGATTGCGCCCCAAATGGCAACCTATTCCCTATCTTGTGCACTACTTTTGTCATAGGACTCTGGTCAAAACTAGTGCACTATGTAGGGAATAAGATGCCTTTTGGGATGCAAATTCAGTTTGCTTCTGGATTTAGTCCTTATCTCCTGTGCACAGTCTATCACTCATTGATGGTGGTTCTGGTTGTGACTGTGTCTTCTGTCCTTGATTGCCAGGACCCCCACCTGAACCGCTTCTTCCAACAGTGCCAAAAACGAGACACGGACCTCTCCCAATCACCTACCTCAAACTTCCTCAACTGCCTAAAGGTCTGGAGAAACGAAGGAAGGGAGGGAGGATAGAGAGATGACTTCACATCTTTCCGTTCTGCATTTCACTCCCACACCCCTTCCCATACTATACACCCCTTCACTGACCGTCTTTCTCTCTCTCTCTTTCTCTCTCTCTCTATCCCGCTCTGTCTCTGACTACCTCTCTCTCTGATTCTCTTTATTCTCTCTCTCTCCCACAGGGCTTACTGAGCATTGAGAAGATTCCAGTGATAATTCGCTTCCTGCCTGTGCTCTTCAACCAGCTGTTCAAGGTCCTCACCCAGAACGACAACGACGAAGTCACCACCACCACCACCAGGTAGGATGAGGCACTGCAGGCCACGGACTCCACTCTCACTGCCACCGGATCATGCAGGAATACATGTTGCCAGAATTCACATTGCCAACTATTAATGTTGCCAGACAATGATGATGACTGAGTGACCACCTTGTGTTTCACCAGGGTGCTGGTCCACATTGTTGCCAAGTGCCATGAAGAAAAACTTGACCACTACCTGCACTCCTACATAAAGGTATGGTGCTCATTTCATTGGGATGTTAGCCCTGTCTTGCAGGAAGAGCAGTTTTTCTGCAGTTTAGCCAGGTGGTGTCATAGGGTAGAGGAGAGGGGTTGGGCTGAGTGGAGAGGAGGGGAAAGGAGATGAGAGGAGAAGAGGAGAGGTGAGGTGAGGAGAGCTAATGAGAGCAAAGGGGAGGAGAATAACTCAGACAGCTTCATTAGTGAAGGGAGAGAAGGGGGCTTTGTGTGCGTGCTGTGTATGTGTGTGTTTGTGCGCATTCACACGTGACTGTGTGTGTGCGTGTGTGTACATGTGTGTGTGTGTGTGTGTGTGTGTGGGCTACGGTGGGGGCTTTGGGGTGTGGTGAGTGCAGGAGTGTGGCTGAGGGTCTAGGGCAATGTGCCCAGAACACTGTGGATACAGAGAGACGAGAGAGAGAGTCTGCCACACACACGGCTCTCAGCTCACACACAGACAAGCATGGCTGTGGGGAAGAGAGAAGGGGGGTGTCTGGTGGAAGGCAAACAAGGACACCGAGCCTTTTCAATAAGAATGCAAGGCATGCTTGTTAAGAAGAGAGTGAGAGGCAGAGGAAGAGACAGAAAGTGAGTAAGGGAAATGGAGGATAGAACCAGCTTACCACAAGATTTTACATGTCTTGTAGAAAGAAAATGAGAATCCTACTATTGATCTTTAAGAGGGGCAGAGAGACAGAAAGAGAAATGGAGGGGGGGTGGAAGGAGAAGAGGGGAGGAAAGAATGGGAGGGCCACTGTAATGGAACTGGCGTTGCTATGGCAACTGATTGGCATGCTGCTCGTGGGGCTAGCAGCAAGCAATTTTCGACCAGTGCTTTCTCGCCGTGTGGGTGTGTGTGGCTGGATACCAGATGTGTGTGTTTGTGTGCGTGTAGCATGTGTGTGTTTGTGGACGTTGCATATGCACGTGTGCGTGCATCGTTGCAATATGTGTGGGTGCGCGTACGTGTGGTTACCATTGTTAATGAATTAACTCAATTGGGTGACGTCTGTGGTAATGAGGTGTGTGTGTGCCATACACGTACAGTGTGGGTGGAACATTCCCCACAAAAAGAGAAAAATAGATTGAGTGCCAAAATAATCACATAGATTTATAGATACGGTACAGAAGCACGTACCCCAATGCATTTCATGTGCCAAGGAAAACTACATTAGATCAAGATTTTTTGATGCATAATTTATTGCAAATTTTGTCAGACTCAGCTTTTTCTTCTTCCTCAACTCTGATTACATCAACCTTAATCAGCGTTGTTTTGTTTTTATGTAGGTTTAATTCAATGCAGAGCCAAGCATATTGTGTGTTTGGTTCCCTTGATGCTACTAATTGCATGTACAGAAAGTGAGAGAGCAAAAGTGTCGGTACAGTGTGTTTGTCTTACTGTCTCTATGTCCGTCTGTCTCATTGACCTTGTTCTCTCCACTGCGGTTGGTCAGTTTGTGTTCAAGGCGGAGTCGCATGGCTTCCGGACGGTCCACGAGGAGCTGGCCAAGGGCATGTCCTCTGACCTGAAGAGCAACGAGCAGCTGGCCATCAGGAACATCCTCAGGGTGAGCCTAGAGGGACGCCACGCCCAGTCCCAAATGACACCCTATTCCCTTTATAGGAACATCAGGGCTCTGGTTAAAAAAAATAGTGCACTATATAGGGAATAGGGTGTCATTTGGGTGGATCCCTGATCTACAGATGCTCACACTGTCAACAAACTGTCAGCTGCATCTCTGTTAACAGGGTTACGGTTGGGTTTAAGGTTAGAGTAAGGATTAAGGGTTAGGCCTAGCATTAAGGTTAGTGGATAGTTCATTGAAATGTAGTTGAAATGTTGTTGACAGTCTACTGAACAAACCTATTAGGGACTATCCAAATAAAGACATACTTAGAAATGTCACACATAGCCATGCTAGGATTCCTTATCGTACATATCTGCTCTACGTGATATATATCTATCTGAATGTGCCGTTGAATGTGACCCTGAGTGCTTAACTGAACGTAACCCGGATGATCTGACCCCTGTTTGACCTTTTACCCCTGTCTGCTGCAGTTTTCCTGGTTCTTCTTCGAGCTCATTGTCAAGTCCATGGCCCAGCATCTAGTGGACTCCGACAATGTCAAGGTATAGAAACATAAGATATGAAGTTGTTATATATGTACATATACACTCCCTGTGCGAGGGGAGGGGACAGATTAGCATACCCATAAACACTACATGAGACGAATTCTGTCTTCGTCACACTGAGGAATACATTTTGACATTTTAGTGTCATTGTCCCTGTTGTATTTAACTCACGCAAAGAGACCATCACATTCTCAAACCTCATCACTCAGAGTATATCTAATGATTATATTATACACTCACCGGCCAGTTTATTAGGTACTGAGTCGGACACCCCTTTGCCTTCAGAACAGTCTGAATTCTTCGGGGCATTCTACATAGTGTCGGAAGAATTCCACAGGGATTTTGGTCCATACAGCCCATTCCATCCCATCCCAAAGATGCGCTTTTGTGTTGAGGTCTGGGGATTCCACAGCCCAATCAAGTAAACTGAACTCCCTGTCATGTTCCAGGCAATGTTTTTCACCTCCTCAATTGTCCAGTGTTGGTGATCGTGTGTCAACTGGAGTCGCTCGTTTCTTCTTGTTTTAGCTGATAGCAGTGGAACCCGGTGTGGTCGACTGCTGCAATAACCCATCCGTGACAAGGCTGGACAAATGTGCGCTCCGAGATGCCGTTCTGCACACCACTGTTGTAGTGCGCTGTTATTTGTCTGTCTGTGGCCCGCCTGTTAGTTTGCACTATTCTTGGCATTCTCCTTCGATCTCTCTCATCAACGAGCTGTTTTCGCCCAGAGGACTGCCACTGACTGAATGTTCTCTGTAAACCCTAGACACAGGGTTGGCACAAGGTGGTTGAGGTGCTTAAAAGTACTTGAATTTGGCATTCTGAAATTCAAGTACTGAAATACCTTGAAAATCTGACATTTTCTCAAGTTGGTACTTGAAAAGCACAATTAAAATGAGAGGAGAACAGATAATGATACATATGTTTATGAAAGATATTAGAAAAATGTATTCCAGGCAGACTACTGAGTTGTATTTCCTCACGTGTTTCGGGCTGCGGTTGCCATGCGAACTCACTCATTCCACCCACACTGCCACTCAGCCAGGCATGTACGGACTGTTTAGGCGTGGCCAAATGTCACATCGATAGCTAAAAATGCAGAGCAAATGTCGATTAAATCCTGCCTTTTGTGGGTATGGAACGTTTCTGAGATCTTATATTTCAGCTCATGAAACATAGGAACGACAACTTTACATGTTGCATCTTATATTTTTGTTCAGTGTAGTTTACCCACCTTTTTCTTAAACCACTATGTCACTGGACACAACCAACCCACACTGTGTAAGGTGCAAAACATGCGTCAGACTTTGACATTGCGAGCGTGGGTGAATCGGCCCTGAAGAGCAACATGAAGGGGGAAAGACACAACGCTGCATCCTGCGCTGGCGCCAGTTCTACATTATGTAGACTTTTTCTCTGCAACAACCTCCAGAGCTTTTTTTTGCAAATCGCCTCATTCACGGGGGCGCCCGTGATATTCCACTTTATCAAGCCATGCTCCTGCCGTTCTGTTGGCCGTTAACATGCAGTTTCCTCACCCAGCCCACCCGCCCTTCTCCCGACCGGCGACACTAAAGGCTATTAAGTAGTAGAATCCCAAATTCCCCCAAAAAACAGTCATTAAGATGGAATTGTGTGGTCATGCGAATAGAAAATGTGTGTTCACCAGTAGGCATGTCCCAAAACTCTGCTCATCACTACTCAAATTGCAAAATCATAAGTACTGACTTAACACTCATGTGTATATATAGTAAATACGTAGTGAAACAACGTATTGTTATTTACAAGCATTTCGCTACACTCGCAATAACATCTGCTAACCATGTGTGTATGATCAATAACATTTGATTTGATTTGGAACTTTTTTTGCATGAGGTGGTGGCGATATACTGCCATCTGGTGGCAACTATTGCAAAATAATAATATTAACTATTACAAATTGATGGTCCTTGAAAATTAAATATTAGTGCTTGAAAAAGTACTTTAAAGTCCTTGAGTCCTGTCGTGCGGGAAAAGCCCATCAGTGTGGCCGTTTCTGTGATATTGGATGCCACGCTCGAAGTCGCTTAGGTCACTTGTTTTGCCCATTCTAACGTTCATTCGAACAGTAACTGAATGCCTTGATGGCTGCTTTATATAGCAAACCGTGGCCAAGTGAATCACTGTCTTGTTAAGAGCAATCCATTTTTGTGAACGGGGTGGTGTATGTATGCCACTTACCAGACACTTTTATCAAAGCAACTTACAGTACGATACAATATAATTTATTTTCCTTTTACAGGGAAATTCATTTTGGAAAGACCGCATACAAATACACAAACACGATACACTATAATACATGCAGTGTGGAAAACACTTGAAAGTTAGTACTGAAGTCAGACATATTCAGATTCCCTGCGGCCTACTTTCCGACCTTGTATTGGGCCTGCATCTGTCCTATGTCCCACTGTTCCATTCAGTGCTGTTAGTATGTATATGTGATCCCTGCTGGAATTGAACCTACGACCTTAGTGTTGCTAGGGCAACTAATACAATCTGTTAAGTTCCATATTATGTGTGTCCTCAGCTCCCTCGACCACAGAGGTTCCCTTCAACCTACCTGAGTCGTCTGGAGAGCCTAGTCATGACCGTGTCCGACCACATCTTCTGGAAGAACAAAGAGCTGGCAGAGGAGACCCGCAGTGCCAACCTGGCCGTGGCTGCCTTTGTCAAGGTGGGCATCACACACATCACACACAAATTACATGTTTAGGGAGCTGTCTTTAGCGCTTGTCGAAATCAGGCTCAAATGCTGCCGAGGGTAATGCATTTATATTCCCTGACTAATGATACGGAAGCCGAGTTGAATGCAATTAAGCTAACTGTAAATTAAAATGGCTTCCACTGCTAATTATTGTTAGATACTGATTTCCTTCAAGAGATTCTCCGGTACTTTTGTATACTTTTTAGACAGTATTTCTGAAAGTAGCACTCATGAGCCAAAAGTGGTCTCCCCGGAAATTGCACACTACGTCACATATTGTGCATATATGTGCACCCCTTCATCGCATTCTCTCTCACTCTGCCCTGTGGGCATGATGTGCCTTTTGCTAGATGTCACTCAAATACGAGGGCTGAAACTCATGAGCTAGAATTCTTTCATTCTTATTTACAATGACGGCCTACCAAAAGACAAAAGGCCTCCTGTGGCGACGGGGGCTGGGATGAGAAATACAAATATAGGAACAACAAAGAGAGACTCCACAACACTACATAAAGAGAGACGTAAAAACAACAACATAGCATGGCAGCAACACCACATGACAACAACATGGTAGCAACACAACATGGTACAAACATTACTTGGCACAAACAACAACACAAAGGCAAAAAGGTAGAGAACAATACATCACGTGAAGCAGCCACAACTGTCAGTAAGAGTGTCCATGATTGAGTCTTTGAATGAGAGATGAAGATAAAACTGTCCCGTTTGAGTGTTTTTTGTAGCTCGTTCCAGTCACTAGCTGCACCGAACTGAAAATAGGAGCGACCCAGGGATGTGTGTGCTTTGGGGACCTTTAATAGAATGTGACTGGCAGAACAGGTGTTGTATGTGGGAGGATGAGGGCTGCAGTAGGTATCTCAGATAGGGAGGAGTGAGGCCTAAGAGGGTTTTATAAATAAGCATCAACCAGTGGGTCTTGCGATGGGTATACAGAGATGACCAGTTTACAGAGGAAAGATTACGCATGTATGAACTACACATTGACACATCCATCCTAAAACGGGAAGTTTAAAAGATACTTAGTAGTCGCCAGAGTTCCAGAGCATGTTTTCAACTGTGTTGTGAAATTATGAAATGGGCTCTCTCTTTCATGTTCTTTATTAACTAATGCTGACCTCCCTCCCTCCATCCATCACTCCCTCTTTCCCTACTTCCTTCCTCTCCTCCTTATCTCCCTCCCCCCTCCTTTCCCTCCATCCACCCCGCCCTCTTTTCCTCCCTCCCTCCAGCGTTGCTTCACCCTCATGGACCGAGGGTTCACCTTCAAGCTGATCAGCAACTATGTCAACATGATCACAGCCACTGACAACAAGGTAACACACACACACACACACACACACACACACACACACATACACACATCCTTCTCATTCTGTTTCTCAGTGACGGAGGATATGTGAATAAAGCATTTCCTCATCTGTCAGTGTAATAGCCAATGTCACTCACGGTAGAATAGAATGCAATAGAAAACAATTATATATCTACTAGAATAGAAAACAATGAACTTCAGAGGTGTTGTGGTGTTTTTAGTCGGTCAATCAGGTGGTGACTAGGGCTGTTGCGGTGACCGTATTACCGCCACACTGACAGTCACGAGTCATGAAGGCAGTCAAATTCCACGTGACCTTTTAGTCACAGTAATTAGGCTTCTCCAAGCTCTGATGCTGCTGATGGTCATTAGTAGCCTCCCAAACTTGCTAAGTGTCTGGTACTCAGCACTCTATTGTCCCTCTAATCACTCTGACATCAATGCAAATGTAATGGAAAATCTAATCAAGCACTTCATGAGAGCCCATGAGCTCATGCTGCATAACATTTCTATAGGCTATGCAATTGCGCAAGAAAACAGAATGGTGGCCTCTATTAAAAAAAGAGGAGGATCCCATCAGCTTTCTATAGGCTAGGCCTACTATATTTATTGTTCAACCTTCCTAATATTAAGCACATTGCTTATCTTTACAACAGGAGTATAGCCTTCCTGGTTGGCATGAAAATGAACCACGGAAAAAGCGTCCTCCATGGATTTAAGTCAGAGATGACATGTATTTTTTTCCCTGCCCCTGTTTTGAATCAGATGCATGATAATGGTCCATTTTAAATTGAAAAAACTAATTTCACACATATATTATTTAGTATATGTAAAGACAAGATTAGTCTGATGGGTGACAATATTAGCCAAACACTTGTGAGTTATATATTATCACTTGTGAATTATTCCCAGCATAAGGCAAGAAACAATGCCTTTTTTGTTTTGAACTTTTTCTAATCATAGTCACACACCTGATGTAGCCTAGCCCATAAGCCTATATGTTTGCATAAGGTTTGTAATCACAACATAGTGGCCAAATAGTTTCTTTTAAAATGAAGCACATTAATCCACTTTACAACGGGTGTGGAGCCTAACTGTCAGCGCGTGAGTTTCAAGTTTGGGGAAGATCATTTTCACCATAAAAATGCACCTTTTATAATAAAAGCATTACATGCAGAATCACATTTGTGGTCACTTTTGATAATGGTGTTTTCCCGCTAATGGCATTGCTGCACTTATAATGTGAAGAAATAGCTTAACAGTTTATCAACATTTTAAGCTAAACGTTCTGATCTGTTGCGTCAGTCTCAGTGCGTAAATTTTTGTTTTGTTTTTGATGCTAGTGGTTGTATTCATTTGGGATCTATCGCATCCCACAACTGTCCCAGACGGTTTGGAATATGTATTTCTCACACAGAATAGAATAGGTCAACTGTTGTACTATGGGGGATAGTAGAACGACATAGGCTAGTGCTTGGCTGTTCATTAGGCCTACTTATCTTGTTGGCTGAGGAAAAGTAAATGTGGACAGTTCTTCCAATATCTTCAATATGCACCTCGGAATTGGAAAAGGACGCGAGCATTTGCGTCCACGATGTGTCTGTCTTCACTTGTAGCCTGTAGGAAAGACCCAATCAAGTGATGGAGAGCCATGTGAGTGAGATGAGAGGTGCTTCAGAGCGGCCAGCATTTAGGGAGAAGGCGTGCAAAAGGCATGGATTTTTTGGGGTGCTTTGTGGCCACACAAAGTGGATGCCGCCAGGAAATGTGAGGCATTATCAAGTGCTTCTCAAATTGTGAATGAGAGATTGACTAAGTGTATACGGCCTGCGCAAAAAAACAAAGCAGAGCTCATGCCTTTCAAGTGACTTTTTTCAAATATTAGAGTCGCATCATGCAGCTTTAGTGTATTAAAAATCAAAACATATAGCCCAACGTTTATAGAACAACTAAAGTTACATGAATAACTCTAAATTAGCATATAGGAGTCCCTATTTCTTTGTTAACTGCTCAACACAGAATAGACGCATGTGCGCACTCCCTCAAATCGTTTGGAGAAAATATGCTTTCTATTTTATTCAGCTCTGTTCAATTGTATTCTTCATACTATAAAATAATGCCGCAGAAATCTAAGCAAATCTTGTCTGCTAAATGAACAAGTGAAGCCCTCAGCCATTTGGCATAGCTAGATCAGGACCCAACATAAGGACAACTCAGAGTATGCTGTTCTGTTCTTCTGAAATAGACTACAGTTTCGTCATATCATGTTTCTTTAGACCTGTCTAAAAGAAATGATGGATTTATTGTGAAGGTGTAGGTTATATTACATGGATTTATTGTGAAGGTGTAGGTTATATTACATGGATTTATTGTGAAGGTGTAGGCTATAGTACATGGATTTATTGTGAAGGTGTAGGTTATACTACATGGATTTATTGTGACGGTGTAGGTTATATTACATGGATTTATTGTGAAGGTGTAGGCTATATTACATGGATTTATTGTGAAGGTGTAGGCTATATTACATGGATTTATTGTGAAGGTGTAGGTTATATTACATGGATTTATTGTGACGGTGTAGGTTATATTACATGGATTTATTGTGAAGGTGTAGGCTATATTACATGGATTTATTGTGAAGGTGTAGGCATATTACATGGATTTATTGTGAAGGTGTAGGTTATATTACATGGATTTATTGTGACGGTGTAGGTTATATTACATGGATTTATTGTGAAGGTGTAGGCTATATTACATGGATTTATTGTGAAGGTGTAGGTTATATTACATGGATTTATTGTGATGGTGTAGGCTATATTACATGGATTTATTGTGAAGGTGTAGGTTATATTACATGGATTTATTGTGAAGGTGTAGGTTATATTACATGGATTTATTGTGACGGTGTAGGTTATATTACATGGATTTATTGTGACGGTGTAGGTTATATTACATGGATTTATTGTGAAGGTGTAGGTTATATTACATGGATTTATTGTGAAGGTGTAGGCTATATAACATGGATTTATTGTGAAGGTGTAGGTTATTTTACATGGATTTATTGTGAAGGTGTAGGCTATATTACATGGATTTATTGTGAAGGTGTAGGTTATATTACATGGATTTATTGTGAAGGTGTAGGCTATATTACATGGATTTATTGTGAAGGTGTAGGTTATATTACATGGATTTATTGTGACGGTGTAGGCTATATTACATGGATTTATTGTGACGGTGTAGGTTATATTACATGGATTTATTGTGAAGGTGTAGGCTATATTACATGGATTTATTGTGAAGGTGTAGGCTATATTACATGGATTTATTGTGAAGGTGTAGGTTATATTACATGGATTTATTGTGACGGTGTAGGTTATATTACATGGATTTATTGTGAAGGTGTAGGCTATATTACATGGATTTATTGTGAAGGTGTAGGCATATTACATGGATTTATTGTGAAGGTGTAGGTTATATTACATGGATTTATTGTGAAGGTGTAGGTTATATTACATGGATTTATTGTGACGGTGTAGGTTATATTACATGGATTTATTGTGACGGTGTAGGTTATATTACATGGATTTATTGTGAAGGTGTAGGTTATATTACATGGATTTATTGTGAAGGTGTAGGCTATATTACATGGATTTATTGTGAAGGTGTAGGTTATTTTACATGGATTTATTGTGAAGGTGTAGGCTATATTACATGGATTTATTGTGAAGGTGTAGGTTATATTACATGGATTTATTGTGAAGGTGTAGGCTATATTACATGGATTTATTGTGAAGGTGTAGGTTATATTACATGGATTTATTGTGACGGTGTAGGCTATATTACATGGATTTATTGTGACGGTGTAGGTTATATTACATGGATTTATTGTGACGGTGTAGGTTATATTACATGGATTTATTGTGAAGGTGTAGGTTATATTACATGGATTTATTGTGACGGTGTAGGTTATATTACATGGATTTATTGTGACGGTGTAGGTTATATTACATGGATTTATTGTGACGGTGTAGGTTATATTACATGGATTTATTGTGAAGATGTAGGCTATATTACATGGATTTATTGTGAAGGTGTAGGTTATATTACATGGATTTATTGTGAAGGTGTAGGTTATATTACATGGATTTATTGTGAAGGTGTAGGTTATATTACATGGATTTATTGGACTTTTTAAAATGTATATGTTACAAAGGTCTGCATCAGTCGCCAGGAGATGCTAAATGTGTTTATGTTAATTAACGGTCAATTACCGTGAGACCAACAGTTATTTGCTTGACAATCACCGGCTGACGAAATTCCGTGACCACCACAGCCCTAGTTGTGACCCCGATGTTTCTCTCAACAGGTGCTGTGTGAGTTCAAGTTTGAGTTCCTGCGAGAGGTGTGCAACCACGAGCACTACATCCCTCTCAGTCTGCCCCTCCCCTCCGCTCACATCACAGGTCAGAGGTCATCTGGGGTTCACAGGGACCCAATCGGAGTCCGTTTAACACCGTTGTATTCATCTTCATTCATTACACCGCTTAACACTTTTCTTTTCTGTTCTTTCTCTTTCCTGTCCATTTTCAGACAATGCATCACAAGAAAAGCAAAGTGCTCAGGGTAACTATTGGTCCCGTGTTGTGATATTCACATGATGTTGTACTGGTGCTCTTTACCATACGACCGGAACTGGATGGAATAAACAACCCATCATTTAGTTCTAACATTTAGTGTAGTGGTGGTTGTGCAGGAGAATTCTCGTATGGGCAGCAGTAGTATATTTTTCAACCTCTGGTACTAGGACCAGCTCAGCTCTCTCTCACTAAAATGATTAGCTGACATCAATTTAGTCTAAAGTGTTAGTTTTAATGTAAGCATTCCTCCAAGGAAGGAAGGACCATAGCTTTCTGGTCTCTGCTATAAAGAAGGTTGAGAACCACTTGTACATGAGCGCTCTCTCTCTCTCTCTCTCTCTCTCTCTCTCTCTCTCTCTCTCTCTCTCTCTCTCTCTCTCTCTCTCTCTCTCTCTTCCTCCCACACTCTCTCTTTCTGCCTCTTTCTCTCCCCCTGTCTTTCTCCCCCCCCCAACCGCCTCTCTCTCCCTCCTTATTCTCCCCCTAGTGGATGTGCCGGAGTACAGCCTGACGGGCGAGTTCTGCCGGAAGCACTTCCTGACGGGCTTGTTGCTACGGGAGCTGGGCCTGGCGTTGCAGGATGAGCAGGACCTGCGCCACCTGGCCCTCGCCAGCCTCAAGAACCTGATGGCAAAGCACTCAATGGATGCCCGCTATGCCATGAAGGTACGCCACACACGCCAACGCCATGCACCAGATGATAATATAATGTCCCCAATGGCACCCTATTTTTTATAGTGCACTACTTTTGACCAGAGCCCTGTAGTTGAGAAGTATACTATATATACAAAAGTATGTGGACACCCCTTAAAATGAGTGGATTCGACTGTTTCAGCCAGACCCATTGCTGACAGGTGTATAAAATGGAGCACACAGCCGTACAATCTCCATAGACAAACATTGTCGGTAGGATGGCCTCACTGAAGAGCTCAGTGACTTTCAACGTGGCCCCATCATAGGATGTCACCTTTCCAACAAGTCAGTTTGTCATATTTCTTGTTCCAGATCTGATCATGTAATGTTTGTCTGTAATAAAAGTTGTGACGGTAAGCTAGGGCCAGGTAGCAATATTAGCCTGCTTCCAGATCGGTTTTAGCCAACTCCTCTGATTACCGTTGTGAGTTGGCTGAAGTGCAAGCAGATCTGGGACCAGGCTGTACCAATATTGATGTTCCACACAGGAAACTGAAATGTTCTGATTGGACAGTGTACAATGTACTACAGTTGACGGAAACATATACACAGTAAAAATCACTTTTTATTTTGCCTGTCATCACGTCACACTTCTAGGAGTGTTCTCTGTGTCAAGATTTTCTCACAGATATTGGATTGACTAAAAGTGTGTATGTGTTGTGTGTGTTAGGAAAGAGAGGTGCATTACAGTGGTGGCTAGGATGATATGAAACAGCAGGAAATCATTAATCTGGACACACACACACCCTATCCTGCGGTTCGGTGTACAGGAAGTGTATAGGGCACTGTACAGTTGGGAATAGGGTGCCATTTTGGACTCAACCCCAGACAACCAGAACCCATCTGAGATTAGAAGTCTGCCAAACCCAACACTGTACAACTGTTGACAGATCTCTGTTCCTCTCTCAATCAGGCACAGTTTAAAACCCCTGATATTTACTCTCTGTAGGTCTGTCGCTCACTATCGGTGTCTCTCGCTCTATCTCTGTCTCAAATTCTCTCTCTCTCTATTCCCTCCTTTTCTCTCTCCTCTCTCTCTCCTCCCTATCCCTCTGTTTCTCTCTGCCACCCCTCTCTTTTCTCCCTCTGCCCCTCCCCCCTCTCTCTCTCCTATCTCTCTCTTCATATTCTCCAGGATAAGCAGGCGAGGATAGCGTCCCTCTACCTGCCTCTGTACGGCCTCATCCTGGACAACATGCCTCGCTTCTTCCTCCGAGACCTCTTCCCCATCTACTTCACCTCCAGTGACCAAGTAAGAGTTTGAGATCTATTTAAACAGTGAACTGTGTCCCTCTGGCCCAGTGCAGTTACAGTGAAATGTGTCCCTCTGGCCCGCTGGAGTCACGGTGAAATGTTTCCCTCTGTCCTAGTGGTGTCACGGTGAAATGTTTTCCTCTGGCCTAGTGGTGTCATAGTGAAATGTTTTCCTCTGACCAAGTGGTGTCACAGTGAAATGCTTTCCTCTGTCCTAGTGGTGTCACAGTGAAATGTTTTCCTCTGGCCTAGTGGTGTCACTGTGAAATGTATCCATCTGACCAAGTGGTGTCACGGTGAAATGTTTCCCTCTGGCCTAGTGGTGTCATAGTGAAATGTTTTCCTCTGTCCTAGTGGTGTCACAGTGAAATGTTTTCCTCTGGCCTAGTGGTGTCACGGTGAAATGTTTTCCTCTGGCCTAGTGGTGTCACAGTGAAATGTTTTCCTCTGTCCTAGTGGTGTTAGAGAACTCTTTCCCCCTCTCCAGGGTTCAAGAGATGACCTGAGTGTGGGAGTGGGCGTGGCAGGTCCGGTGGCTCACGTCATTCGCCATGGTAACTCGGTGGATGCCTCCTTTTCCAAAGAAGTGCTCAACTCTATCACAGGTAGTGTGTGCGTGCGTGCATACTTTTGCATGTGTGTAGGCGTGTTTGCAACTGTGTGTGCACATAAGTCTAACTCCCCCCCCCCAGCTTTCTCCTCCCTGGCTGTTTCCACGGGTAACCATGCCGACTCACGGGGTTCTCTGATCAGCATAGAGTCCAACCCCAGCACCAGTGACAGGAACAGCGAGAAGATGGACGGGTGTGAAAAGGTGAGAAAGATGACAACACTCACTCAGCAGTATTTCATGTCCAGAAATGTTGTGCAGACACTGTGCTGGCTTAATTAAAGAAAGAACAAAAAGAAAATAGCTACAGCATAAAGAAGAATGTGTGTCTTCCTCCTCTCTCTCTCTCTCTCTCTCTCTCTCTCTCTGCCACCCCCCTCTCTACCTCTCACCTCTCTCTTCCCACCTCCCACCTCTCTCTCCCCTCCCCCTCTCCCTAACTTCTTCCTTCCTTCCCTCTCTCTCTCTCTCTGCCACCCCCCTCTCTACCTCTCACCTCTCTCTTCCCACCTCCCACCACTCTCTCCCCTCCCCCTCTCCCTAACTTCTTCCTTCCTTCCTCTCTCTCTCTCTGTCATCAGTTTGCCCGGCCTCAGTCTCTGATAGGCTTTGGATCTCGCTTTGACAAGCTGGACCAGGCCGAGACTCGCAGTCTGCTCATGTGTTTCCTCCACATCATGAAGACCATATCGGAGGGTGAGACACATAGTGTTACCTCCATGCAGGTCCAACTGTATAATTCACTACAGTACGCTCCAAAAGTATTGGGACAGTGACACAATTTATTTATTTATTTTATTTTGGGATTTAAAATGATACAATGACTGAGGTTAAAGTAGTAAAAAGTTACGTAGTATGTGGACGCCACTTCAAATGAGTGGATTCGGCTATTTCAGCCACACCAGTTGCTGACGTGTGTATAAAATCGAGCACACAACCATGAAATCTCCATAGACAAACATTAGCAGTAGAATGGCCTTACTGAAGAGCTCAGTGTCTTTCATCGTGGCAACGTCATAGGATGACACCTTTCCAACAAGTCAGTTCGTCAAATTTCTGCCCTGCTAGAGCTGCCCCGGTCAACTGTAAGTGCTGTTATTGTGAAGTGGAAATGTCACCGCGAAGTGGTAGGCCACACAAGCCTCCCAGAACGGGACTGCCGAGTGCTGAATATCGGCTGTCCCCGGTTGCAACACTCACTACTGAGTTCAAAACTGCCTCTGGAAGAAACATCAACACAATAACTGTTAGTCGGAGCTTCATGAAATGGGTTTCCATGGCCGAACAGCAGAACACAAGCCTAAGATCACCATGTGCAATGCCAAGCGTCGCCTGGAGTGGTGTAAAGCTCACCGCCATTAGACTCTGGAACAGTGGAAAAGCGTTCTCTGGAGTGAGGAATCACGCTTCACCATCTGTCAGTCCAAAGGACAAATCTGGGTTTGGCAGATGCCAGGAGAACTCTACCTGCCCGAATGCATAGAGCCAACTGTAAAGTTTGGTGGAGGAGGAATAATGGTCTGAGGCTGTTTTTCACGGTTCAGGCTCTTAGTTCCAGCGAAGGGAAATCTTAACGCTGCTACATACAATGACATTCTAGACGATTCTGTTCTTCTAATTTTGTGGCAACAGTTTGGGGGAAGGCCCTTTCCTGTTTCAGCATGACAATGCCCCCATACATAAAGCGAGGTCCATACAGAAATGGTTTGTCGAGATCGGTGTGGAATAACTTGACTGGCCTGCACAGAGCCCTGACCTCAACTCCATTGAGGATGGGATGAATTGGAACTCCGACTGCAAGCCAGGCCTAATCGCCCAACATCAGTGACCGACCTCACTAATACTCTTGTGACTAAATGGAAGCAAGTCCCCGCAGCAATGTTCCAACATCTAGTGGAAATCCTTCCCAGAAGACTAGAGGCTGTTACAGCAGCAAAGGAGGGACCAACTCCATATTAATGCCCATGATTTTGGAATGAGATGTTTGAAGAGCAGGTGTCCACATACCTTTTGACCATGTAGTGTATTTGGTCCAATATTCACAACACGCAATGTCTACATCAAGCCTGTGACTCTACACATTTGTTGGATGTATTTGCTGTTTGTTTTGGTTGTGTTTCAGTTAATTTCGTGGACAATAGAAAGGAATGGTGCATCATGTATTGTGTCATGTTGAAGTCGCTTTTTTTGTAAGTAAGAATAGAACATGTCGTCTCTAAACACTTCTACAGCGATGTGGATGCTACCATGGTTACGGATCATCCTGAATGAGTCACGAATGATGATGAGCGAGAAAGTTACGGAAGCACAAGTATCATCTGCACTTTAACCTCGGCCATTGCGTCATTTCAAATCCAAACTGCTGGAATCCAGAGCCAAAACAGCAACAAAAAAAGTGTCACTGTCCCAGTGCCTTTTGGAGTGCACTGTATATGTGTTCTTTATGTAGTTCAATGGTTAACCCCTTCACTACCAGACCATAGCCAATAGTACAGTGGCCTGCTAGCAATCGGACCATTTGCTAAGCCCACACTGCAGTAGCCGGGAAGCTGGTACCAATTCCTTGGCGTTAACCTCTTCCATACCAGACCGTAGCCAACAGTAGGGTTGTTACGATACCAGTATACTCGATTTTCCATGGCAACAAAAAGAACACGGGAAGAAGTCTAAACTATGTCTTATTGGTGCTAACGCTTGGGAAGTAAGCATATGTGTCTCTGGATGACGAAAATAAGGCTGTTCGTTTGTTTGTTTTGCTTGCCATGATACTTAGAGTATCGCGATACTGGCACGCACTGTTAGTCAACTTCTTGCTTTTGCAACAAGTACAGGTACGTGTGATAAGAACACGGCCTTTTTCTTCTATTTGCAGAGGTGATGGTTTCCTATTGGCACCGAGCGATACACCAGGAGATCTCCGACTTCTTCAACATCCTGGAGTGAGTAGCCACAGTGTTAACACTGTCCCTGTGTCGATGGGCAGATACTACAGGTGGCTGGATACATTGCATTTATTGTCAAAGACACGGCTGCCCATTTCAGACTTCAAATAAGTAGTTGAACACGCAAAGCTGGGAAGAAGTTGAATAAAAGGAGAATATGGAGAATTAAAAAGAGTGTTCTTGCTGACTCAAGCACACTAATGAGTATTGTTCCGCTGACTTACACTTTAATGTGGTTGGGGTATTGGTGCTGGTGTCTCCAATATTATTGCTTGATGACTAGCAGAAACCTACTAAAGGACCCTCCCTTGGTGAAATAGAAAAGCTTACGTTCTCAAAAGATGAAATGTGTGATCGTAGTTTGACAATGCAACACCCCACACCTGATAAAAACACTAGCTTTTACAAAAATAATCACATTTGTGTTTTAAAAAACAGTCGTGATCTAATTCACAGTTGTGATGTATTCATTGCCAAATTAACGGTCTTGTCAATCAATACAAATGTATCGCACTGCATACTTGTACTGTAAGGCCTATCACATGCTGAAGAACAGGAACCCACTGACGGTGTTGTAGTGATTGATGTTGCTTCGAAGACCGTCCTGCCACTGAACTGGACATACACAGTGTCTCCCACCTCCAACGGAACGCTGTTACACTGTTTCCCACTCACATAATTGATCAATTCACCATTCTTCACTAAAACACTGTACATTGTGTAACAGAAATGGTTCATTCCTTTTAACATTGGTTGTGAAGAAGCCTATAGAGGAAGAGAAGAAATTATGACATTTTTTTGTTGTTGACCATACCGCATAGATGTATACTGAACAAAAATATAAACCCAACATGCAACAATGTCGAAGATTTGGCTGAGTTACAGTTAATAAAAGGAAATCAGTCAGTTGAAATAAATGTATTAGGCCCTAATCTATGGATTTCACATGACTGGGCAGGGGTGCAACCATGGGTGGTCCTTGGAGGGCATAGACCTACCCACTTGGCAGCCAGGCCCACCCACTGGGGAGCCAGGCCCAACCACTTGGCAGCCAGGCCCACCCACTGGGGAGCCAGGCCCAGCCAATCAGAATGGGGTTTTCCCTACAAAAGGGCTTTTTTACAGAAATAAATACTCCACCCCCTCTTCATACGATCCCGCTGGTGAAGAAGCCAGATGTGGAGGTCCTGGGCTAGCGTGGCTTCACGTGGTCTGTGGCTGTGAGGCTGGTTGGATGCCCTGCCAAATTCTCTAAAACGACGTTGGAGTCAGCTTACGGTAGAGAAATGAACATTCAATTCTCTGGCAACAGCTCTGGTTGACATTCCTGCAGTCAGCATGCCAATTGCGGTCCGGATTGAATCTAAACCTAACTTGAAGTTGAACTTTAATAGGCTTAGTTGAACTTGAACTTGAACTTTAGTAGTTGAACTTTAGTAGGACTAATGAGTCTGTCCTCTCATTACGTGGAGGGAGGGAAGGAGGAAAGTGTACATATCAGAGAGAGACAGAGGAGGAAGGGAATAATGGGAGACTTGGCAGAGGGGAACGAATGAGACTGATAAAAGAGTGAGAGAGAGAGAGAGCGGGGGGCTCTTAAACTGACGAGAGTTATAGAGAAATAGGCTCCAACTTTTCTCCCCTAGCCTCCACTCAGCTCTGCAGTAAATTCACTGCAGTAAATTCACTTTCCTGTCTCTGCTGGAGCTTCAGTTTTTATAACACACAGCTCCAAGACACACAGTGCTGTAGTACCTCTCCTCAGCTCACACTGGACACACACGCACATTGTGACAGCACGCACGCACGCACGCACAACACATACCCACATGCACACACATGCTTATAAACTTATACTCAACACACACACCCTAATACACACTCTCTCCTCTTCCTCTATGCAGGCTGTGTCTTCAGCACTTTAGATTCCTGGGGAAGCGCCACATAGCCAGGTAAGTATCAGCCTTCCACAGGGGCTTTTAGCTGATACTATGTACCTGCAAAACCCCTCCCACTCAGAGGTTTTGTGTGTGTGTGTGTGCATGTGTGTATGTGTGCGTGTGTGTGTGTGTGTGTGTGTATTTTCATTGGTTTTATCAATGAAAGACATGCAACAGAACCTTGTGTCAGATTGTTTGAAATGTAATGTTTGCTCAACAGCCAGATACACACACACACACACACACACACACATTCAACCACACACACATTCAACTACCCTCCCCCCAACTGACACACAGTCACATACACACTTAATGTGCATAATATATGCGCATGCAACAGTCAGTCACACACAAACACATAAACGGAATATGTGTACTGTATGCGTATGCACACATACCCAGACTACTCCAAGGATCCAGGGTGGGGCTCACTGACTGTCTCCCTAGCCACAGCTGCTGCTGCCTGTGTGTCTGTGTCTGTGTGCATGTGTGTTTGCGTGCTTGTGTCTGCATCTACTGGGGACACAAGAAAGAAGGTGGATCCCCTGCCAACCCCATAGTTCTCCTGCTGCTGGCTGCAGTCGATAGGGGGAGGGAGAGAGAGAGAGAGAGAGAGAGAGAGAGAGAGAGAGAGAGAGAGAGAGAGAGAGAGAGAGAGAGAGAGAGGGTGGAGAGGAAGGGGGAAATATGATTAATGGCAGACACAGATGTTGACAACGAGGTGGGCGAACTGGGACGTTTCTCGCTGTCGTGGTTGGCAAGAGCATGGTAGTTGGGGGGGGGGGGGGGGGGTCTGTTTGCTGTGTCTGTATGTGTCTGTCTGTCTGTTTGCTGTGTCTGTCTGTTTGTGTGTGTCTGTCTGTCTGTCTGTCTGTCTGTCTGTCTGTCTGTCTGTCTGTCTGTGTCTGGTGTGTGTGTCGGTGTGTGTGTGTGTGTGTGGTGAAGAGCCTGATCACATGGATATGCTCTCGTGTGCTCAAACCAGTGTGATGCTGTTCAATTCACACCTCAGATATAGATATTGGGGTACACTGTGTGTGTACGTGGATCCTGGAGCAGTCATAGGCTTTCCCAGCCAGACTTTTTCTCTTCGCCTGAATTCGAATTCCTCTCGTCTAATTTAATTTGTCCTTATTTCCTCCTCAATGTGAAGAAGAAGAAAAAGCAGAGACGTTTATTTTTTATTTTTGTCAGAGCCAACAAAAGGCTGGGAATGTGGCGTTTTTAACTTTGTCAGGCATTAGTAGAATAAAAACGAAGGGGCTGGGAGACTTTTGACCAGAGTCCGTAAGTGCACTATAAAGGGAACAGGGTGCCATTTGGGTCACATACGTTGTCTGGGGCTGATAAGTTACATGCAACCTTAATCAGAGAGGCTGCTGGGGAATTTGAATAGTCTCTATTCTAGATTCTGACACAGGCTCTAATAGATCTACCCCTGGATTGTTAATAGAACCAGTTCTGCTTTTTCTCGAGTTCTTGTTTAGATTTGTTTTATTATTTGTGTGTGTTTGTATTGTATTTGCGAGACATCCTAGCCGCACTGTTTGACGCTAGAAACGTAAGCATTTCGCAGGCACCTGCTATAACACCTGCACATCTATGTATGTGACCAATCCACTGATTTGGATTAGACAAAGGCAAATAGGGTGCCATTTGGGACCCATCCACTAAACGGCTGTTTTTCGTGACACTTGTCAGCGTTTCTGTAACATTGATAAGGTATGAGACACTCGTAAACACTGATATGACATGTTAACACACTGATCACACTGGAATGTGTGTCCGTTGACCTTGCTCTTGCCTCCCCCTCTGTGTTTTCTCCTCCACGCTCCACGTGTTGATGTGTGTATTGATGTGCTAATGGATGGTCCATGTGACTGCACATGTATTGATGGCCACACTTTCATGTGCGGCGAATGCGGTGCAACGAAGACTGATTTCTTACTGTTTAACCCTAAAACTTCTGCTGGGGATATTGTTGTGTGTGTGTGCGCGCGTGCGGGTGTGTGTGTGTGTGGCTACTTGCATGGCTTTGCCGCTGTCATATGTAAGCTAATGATCATGTAGCATTCATGTGGCATGATGACCATCCCTCCTCCCCATCATCCCTCCATCCGCTGCTCTACATTCTCTGTGTGTACTGACCGTAGTAGCATCAGTGACCTGACCACTAACAAATCTGCTAATTGAGATAGCATTAGCTGGTCTTGTTAGGCTCAATTCATCTGTTCCTCTCTGTCACCACATACACTAGCTAATGTATTAGCAGCAAGCAAACTAATGCTCTATAGCCCTTAAAATACTTCCTAACTAACGGCAACCTCAACCTAACATTGGAAAAATGTATTTATTTCTCTATCTAACGCCACTAACCCCGCTACTTTGCTGTGGCAGCGTTCAATACTGAAATGACCCCTTCCTCTTTCTGCTTGGCTTGATGGCTTTAGCCCACCTGATTCCACATGTATCACGCGTTTCAGAGTAGGAGTGCTGATCTAGGTTCAGGACCCCCCCTGTCCATAATAATCTGATTCATTATGATCTGAAAGGCTAAACTGATCCTAGATCAGCTCTCCTACTCTGAGATGCTTGGTAAATTTGGGTAGTGATGTTCATATTGACAACGAGGAGGAAGAGTAATGATGATAATGATGATGATGCTGTTACTTAACGCTGGTGTCATTGGCTTGTGAACAGGAAGCTAGCGGCCGTGGTAAAGCTGGCCCAGGGCACCCAGAACAATGGCACCCTGAAGGGCTCTAACCATTCCACCCAGCCCTCCACAGGCCTGCTCCCTCAATGGTAAACACACAGTCGCTACCTGGGGGCCCTCCACACAGGGAGCAGGGTGAAGTTTTCCCTACCACCTGATCTTGGATCAGTTTAGCGTTTACCCCACTAATGGTTAAGGTTAGGACCGGGGGAGGGGAATCTGTACCTAGGGGAAACTTCACCTCGGAGCTCCACACAGCGTCCGACACATCCTCACACACACATGTACCCTTTTCACACTACTGAGCTGAGCTGAGCCGAGCTGTACTCTGCTGGCCTGGTTACGCATCCACTATAGTTGCTGGAACCGGGCTGGAGAGGACCATGTGAAAATAAGATATCAGAGCCAGTATAATATAGTTCAGGTTGTCACCACGGTGACAAGGGTGATAAATACAGTGGAGTTCTGAAAGTATTCAGACCCCTTGACTTTTTCCCCAAAAATGTAACGTTACAGTTTTATTGTAAAATGCGTGTAGATCGATGTCAAAAAAGGACAATTAAATCAATTTGAATCCCTCTTTGTAACGCAACAAAATGTGAAAAAAAGTTAAAGGGGGTGTAGACTTTCAACAGGCAGTGTATGTATGTAACAATAGCTACAATAGTCTTACATTTGGGGGGGGGGGGGGGGGGGGGGGGGGTTTACTGGACAAAAATGTATAGCTTACTGGACAAAAGCTCTAAATAAAGTGGAACAGAAAAGCTCCTTTCTGCCTCTATATCCCTCAACTCCATGTTAGTCCAGTAAACTACACGTTTTTAGTCCAGGAGACTATAAATAGGACTTAAACCAGCCGAGTTTGTGTACACCATTTGTCCTGTTATGAGTTTAGTTCACCATTGCTGCTCATCAGTGTCGTCTTCATGGTCCTGAACAAGTGACCATCCATGGTGGACATTGTGAGTGTGTCATGTGACAGTGTGGTGGCCACTCTGTTTGCCCAGCATGCCCCCTGTGTCTACCATACGTGTGGCGTGGTGTAATTGGCTAGTCCTTTGTCTGCATATCCCCCCCTCATTAAAAATAGGATCCCTGTTTTAACGGCAATCCCGTTTAACTACGTGGTCGCATTAACATGTGTGTTGTCACGTTACAGGGGATGTTGTTTTCTTAGACATTTTCACACACTTAGGACCAATCCCAAATGGACCCCTGGATCCTACGCCCTATGCACTTGTGGAGATCTGATAAGATTTAACAGGTGCAGTCAATAAATGGTCCTCCAAGGTTAGTTGGACTTTTCCCCATATTGCTTATACCAATCACGTCCTCTCAGATCTCCACAAGTGCATAGGGTGTACTGGTCCATTTGGGATTGGGCGGCAGTGCAGAATTACAGGCTGTTTTCGAAGGTGGAGTGACTATATTGGGTGTCGTGTTCACGAAACGCAAAACATTATGAAACGGGTCAAATGAGCGTTCCTATTGGATACGTTCACAGAGTATCTCTCTTTGTTTCAAAACGCTTTCACCTGTTTCGTCTCTGCTGAACACCACCCCTTGTGAGGTTGAAAGTTGTGTGTTGTGTGTTTGACCCCTGACCGTCTGGTCACCAGGATGCAGTCAGGACAGGATGGCCATCGGCACGCCCGCTCCCAGACAATGCCCATCATCCGGGCCAAGAACGCCCTGACCAACCCCAAGCTGCTGCAGATGATGGAGACTGGTAATGTCCCCCGAGTACTCCCGCCTAACAACACTGCTGGGCAATGCCACCCCGGTCCCATTTCAAAACTGTTTAGTTCACATCAATGTGTTCTGTTATTTAGTTAGTTAAGTTAGCTTTTGTTGTCCTAGGCCAATAGCTTGTTTTACTTTTACCAACTGCCAATAGTGCTATTTCTTATCTATTACAGTGCTAAGTAACATTACTTAGCTATTATAATTCTGTCTCTAGTGTTGTCTTTTGTTAGGTGCGTGAGGCTTATTGCTAGGGTTAGGGTTGGGCTGTTGTTGCTAGCTGTGCTGCTGTACCATTGCCCTTTTTCCTGTCCTTCCCTCAGATGGGAACATCCCAGAGGGTGACCACCTGAGCCCGACGGACATCGAGGCCAATCTGTCCACCGAGGTGGCCCTCATCGTACTGGATGTCCTGGGCCTCTTTGTCCATCACCACAAGGTCAGACAACAACACTGACCACTGTCTGAATGGTCAAACACCGATCCCGACAACCTACAGACCTGTTACGGTTGCTCAACTTTCCCGAAATCCCAGTTGGAAGATTCCTGGAATCTCGAGGGAATAAACAGGAAATCCAACGAGGATTTCTGGAAAACATGGAAATTGTAGGGGAAATTTCTAGAATTTTGCCTTATCCTAGACCTGTCATTCATGAGCCTATTTTAATACGCCACTGCCACCTTGTGGTTATTACTAAGAACTACAGTGACTTTTTCACCTGAAATCTGTTTAACTATTCACTATTGTTTCACCTCACTGAATCTGAGATATTCCGTTTGTATTCCAAGCTAGGGATTTGTATCTTCTGTTGTTCTTGTAGGTTACTGTGCACTCCTCAGTCCTCAAGTTAGCTGTTCCTCAATACCTATAACCTATAATTGCTATACTCTGTAAAGCAGCCCGGCAACCTAGACATGCTGCTTTTTTTGTCTTTTGACTCTTTTGTGATTCATATTACGTCTGTGTCCCAAAGGGCACCATTTTCTCTATATAGTGCACTGATTTTGGCAAGAGCCCTATAGGCCCTGGTCAAAAAATAGTGCACTATATATGGAATAGGGTACCCTTATTCCCAGACTCAATTGGTACCGCAGTGCCGGCTGGTGGACGAGATAAGGAATAGGGTGCCATTTGGGAAGCACATATGTTGATTGTTGTTCATTCCCTCCCACAGAAACAGTTACTGCAGGACGAGGGTCAGAACCTGCTGATGAAGAAGGTGTTCGACACCTACCTCCTCTTCTTCCAGATCAATCAGTCCACCAGCACCCTGAGACACGTCTTCGCTGCCCTGCGCCTCTTCATACAGAAGGTCTGTGTACTGGCTGATAGCTCTCTCACACCCATGCACACTAACTGACTTCATATTACATTATTGACGCTGAACTCTCTCTCTCTGTCCCTCTTTCTCGTCCTTTCTCTCCTTCCCTACTCTCTTCTTATTTAACCCCATCTCTTCTCTCTATCCCCTTCCTTACTTCCCCTCTTTCTCCCTTCTTACACCCTCTCTATGTCTCTCTGTCTAGTTCCCCTCTGCGTTCTTCCAGGGTAAAGCGGACCTGTGTGGCTGCCTGTGCTACGAGATCCTGAAGTGTTGTAACCACCGCTCCAGCTCCACCCAGACTGAGGCCTCCGCACTCCTCTACTTCTTCATGAGGAAAAACTTTGAGTTCACCAAGGGAAAGTCCATCGTCCGCTCACACCTACAGGTCAGTCAGCGGGGATGGAGGGATGTGTGTGGTGTGGGTCTTGGTGTGGGGGTGGGGGTGGGTATGTGTGTGTGTGGGTGTGTTTGTGTGTGGCAGAGCTTTCTTTATTTTCACTGTTTTGTTCGGTGAACACAGGGCCTGGATAGAGAAAGGCCACAATATTTCTATGGCTTTGTTTACCTCTGAAACAGACAGTTTGGCAGCCGATCAGAGACCACACACACATCGCCACACTGTTTCCGAGCGGTTGTGATTAGCGTCACCTTCACTCTCGTTCCCTTTCCCTCCTCTCTCTCTTCCATCCCTCCAGCTGATCAAGGCAGTGAGTCAGCTGATTGCGGATGCTGGCATCGGAGGCTCACGCTTCCAACAGTCTCTGGCCATCATCAATAACTTTGCCAACGGAGATGCTCCTCTCAAGGTGAGAACAGGGACTTTAGTGAGAAATGTTTTGCATCCCAAATGGCACCCTATTCCCTTTAAAATCCACTACAGTATATATCAGGGATGGGCAACTGGCGGGGGAACTCAATTGGGGTGTCAACTTACGAGTTAGAAAATTAGACAACACAAGGTGCAATTTCTAAATTACGCAGTGTATCAACAGTTTTTCTCTTGTAATGTCAGTCACTAATAGTCACTCAATTAGCCCTTGTCAGCAAAACATTTTTTGATTGGTAAGTTAGTCTAGGGGCCAGCTATGGCAATAGGGTGGTGTTTATTTGGGTGTCAGCCATGGTGTTGAGGAATTAGCGAGTTAGTGATTCCTCTCTTAACTCCCTCTAGTGACTAATAATGTTTGTATATGCTGCGATTGTGCATACTGCCCGTGTTTGATCTGATGTGACGTCATGCACATTGTTTCTGTAACTGAGCCACACAGAAGCCACAAACCCTTTGCCTGTGTTTACGGGCAAAAAGGACAATAAAACCTTTTATGAAGTGTGACTTCATCGTGTATGATCCATCCGCCCTCCCAGAACACACCGCTCCCTGCCGAGGTGAAAGACCTGACCAAGCGGATCCGAACGGTGCTGATGGCCACGTCCCAGATGAAGGAGCACGAGAAGGACCCGGAGATGCTGGTGGACCTGCAGTACAGCCTGGCCAACTCCTACGCCAGCACGCCCGAGCTCCGGCGCACCTGGCTGGAGAGCATGGCCAAGATACACGTTCGCAACGGAGACCTCTCCGAGGTACAGTAGGACTGGGTTACTGGGATATGTTATGGGTTGTGTGATCTATGTTGTGTATACAGGGTACAGAGGTATGTACAGTGGGTATCATAAGTATTCACCCCCTTGGATTTTTTTAAACCTTTTGTTGCGTTACAAAGTGGGACTGAAATGAATTATATATTTTGTTGTCATAGATCTGCGCAAAATGCTCTATAATGTCGAAGTGAAAAGAAAATTCTACAGAAGTTTACACATTTAAATAACAAAAAAATAGCTGTGGCATAAGTATTCATCCCCTTTGTTTAGGCAAGACTAAATTACACTGATCAAAAATATAAACGCAGCATGCAACAATTTCAACGTTTTTACTGAGTTACTGTTCATAAGGAAATCAGTCAGTTGAAATACATTCATTAGGCCCTAATCTATGGATTTCACACGACTGGGAATACGCATCTGTTATTCACAGAACTTTTTTTTTAAAGATGGGGGCGTGGAATGGGAAAACCAGTCAGTATCTGGTGGGACCACCATTTGCCTTGTGCAGCGCGACACATCTCCTTCGCATAGAGTTGATCAGGCTGTCGATTGTGTTCTGTGAAATGTTATCCCACTTCTCTTCAATGGCTGTGCGAAGTTGCTGGATGTTGGTGGGAACTGGAACACGCCGATCCAGAGCATCCCAAACATGCTCAATGGCTGACATGAGTATGCAGGCCAGGGAAGAACTGGGACATTTTCAGCTTCTAGGAATTGTGTACAGAGAATTGCGACATGGGACCGTGCATTTTCATGCTGAAACATGAGGTGATGGCGGCGGATGAATGGCACGACAATGTTCCTCAGGATCTCATCATGGTATCTCTTCGCATTTCAAATTGCCATCAATAAAATACAATTGTGATTTGTTGTCTGTAGCTTATGCCTGCCCATACCATAATCCCACTGCCACCATGGGGAACTCTGTTCACAACGTTGACATCAGCTAATCGCTTGCCCACACAATGCCATACACGTACCATCTACCTGGTACAATTGAAACCGGGATTCATCCGTGAAGAGCACACTTCCAGTGTGCAAGTGGCCATCAAAGATGAGCATTTTCCCACTGAAGTCGTTTACAACGCCAAACTGCAGTCAGGTCAAGACCCTGGTGAGGACTACTAGCATGCAGCATGCTTCCCTGAAGCCCATTCCCCCGCCAGTTGCCCTTTGTGCAGAAATTCTTCTGTTGTGCAAATCCATAGTTTCATCAGTCCAGGTGGCTGGTCTCAGACGATCCCGCAGGTAAAGAAGCCAGATGTGGAGGTCCTGGGCTGGAGTGGCTACATGTGATCTGCGGTCGTGAGGCGTTTGACGTACTGACAAATTCTACAAAGCAACGTTGGAAGTCAGCTTACGGTAGAGAAATTAACAATAAATGATCTGGCAACAGCTCTGGTGGACATTCCTGCAGTCAGCATGCCAACTCCCCTCAGCAAACTTGAGGCATCAAATCAAATCAAATTTATTTATATAGCCCTTCGTACATCAGCTGATATCTCAAAGTGCTGTACAGAAACCCAGCCTAAAACCCCAAACAGCAAGCAATGCAGGTGTAGAAGCACGGTGGCTAGGAAAAACTCCCTAGAAAGGCCAAAACCTAGGAAGAAACCTAGAGAGGAACCAGGCTATGTGGGGTGGCCAGTCCTCTTCTGGCTGTGCCGGGTGGAGATTATAACAGAACATGGCCAAGATGTTCAAATGTTCATAAATGACCAGCATGGTCAAATAATAATAAGGCAGAACAGTTGAAACTGGAGCAGCAGCACAGTCAGGTGGACTGGGGACAGCAAGGAGTCATCATGTCAGGTATTCCTGGGGCATGGTCCTAGGGCTCAGGTCCTCCGAGAGAGAGAAAGAAAGAGAGAATTAGAGAGCGCATATGTGGGATGGCCAGTCCTCTTTTGGCTGTGCCGGGTGGAGATTATAACAGAACATGGCCAAGATGTTCAAATGTTCATAAATGACCAGCATGGTCGAATAATAATAAGGCAGAACAGTTGAAACTGGAGCAGCAGCACGGCCAGGTGGACTGGAGACAGCAAGGAGTCATCATGTCAGGTAGTCCTGGGGCATGGTCCTCCGAGAGAGAGAAAGAAAGAGAGAAGGAGAGAATTAGAGAACGCACACTTAGATTCACACAGGACACCGAATAGGACAGGAGAAGTACTCCAGATATAACAAACTGACCCTAGCCCCCCGACACATAAACTACTGCAGCATAAATACTGGAGGCTGAGACAGGATGGGTCAGGAGACACTGTGGCCCCATCCGAGGACACCCCCGGAGAGGGCCAAACAGGAAGGATATAACCCCACCCACTTTGCCAAAGCACAGCCCCCACACCACTAGAGGGATATCTTCAACCACCAACTTACCATCCTGAGACAAGGCTGAGTATAGCCCACAAAGACCTCCGCCACGGCACAACCCAAGGGGGTTGTGTGACATTACTGCAGTCAACATGCCAACTACCTCTAACTTGAGGCATCGTGTTGTGTGACATTACTGCAGTCAGCATGCCAACTCCCTCTAAACTTGAGGCATCGTGTTGTGTGACATTACTGCAGTCAGCATGCCAACTCCCTCTAAACTTGAGGCATCGTGTTGTGTGACATTACTGCACATTTTAGAGTGGCCTTTTATTGTCCAGTGGATGAATTATCTTGGCAATGGAGAAATGATCACTAACAGGGATGTAAACCAATATGGAACATTTTGGGCATCTTTTATTTCAACTCATGAAACATGGGGTCAACACTTTACATGTTGCGTTTATATTTTTCTTCAGTGTAGTTCAGTTGTAAAATCTGGTTTAACAAATCACAAAGTAAGTTATATGAACTCAATCTGTGTGAGTAAAAAAAAATGACTACCCCCTTCCTCTGTCCTCCATACATACACACAACATCTGTAAGCTCCCTCAGTCAAGTATTGCATTTCAAACGCAGATTCATTAACAAAGACCAGGGAGCTTTTCGAAAGCCTCATAAAGAAGGGCAGTGATTGGCAGATGGATAACAATAACAAACCAGACATTGAATATCTTTTCATGCATGGTCAAGTTAATGATGGATGATGTATTAAACCCCCCAAACACAACAAAGACACAGTCGTCCTTCAGAACTGACCTGCAAGACAGGAAGGAAACTGCTCAGGGATGTCACCATGGTGATTCTTTTAAACAGTTACAGAGTTCAATGGCTGTGACGGGAGAAAAAACAGAGGGTGGATCAACAATATTGTAGTTACTCCACAATAATGACCTAAATGACAGTGAAAAGAATGCATATATACGGAATAAAAAATATTGCAAAACATGCATCCAGTTTGCAACAAGGCACTAAAGTTGGAATAAACTTTTTGGTCTAAATGCAAAGCCTTATGACAACACATCAGTGAGTGACTGCCTCCTTATTTTCAAGCATGGTGGTGGCTGCATCATGGTATGGGTATGCTCGACATCGGCAAAGACTGCCCAGTTTTTCAGGATAAAAAGAAACGGGATGAAGCTAAACACAGGCATAATCCTAGGGGAAAACCTGCTTCAGTCTGCTTTCCACCAGACATTGGGAGACAAATTCACCTTTCAGTAGGACAATAACGTACAACACGAGGCCAAATCTACACTGGGGTTGGTTACCAATAAGACAGTGAGTGTGCCTGAGTGGCCAAGTTACAGTTTTGACTTAAATCTGATTTCAAATCTATGGCAAGACTTGAACATTTCTGTGTAGCCATGACCCCCAACACCTAATGGCCAAATATTGCACAGTCCAGGTGTGCAGAGCTCTTAGAGACAAACCCAAGAAGACTCACAGCTGTAATCACTGCCAGAGGTGATTACATCTAATCAAGGAATATTTGTGTTTTCATTTTTTATTACTTTTTAAGAAATGTTGTGTAGATCATTGATTAATAAAATCACAATTAAATCTATTTTAAACTCACTTTGTAACACAATAAAATGTGTAGAAATCTAAGGGGGTGAATACTTATTATATTATTATATTATATCCCACCTCTGACACCATAGCATCATTTTTAGCGGGTAATTCAAACTTGTTCAGACTGCCACAGTCTCAAGAAGCCTACCTCCATTGGAAGTGTTTATAATGTACTTTCCAAGACTAGGTTTGTCACCATGTGATAGTGTTCAGGGGCTATATCAGAGCATCTCAGAGTAGGAGTGCTGATCTAGAATCATCTCACCCACTGTCCATGTAATCCAGCTAATCTTATTCATTGTGAACTAAAAGTCCAAACTGATCGTAGATCAGAGACGCCTAGTTAATGATGTGATGGTATCTGTGAATAAACTGTTCACCTCCTTTCCTCCTGTTCCTCTGTCCCTTAGGCGGCCATGTGTTACATCCACATCTCAGCCCTGATCGCTGAGTCCCTCAAGAGGAGAGGTGAGCACAGCCCGGTGGGCCATAACATGGCAGTACTGCTAACAAGCTTCTGGTGTGTGTGTGTGTGTGTGTGTGTGTGTGTGTATACATGCGTGTTCTCTCCAGCATGTGTGTGTGGAGAACCTATAACCTCTTTGCTTGTGAGTCTTCTGGCCACTTCTGTCCATCGATTGGCTGGACAGCATGTGTGACATCATCATTCAGCGCTTTGTGCATATGGCTATTGTAGCCTCTCTGTGCAAACATTTGTTTCTAACTAGTTCTTCTGCTTGTGTAGGGGTGGAAATGGTATGAGTGGGTTGATGTGTATGCTTGTGCGTGTGTTTGTGTATACATGTGCTTGTGGGTTTGTTATACACTGTGTATGTTTGCATGCTTTTGTGTGTTGGCATATTACTTAGTGTGTGAGAGAAGAGAGGTTAGTCAGAGCTGAGCTGTGTGTGCTCTCTCACAACTCGAGTGTCTGGAAACAATGACATCATCCAATCAGCACACAGAGGCCTCTATGTGCTACAGTACTGGCCATCCACTCTTTACTCTCTCATACACAAACATAGGATGCATCCCAAATAGCACCATATTCCCTGGACAAAAGTAGTGCACTTACATAGGAAATAGGGTGCCATTTGGGACTTAGCCAGTGTCTGCTGCTGTGAGTGTGACTTCACATCCTCTCATGTATAGTATGCGCTACTATGACACGGGAACTCGGTGTCTCCATCTGCGCGGGATTGTGCTTGCTAGCCTATGCATGCTTCACCGTTCAGCGCATGAGCCGTCATCGCTCTCTCTCTTTCTGCCGCCACACGCCGGGTGTGGAAAGCATGCCCTGTGAAGCACTGGCTTGTCGTGAAGTGAAAAAAGGCAAAACAGCAAGTGGAAAGTTACATTGTGTACCTTAAACTCCTATACTCCTCCTTATAACGCAGGCTACTGGAAACCTGACAAGGCCAGGATGTCAAGTGTGGTTCCTGAGGAGCCCAATGTCATTAACTGTAGCCCCTTACTAACCCCCCGAGATGGAGAAAGTGAGTGTGCCGCCACGGAACAGGGATGTTTAAAGGGTGGGGGCGATACAAGCTATGCTTACTTCAGAATCAGAACTTTATTCGTACATTTACAGTTGAAGTCGGAAGTTTACGTACACCTTAGCCAAATACATTTAAACCTTTTCACAATTCCTGACATTTAATCCTAGTAAAAATGCCCTGTCTTAGGTCAGTTAGGATCACCACTTTGTTTTAAGAATGTGAAATGTCAGAATAATAGTAGGGAGAATGATTTATTTCATATTTAATTTATTTGATCACATTCCCAGAGGGTCAGAAGTTTACATACACTCAATTAGTATTTGGTAGCATTGCATTTAAATTGGGCCAAACGTTTTGGGTAGCCTTCCACAAGCTTCCCACAATAAGTTGGGTGAATTTTGGCCCATTCCTCCTGACAGAGCTGGTGTAACTGAGTCAGGTTTGTAGGCCTCCTTGCACGCACAAACTTGTTCAGTTCTGCCCACAAATGTTCAATAGGATTGAGGTCAGGGCTTTGTGTTGGCCACTCCAATACCTTGACTTTGTTGTCCTTAAGCCATTTTGCCACAACTTTGGAAGTATGCTTGGGGTCATTGTCCATTTGGAAGACCCATTTGTGAACCAAGCTTTAACTTCCTGACTGATGTCTTGACATGTTGCTTTAATATATCCACATAATTGTCCTGCCTCATGATGCAATCTATTTTGTGAAGTGCACCAGGCCTTCCTGCAGCAAAGCACCCCAGCAACATGATGCTGCCACCCCCGTTCTTCACGGTTGGGATGGTGTTCTTCGGCTTGCAGGCCTCCCCCTTTTTCCTCCAAACATAACGATGGTCATTATGGCCAAATAGTTATATTTTTGTTTCATTAGACCATAGGACATTTCTCCAAAAAATACGATGTGCAGTTGCAAACCGTAGTTTGGCTTTTTGATGCCAGTTTTGGAGCAGTGACTTCTTCCTTGCTGAGCGGCCATTCAGGTTATGTCGATATAGGACTCGTTTTACTGTGTGCGTGTGTGTGTATATACAGTGCCTTGCGAAAGTATTCGGCCCCCTTGAACTTTGCGACCTTTTGACACATTTCAGGCTTCAAACATAAAGATATAAAACTGTATTTTTTGTGAAGAATCAACAACAAGTGGGACACAATCATGAAGTGGAACGACATTTATTGGATATTTCAAACTTTAACAAATCAAAAACTGAAAAATTGGGCGTGCAAAATTATTCAGCCCCCTTAAGTTAATACTTTTTGCTGCGATTACAGCTGTAAGTCGCTTGGGGTATGTCTCTATCAGTTTTGCACATCGAGAGACTGACAATTTTTTCCCATTCCTCCTTGCAAAACAGCTCGAGCTCAGTGAGGTTGGATGGAGAGCATTTGTGAACAGCAGTTTTCAGTTCTTTCCACAGATTCTCGATTGGATTCAGGTCTGGACTTTGACTTGGCCATTCTAACACCTGGATATGTTTATTTTTGAACCATTCCATTGTAGATTTTGCTTTATGTTTTGGATCATTGTCTTGTTGGAAGACAAATCTCCGTCCCAGTCTCAGGTCTTTTGCAGACTCCATCAGGTTTTCTTCCAGAATGGTCCTGTATTTGGCTCCATCCATCATCCCATCAATTTTAACCATCTTCCCTGTCCCTGCTGAAGAAAAGCAGGCCCAAACCATGATGCTGCCACCACCATGTTTGACAGTGGGGATGGTGTGTTCAGCTGTGTTGCTTTTACGCCAAACATAACGTTTTGTATTGTTGCCAAAAAGTTCAATTTTGGTTTCATCTGACCAGAGCACCTTCTTCCACATGTTTGGTGTGTCTCCCAGGTGGCTTGTGGCAAACTTTAAACAACACTTTTTATGGATATCTTTAAGAAATGGCTTTCTTCTTGCCACTCTTCCATAAAGGCCAGATTTGTGCAATATACGACTGATTGTTGTCCTATGGACAGAGTCTCCCACCTCAGCTGTAGATCTCTGCAGTTCATCCAGAGTGATCATGGGCCTCTTGGCTGCATCTCTGATCAGTCTTCTCCTTGTATGAGCTGAAAGTTTAGAGGGACGGCCAGGTCTTGGTAGATTTGCAGTGGTCTGATACTCCTTCCATTTCAATATTATCGCTTGCACAGTGCTCCTTGGGATGTTTAAAGCTTGGGAAATGTTTTTGTATCCAAATCCGGCTTTAAACTTCTTCACAACAGTATCTCGGACCTGCCTGGTGTGTTCCTTGTTCTTCATGATGCTCTCTGCGCTTTTAACGGACCTCTGAGACTATCAATTTTCAATTTTCAACTATCAGACTACGATGTTTTTTATGAGGTCTTGGCTGATTTCTTTTGATTTTCCCATGATGTCAAGCAAAGAGGCACTGAGTTTGAATGTAGGCCTTGAACTACATCCACAGGTACGCCTCCAATTGACTCAAATGATGTCAATTAGCCTATCAGAAGCTTCTAAAGCCATGACATCATTTTCTGGACTTTTCCAAGCTGTTTAAAGGCACAGTCAACTCAGTGTATGTACACTTCTGACCCACTGGAATTGTGATACAGTGAATTATAAGTGAAATAATCTGTCTGTAAATAATTGTTGGGAAAATTACTTGTCATGCACAAAGTAGATGTCCTAACCGACTTGCCAAAACTATAGTTTGTTAACAAGAAATTTGTGGAGTGGTTGAAAAACAAGTTTTAATGACTCCAACCTAAGTGTATGTAAAGTGTACATCTACCAGGAATGTAACCTTGTGAAATGGTGCTGACAGCAATAAACAGAGTATATAGAACGTACACATAATCTACATACAGTATACAATATAGACAGTGAAAACAGCTTACTTAAAAATACTAGGACCAAACTTTGACTGCAACTAGCAAAATGGAGTTTGAATTATTACAGATGCACAGTGTTTTGAAGTCCACTGCAATGGCTTAGCCGTACCACTTAGAACAAAGCAATGTATTGGACATGCATTCTAAGTGATATGCTGAACATACCTCATGACTCAAAAGACTAGCAGAATGTCCAGGCAGGTTTAATGTCCACTGATTTGCCTTTGCTATTGAAAGATGTCTTGATGTCTGTGGTCTACCTTGCCCTTTTGAGATGCCTTTATTGATGTCCACCAACGTTTCACTTGATATGTGTACAGAAAGCATGTTCACAATGAATGGAGTTAGTGTTCTTTGTTTGGGTTTGTTGATATGGAACACAAGGAAAGTTAAGTACCACTGTGTGTGTGTGTGTGTGTGTGTGTGTGTGTGTGTGTGTGTGTGTGTGTGTGTGTGTGTGTGTGTGTGTGTGTGTGTGTGTGTGTGTGTGTGTGTGTGTGTGTGTGTGTGTGTGTGAGAGAGAGTGTATGGGTTCATACCATTGGATGATAAAATGCACAGAAGCATAAAGAAGGGAGTGACAACATGTTGTTCCTATGAGCTCTCTGCTCCTATGTCCCTCCTTCCCTGATGTCATATCCTGTTTGAAACCTCAGCGTCCTTCTCCATGGGCTGGGCGGCCTTCCTGTGCATCTCACCGAACGTGAAGGAAGAGGGGGCCATGAAAGAGGACACCGGGACTCAGGATACCCCCTACACTGAGGTACCCTCACCACCACTGGCTGCAGTACAATTTTTTTTTATAGATTTGGAAGATCATTCAATGACAATGCAGTGCAGAGCCTGGGCCCGTATTCATAAAGTGTCTCAGAGTAGGAGTGTCGATCTAGGATCAGGTCGCCCCCCCCCCTTATTCATTTAGACTTCAAATGCTACACAGATCCTAACCTTCCTGTGTATGTAGGACACTCTAGTGGAGCAGCTGGAGCTGTGTGTGGACTACCTGTGGAAGTCTGAGAGGCACGAGCTCATCGCCGATATCAACAAACCCGTCATTGCCGTCTTTGAGAAGAGGCGAGATTTCAAGGTGACCGGGGGCATAGGACAAGGTTGTTTCTTGACCAGGCCAGAAACACTCTGACAGGAAGGAGATCAGAAGTAATATCAGATGTGATTGACATTGTGTGTGTGTGTGATCCACAGAGGCTATCGGAGCTGTACTACGACATTCACCGCTCCTACCTGAAGGTGACAGAGGTCGTGAACTCTGAGAAGCGTCTGTTTGGCCGATACTACCGCGTGGCGTTCTACGGACTGGTAAGTGCCATCAGAACCACTGAAGACACTGAAAATGACAAACACACCTTATTGATAGGTGTACTGTGTACCTAGCCTGAGTGACAGTCTGTTTGTGCACAGACTGGCACTCAGGCTAGCGTGTACCATCCCTGCTCTGGGATTCAGTCTTTCAGGTCTCAGGGGAGGAGGAATGATGTCACAGTGCGATGCTAAACTAGCTTCAACTAGCTTCTACTAGCTTTGACTAGCTTGATAGCTAGTCAGTACATGCTATAGCTATAGCCCTCTGATACGAACCCAGTCTCACCGAGTATTTTGTCCCGTAAAGGACGTCAAACTCCTACATTCACTAAGCTGGTTGGACACATCTTAGAAGAGCCTGAATCCTTTAGACATTTAACCTTTGGTGAATGGAGAGAGGGGTGGGTCAGTCTCTTTAATAGTCAGTCTCTTTAATTCTAGTCAGTCTCTTTAATTCTAGTCAGTCTCTTTAATTCTAGTCAGTCTCTTTAATTCTAGTCAGTCTCTTTAATTCTAGTCAGTCTCTTTAATTCTAGTCAGTCTCTTTAATTCTAGTCAGTCTCTTTAATTCTAGTCAGTCTCTTTAATTCCTCCATCTGCTCTTTTTCTTTTCTTCCTTTTGGTTTTTCTGTATCAAGATTGCGGTAAGTTTTTTTGTCTCTTTGTCTCTGTTTCCGATCTTTTTTGTTCCGCTTACCTTCTCTCTTCTCCCTTCACCGGTAGTAGCTTCTCTAACCTTTTCTTCTAAGATATATGCTGTATACATATTGTTACATGATATGTATACCTACCGGGGTTTGGGGTCGATTATATATCAATTCAGTCAATTCAGGAATAAAGCAGAATTTACATTTCCCTCATTGAAAAGAAATGAGTAAAATTAGGAAATTGGAATTTCGGTTTACTTCCTGAGTTGAAGGAATTTAAATAGAATTGACCCCGATACCTACATCCTATAATCTCCAGTAATCTTTTTCCCCTCAACGATCCCAATCTCTAATCTCTAGCTCCTTTGAACAGATCTTAGAACAGTTGGTGTCAAGATGAAATAGCAGTATACATGCAGGCAGGCCAGACCAGGGCCTGTATTCACAAAACATCTCAGAGTGGGACTGCTGATTTTAGGATCTGTTTAGCATTTTAAGTCATAATGAATAAGAGGGGCGACCTGATCCTAGATCAGCACTCCTATTCTGAGGCACTTTATGAATGCGGGCCCTGGTCATGAATGTTGGAATGTAGGGCTCTTTCTCAACTCATCACTCCTCGATTCCTCTCATCCCCTCTTAGCCGCTTTGATCGAGAATTCAAGCCTAATGAGCCATACATTAAAGACATTTTATGAGCCCAAGCCCAAAAAAGCCAAAATGATTGTGCCATTATCCAATACATATATGATACTCTAGGCTACTGCACATTACGCACAACAGAAAAAAACAACAAATTCAGCAAGCTATTCTAGTCTAGCTTTTCCTGCATGGGACTCCAAGAGCTAAGGAGAGAGGCCAGAGGAGCCCAGGTGCGTGCATATTGCGCAGGAGACAGAGGCTAGTTAGAAGCTTATTATGCATAATCCATCATTCATTACCTGAAAGAGGTAGGCTAGGACATATGTAGCCATTCAAAAGTTTGGGGTCACTTAGAAATGTCCTTGTTTTTGAAAGAAAATCACTTTTTTTGTCCCCTGAAGATCTTGTACAACGCTGTGTACTACTCCCTTCACAGAACAGCACAAACTGGCTCCAATGCTGTAAATTACTATTGTAGCTGGAAACGGACAATTTTTTTATGAAATATCTACATAGGCGTAAAAGGCCCATTATCAGCAACCATCACTCCTGTGTTCCAATGGCATGTTGTGTTAGCTAATCCAAGTTTATCATTTTAAAAGGCTAATTGATCATTATAAAACCCTTTTGCAATTATGTTAGCACAGCTGAAAACTGTTGTCCTGATTTAAAGAAGCAATAGGACTGGCCTTCTTTAGACTAGTTGAGTATCTGGTGCATCAGCATTTGTGGGTTCGATTACAGGCTCAAAATGGCCAGAAACAAAGTACTTTCTTCTGAAACCTGTCAGTCTATTCTTGTTCTGAGAAATGAAGGCTAAATGCGAGAAATTGCCAAGAAACTGAAGATCTTGTACAACGCTGTATACTACTCCCTTCACAGAACAGCGCAAACTGGCTCTAACCAGAATAGAAAGAGGAGGACAAGTACATTAGAGTGTCTAGTTTGAGAAACAGACGGCTCACAAGTCCTCAACTGGCAGCATCATGAAATAGTACCTGCAAAACACGGGTTCAATCCCAGGCTGTGTTACAGCCGACCGTGACCGGGAGACCCATGAGGCGGTGTACAATTCCAGCGTCGTCTAAGTAAGGGGAAGGTTTGGCCCATTTCCTTGTCCCATCGCACTCTAGCGACTCCTTGTGGAGGGCCAGGCACCTGCAAGCTGACCCCGGTCGCCATCTGGATGGTGTTTTCCTCTGACACATGGGTGCTTCTGGGTTAAGTGATCTGTGTTTCAAGAAGCAATGCGGGTTGGCAGGGTCGTGTTTCGGGGGATGCATGGCTCTTGACCTTCGCCTCTCCCGAGTCCGTAGGGGAGTTGCAGCGATCTAACTACCAGATGGATATCACGAAACTGGGGAGAAAAATGGGTTAAAGTACAAAAAATACATTGAAAGGAGGGACGATATAGGATGCCAGGAATTGAAGAAAGACTCATTGAGACAGAGCCCAGGAAGTTTTCCATAGGAAAGAACACACTGTCTGAAAATAACCCTCATTGCCCTTTGACCCCACGGTGCTTTGAGAATGACCTCTACATGGCCTCTGTTTTATCCAGAACATAACATTGCAATTTTGTCAGTAACTTTTGTGATTAAAATTGTGTTCTAACAAGCTGACCTAACACTAAGAAACACATGACCTGACTGATAGGGAAGCGCAGTAAACCACTAAGGGGTGATGTGAGTCTAGAAATTCCAGCTACGGGTTATTAATATTCAGCTAAGGGATGAAGAAAGAAAACAAAGGGCCACAGTTTCTAAACAATACACGCACATATACATACTCTTCAAAGTATTGATGCAGGCATTGCATTCAGACAAACACACACACACACTTACATTACATTTTACAACAAAAGAGTTGTTGTGACTTATAGTCAGAAGCACAGACAAGCACACACACACACACACACACACAGGTGGTTGGGTAAAATGGTGTTTCTGTAACAGGGGTTCTTTGAGGAGGAGGAGAGTAAAGAGTTCATCTATAAGGAGCCTAAGCTGACAGGACTGTCCGAGATCTCCCAGAGGCTCCTCAAACTCTACTCAGACAAGTTTGGGGCCGACAACGTCAAGATGATCCAGGACTCCAACAAGGTTAGTCTACTACCTCCCCCCAGCTTTCAAACACTGTCACATCTATATGTTTCATATACGGTATTATTCAAAGTGTTTCGGCCTCTTTAGTACTTGTCTCTGTTTCTTTCATAGAAAGATTGTTGTCAAAATGCTGTAAATTAATTCATTTACTGCTACATTTTGACAGCAATCTTTCTCCATAGAAAAGCAGTCAGTGAAGTAGTGATTCATTTAGACCATGGGCTCCAAAAGGTCGATTGTGAAACTACCAGTAGCTCGCAGCCCACCTACTGTATGCGTAGCTCACCAAACAATTCTGAAAGAATATGCAAGTTTCACGTGTTCCATCACAAACTGTCATAAACAAATCTCACAAGTATCAGACACCGCCAGCTCCCAACTACTAGGTAATCAACACAACATGACACCCCCGGTTAGCCGCTATTGGCTTAAAAAGCCAAAGCTAACACAATATCTGCCAATATCTGCCATTTCTAGCAATATTGCCCCTGTCTGTCTGTGTGGTGCGCACGTTTGTCTTTCACTCCGGGTGTAGCCAGTTGATGTGATAACCGTCTCAATTAAACGTTAACTGCAAAGTAGGTTTGCCTGGCAGAAGTATATCATGAGCAAGTATATCATTTCTATCGAACTTTGCTATGAAATGAGCAGCATCGCTTGACCGGCACATCATACTGCACGTTCCTCACTCGCTAGATGCGCAATTAAAGGGTCAGAATCGCAATGAATGGGGTGTTACACTCAAAAATCTAAATGTGTTAGTTTTCTTCCAGACCTATAGGTCAGCAACCACAGCTAGTGAAGTTTACTGCAACCCTAAACAAAGAGTTGCAGTCAGTTTTTGAAACGGTGGCCAGTTATAAACGGGTCCTGAACATCTCTAAAACTAATAGCAGTGTATTTGGTGCTAAGTTCTAGACCTCGGCTGAACCTGGTAATGAATGGTGTGGATGTTGAGCAAGTTGAGGAGACTAAATGACTTAGGGTTACCTTAGATTGTAAACTGTCATGGCCAACACATATACTGTAGATTCAATGGTTGTAAAGATGGGGAGAGGTCTTTGCTTCTTTTTTTTTACACCACACAAAGCAAGTCCTGCAGGCTGTAGTTTTCTCTCATCTTGATTATTGTCCAGTCATATGATTCAGAGATTTCGGATTGTTTAAAGGTCACGTGTACAGGGGTTGCAGGTGTGATTGCAGAGTACAGTGAAAATCTTAGGCTACGAGCTCCAACAAGAAGGAGTAAGTGAAATAAAATAATGAAAATTGTAATTTAAAAAATGTTAAAAAATTACACTATATATATCATAACTGTAGCAGTGATGAATAAATAAATGCCCATTGGGTTGGAGGCAGAGTAAAGTCTGTTTAGGGGTTGTGGGGGAATGACCATAGGAAGAGCAGCATGACCATTGGCCAGGAGGTGTGGGGAGCCAAGTGAAAAAGAAAAGTGCTGCAAAGTGCTGCAAACAAGGTCCTAGTTAAGCTGCAGCTGGCCCAGAACAGAGCGTCACTTTTTGCTCTTCATTGTAATCAGAGGGCTAATATCAATACTATTTCTCTTGGCTAAGAGTTGAGGAGATACTGACTGCATGTGTTGGAAATTCCAAATGGTTTGCATAGTCAACTTACACACAGCACTGTCACACACTTACCCACCAGACATGCCAACAGCAGTCTTTTCACAGTCTCCAGGTCCAGAACAAATTCAAGGAAACGTACAATATTATACTGAGCCATGATTGCATGGAACTCATATAGCGCAAGTGAACAGCAAACTTGTTTTCAAAAAACGAATAAAGCAACACCTCACGGCACAATGCCTCTCCCTCATGTGACCTACTTTTTGTGTGTACAGATGTAGAATCTTAATATGAGCCAGTTTGCTACAGCAGGAAAATAATCCTACAGCAACAGGAAATGTAAATGATTGTGTGATAAATGTTTCATTAGGGCATGTCAAGTCTGACATTTTAAAGTGGAAATTACAAGCCTTTTAAACCTCAAATACACTACAAGTTTGCATTTCCAGCTGTACAGGAACATTTCTGTAACAGCAGGATGATCAAATTAAGATATGACATCTGTATGTAAGCAATAGATTCATACATGTTAATGTTTTAAATGCATGTCAATTCTAAAGTATTTAGTCTTTTTTGTTGTGTGTCGAACCCCTGTAAGACTAGCTGTCTCCATTGGTGTCGGCTAATGGGGATCTTAATCAAATCTAAAAAATACACTCAATCGTTCACCATAAGTAACTCTCGTTTTTGTTTGCAGAACATTTTCCATTGCAAAAATGTTTTGCCACGTTTTTTCTACGTAGTGACCTAATGAATACGACCCAGATTGTGAACTGATTGTTCTGTTTGATATAACCCACCAGGTAAATCCTAAAGACCTGGACCCCAAGTACGCCTACATCCAGGTGACCTACGTAGTGCCCTACTTCGACGACAAGGAGCAGCAGGAGAAGAAGACGGACTTTGAGCGACACCACAACATCAATCGCTTCGTGTTCGAGACGCCTTTCACTCTGTCGGGGAAGAAACATGGCGACGTGGAGGAGCAGTGCAAGAGACGCACCATACTAACAAGTGAGTTATTTAAAAGGTCATTTTTGCTAATATTTTAATCCGAAAGAGCTGTCGACATTGACTCTCACATATATTCAGTATGTGGAATGTGCAGGATTCGAACCTACAACCCAGGTGACGCTCTAGCCCACTGAGCCATTGGCTTGTATGGTAGTACACTATACTAATGGGAAGTGTCTGAATGACCAGTAAACACTGAGCTGTAACTGTCTGAATCACTAGTATACTGACCAGTGCTGTAATCAGCGATAATATTCTGACCAGTAAAGTTATGGTGTAGGTTCAAAATAAAATGAATTCCTAAACAAACCCAATAAAATATATCCCATCTTGCAGACACTTTTCTCCAAAGCATACATTTTTTCATATGGGTAGCCCCAGTGGGCATCAAACCCACAGTCCTGACTCTATACTCTAACAATGCTCCTCATGCTCTAACAACTGAGCCACCCAGGACCACAAGTTTTAACCAATTGATTCCTCATACCCTGTGTCTACTCCCCCTTCCTTTCTCTCTCCCTACCCAGCGAACTCCACCTTCCCCTACCTGAAAAAGCGTATCCAGGTGGTGGAGCAGCAGAGCACGGAGATGAACCCCATCGAGGTGGCCATCGACGAGATGTCCTGCAAGGTGTCCGAGCTCAACCAGCTGTGTGCCATGGCAGAGGTTGACATGATCCGGCTGCAGCTCAAACTGCAGGGTAGCGTCAGCGTCAAGGTAAGGATAGGGGTGGAGGAGGAGAAAGATGGAGAGAGACACACAGAAGGGAGTTGTTGAGAGGTCATGGCAGAGCTGACATACACGTACTGTACACACACACACACTACCACTCAAGTGAGTTGAGCTGACAGACACAACTGACAGACAGACACGCTCACAAACAACAACACACATACGCACATTAGTGAGTTCAGAAATAGCTGAGCTGATACACACGTACAGTACCCCCCATGCAGCTATGAAACGGCACATTTTTCTCTCAGCCTCATGGGAAAATGTGTAGAATAGCATGAGATCAGCTATACAACTGCACATTTTTCTTTCTGCCCCATGGCAAAATGTGTGGAAGTGTGGGAAGTTAGCCGTTTTCCTAAATAAAAATGTTTGCTCGGGGCCTCGCGAGAACAGTGCTTGATTTGTAAATCGGGAGGTACCAAACAAAAAGCGAGCATAAGAGGGGCGGGGGCTCTGAGGTACCTGAACGCATGGGGGGAAAAAACACCTTTATAATTAATAGATTTTTATGAAATGTTTTGCATTTCAAGTATACTGATCAGTGATTACAGCACTGGTCAGTATACTAGTGATTCAGACATTTCATAAAAATCTATTAATTATGTACAAATATTTACAAAATGTAAGGGAGCTCTCTGCCTAAGTGACCTCATGGGGCAATGGCAACCACAGAATTCGCATTAGCCTCTAGCATCACTATTAGCATTAGTGTCTTGCATCTTTAGCATTTGCCTCTTTCATCACTAGCATTAGCCTGTTGCATTATTAGCATTACCCTCAGTTCTCATTTCTTCTTACTGCGGTGTCTGTTGAAAATGGTGCAGGTGAATAACCATGAACTTACCTTACAGGTCAATGCAGGGCCCATGGCCTATGCCCGAGCCTTCCTGGAAGAGAAAAATGCCAAGAGGTACCCCGACAACCAAGTCAAACTGCTCAAGGAGATTTTCAGGTATTCATCACAACACTTCTCCTTATTTATGCACCACTTAGCATATGCTTTTATCCAAAAGGTAAATGTTTAGTATAGTTATGTTTAGGGCTGTTGCGGTGACCGTATTACTGCCACTCCGACTGTCACGAGTCACGAAGGCAGTCAAATTCCACGTGACCTTTTAGTCACAGTAATTAGGCTTCTCCAAGCTCTGATGCTGCTGATGGTCATTAGTAGCCTCCCAAACTTGCTAAGTGTCTGGTACTCAAGCACTCTATTGTCCCTCTAATCACTCTGACATCAATGCAAATGTAATGGAAAATCTAATCAAACACTTCATGAGAGCCCATGAGCTCATGTTGCGCGACCTTTCTATAGGCTATGCAACTGCGGAGAAAACAGAGTGATGGCTATTAAAAGGATCCCATCAGCTTTCTATAGGCTGGGCCTACTATATTTATTTTTCAACTTTCCTAATATTAAGCAAATATTAAGCACATTGCTTATCTTTACAACAGGAGTAATAGCCTACCTGGCTGGCAGGAAAATGAACGACAGGAAAACCGTCCTCCATTCGCTATTTACATTTTTTTTTACGATTGCTTAGGCACTATCTTTGAAACTGTAGACTATTTTTGCAAAACTCTACACACTAACCACAAAACCTTAAATCTAACCAGCAAACAATTCTTGCAAAACTCTTCAAACAAAGCGTCAATACAGTACACACAAACCATAACTTGAATAAGCACGCGAAGCACCAACTGCGCACTGATCGTATAAATGAACACTTGTGTGGCTTTTGCTTTTTCTGTGTGCAGGGCATAGAAGTTTGCAATAAAGTTTTGTCATACGTGTAGTAAACACACATACACACAGGTATCCAAATGTGTAAAGTAAGGATGTGTATTCTGAACATAACACACTATCAATACAAATAAGGGGAAAAAGTTTTGTTTTTTCTCAGAATGTTCTAACATTCCTCAAACAACAAAAGCGCAGTAAGAGAAAACAAAAACATTTGTGCTCGGGAAAAAAAAGAACAGAAAAAAATTAAGCTACATCTCGCCCGCCTTTGTGAGTCTGGCCATAAGACTTCGTTCACATCACATGCGATGTTGTCTTGAGCTAGGCAGCGTGGAAAGAATCGCCTGGAGTGCCGTATCCACCCCTGATCGATGTCTCCACAAGCCTCCTCCATTGCCTGTAGAAGGGGTAAGGGGTATGCGTTGGTGGGGCTGATGATCATAAACCTACCAACGCCATGCAGAGAAGAATTCTTCAATAGGATTCAAGAAAGGAGAGTATGGGGGAGATTGAGTGCGATGAAAAGTGGGTGACCTGTGAACCAATTGCGGACCACAGCAGCCCGGTGGAAACTAACATTGTCCCAGATGGTAACGTACCTGGGCTGCTCTGGCCCCTGGTCATTAGGGATTAGTCTGTTGTGGAGGGGGCCCAGACATGTGATAATGTGTGCAGTGTTGTATGGGCCTAGGATTGCATGATGGTGAAGGATACCGTTTTGACTAATAGCCACACACATTATGTTGCCACCACATTGTCCCGGGACGTTGATGATGACACGGCGTCCGAGGATATTTCTGCCATGGCCCGTGTTTTTGCATGGTTGAAACCTGCCTCGTCCACATATATTAGCTCATGATGTACTGCAGCTTTGCCAGCAGCATACCACCCTGCATACCACTGCTGTCTTGCTTCGGAAGCTAAGCAGGGTTGGTCCTGGTCAGTCCCTGGGTGGGAGACCAGATGCTGCTTGAAGTGGTGTTGGAGGGCCAGTAGGAGGCACTCTTTCCTCTGGTCTAAAAAAAATATCCCAATGCCCCAGGGACTGCCCTGTGTAGGGTGCCGTTGAACGGGTGTCCTGACTCTCTGAGGTCATTAAAGATCCCGTGGCACTTATGGTAAGAGTAGGGGTGTTAACCCCGGTGTCCTGGCTAAATTCCCAATCTGGCCCTCAAACCATCATGGTCGCCTAATAATCCCCAATTGGCTCATTCATCCCCCTCTTCTCCCCTGTAACTATTCCCCAGGTCGTTGCTGTAAATGAGAACATGTTCTCAGTCAACTTACCTGGTAAAATAACCGATAAATAAAATCTGCTTCTAGCTCCATGACTCTCTGAAAGAGACAAGACAAAACAACGTAGCGCAGTACGAAAAGCAGGGATCAGTCAATTATAATTAGCACCATACACTTCCAGATCCAGTACCAATGATCAGATAGTATAGCTTACCTGCACATATTCATATCTCAGTTGTTTAACACGGTCTGCGTTTCTTTCGAAAGGGACTGTACAGCTGCTTCATCCTAATTCTATTGCGTTTCAGTAGACGAGACAGTGCAGAGACTCACTCTGTTTCAGTAGACGAGACAGTGCAGAGAGAGACTCACTCTGTTGACGTTTTGGAATATGGTGTTATCTGTCATTATGTGGTCCTGCAGTTCTCTGAGTCTGATGCAGTTATTTGCAATGACCATATTTACAATGTGGGTCTCCTGCTCTGAGGTGAACAGTCCACCTCTTCCACCAGATACTGTTTTTCATGCAGTTCTGTAAAAACATTTGAATGGTTTCAGTGATAGATCCTGCTCATTATGGAAGTGCAGTACATAATACTGTACCAGTAAGACTACAGCACTTAAAGTTACTCATTTCGAAATATCCGGATGATACCTGCAACAGTATAGCGACTCAGATTTGGTTGAACCCGTTGCCCAGCCTCTCTCATGCTCATCCCATGGGTGACAACATGGTCCATCACAGACGCTCTGATTTCATCAGTTATTGTGTTCCTGACTCCCCTTCCTCTTCCCCGTCCTCTCCTTCTCCCACCTCTTCCTTCTCGTCCTCCTCCTCCCCTTACTTCTTCACCTCCTCGTCCTTCTCTTCCTCCTCCTCATCCTCCTCTAGTTCTCACCCCTTTACTCTGTCGAATATTGGCCTCCATTGTTGTCCAAACCAAATGTTTACCTGTGGCCTATGTATAGTGCTCAAGCTCTGATTTGTAAGTGAACTCATGATCTAAAAGTGTTTTCACATTGTCAATGTGGAAAAGCAATTGGCGAAATAGTGTAGCAATGTAGGGACCAATGTTTACAGTCTTGCTAGAAGTGTGTTATTAAATTGCAAACTGAGTGTAAAGCAGAGAACGTGCAGTGAGTTGTGTTTACAGTTTTGCAAATAGTGTGTTATAAAATGACAAACTGAGTGTAAGCAAAAAACGTGCATTGAGTTTGGCACACTTGGTAAATGCATTGGCTACAAGTGTTAATTATTTCAGATATCATGCTTCAAGAATCACTGTTAGTGTTTAAGCATTCAGAAAAAAATGTAAGTGCTGAGATGTATTTTTTTCCCTGCCCCTGTTTCGAGACAGGTGCATGATAATGGTCCATTCTAAATCAAAATGTCACACATTATTTAGTATAAGTAAAGACAAGATTAAATCAAGAATAGTCTGATGGGTGACAAAATTAGCCTATCACTTGTGAATGATACATTATCACTTTTTTTGTGACTTTTTCGAATCATAGATGTACACCTCATGTTTTGATAAGGTTTGTAATCACAGCTAAATTGGCCAAAAACCTTCTTATAATCTGCTTTACAAGGGGCGTAGAGCCTAACTGGCACACATAAACAGCGCGTGAGTTTCAAGTTTGGGGAAGATAATTTTCACCATAAAAATGCACCTTTATAATAAAAGCATTACATGCATAATTGAATTTGTGGTCACTTTTGATAATGGTGCTTTCTGCTAATGGAACATTTGCGCTTATAGCCTACTGCCATGTGCGCATTGCTGCGCTTATAATGTGAAGAAATAGCCTAATCATTTATCAACATTTTAATCTGATCTGTTGCATCAGCCTCAGTGCGTAAAAAAAAAAAAAACTTTTTGATGCTAGTGGTTGTATTCATTTGTGATCTATCGCATCCCACAACTGTCCCAGACTGTTTGGAATATGTATTTCTCGCACAGAATAGAATAGGTCAACTGTTGTACTATGGGGGATAGTAGAATGACATAGGCTAGTGCGTTTGCTGTTCGTTGGGCCTACTTATCTTGTTGGCTGACGAAAAGTACATGTGGACAGTTCAATACCTCGGAATTGGATAAGGACGCGCGCAGTTGCGTCCCGGATGTGTTTGTCTTCATTGTAGCCTGTGAGAAAAGACCCGATCATGTGATATGGAAAGCGATGTGAGTGAGAGGTGCTTCGGAGCAGGCAGCACACAGGGAGAAGGGCTGCAAAAGGAATGGATTTTTTTAAGGGTGCATTATGGCCACACAAAGGGGACGCCGCTGGAAAAATCGAGACATTATCAAGTGTGTACAGCTTGTACAAATGTGTACTGACGAAGTGTGTACAGCCTGTGTAAAAAAACAAAGCATAGATCATGGACTTTTTTCAAATCATTGGAGTCACATCATGCAGCCTTAAAATGTATCAAAAATCAAAACATATAGCCCAAAGTTTGTAGAACAACCAAAGTTACATTAATAACTCAAAATTAAGCATATAAACTCAGCAAAAAAAGAAATGCCCTCTCACTGTCAACTGCGTTAATTTTCAGCCAACTTATTAATGCCTCTCTGAACAAAGGGGGGGGGGGGGGGGGTCAAAATCAAAAGTAACCGTCAGTATCTGGTGTGGCCACCAGCTGCATTAAGTACTGCAGTGCATCTCCTCCTTATGGACTGCACCAGATTTGCCAGTTCTTGCTGTGAGATTTTACCCACTCTTCCACCAAGGCACCTGCAAGTTCCCAGACATTTCTGGGGGGAATGGCCCTAGCCCTCACCCTCCGACCCAAAAGGTCCCAGACGTGCTCAATGGGATCCGGGCTCTTCGCTGGCCATGGCAGAACACTGACATTCCTGTCTTGCAGGAAATCATGCACAGAACGAGCAGTATGGCTGGTGGCATAGTCATGCTGGAGGGTCATGTCAGGATGAGCCTGCAGGAAGGATACCAGATGAGGGAGGAGGATTTCTTCCCTGTAACGCACAGAGCGAATGCTTGCAGATTGCTTGAGATTGCTTGCAATGACAACAAGCTCAGTCCTGTTGATGCTGTGACACACCGCCCCAGACCATGACGGACCCTCCACCTCCAAATCGATCCCGCTCCAGAGTACAGGCCTCGGTGTAACGCTCATTCCTTCAACGATAAATGAGAATCCGACCATTTCCCCTGGTGAGACAAAACCGTGACTCGTCAGTGAAGAGCACTTTTTGCCAGTCCTGTCTGGTCCAGTGACGGTGGGTTTGTGCCCATAGGTGACATTGTTGCCGGTGATGTCTGGTGAGGACCTGCCTTACAACAGGCCCACAAGCCCTCAATCCAGCCTCTCTCAGTCTGCGGGACAGTGTGAGCACTGATGGAGGGATTGTGCATTCCTGGTGTAACTCGGGCAGTTGTTGTTGCCATCCTGTACCTGCCCCGCAGGTGTGATGTTTGCATGTACCGATCCTGTGCAGGTGTTGGTACAAGTGGTCTGCCACTGCGAGGATGATCAGCTGTCCTCCTGTCTCCCTGTAGCGCTGTCTTAGGCGTCTCACAGTATGGACATTGCAATTTATTGCCCTGGCCACATCTGCAGTCCTCATGCCTCCTTGCAGCATGCCTAAGGCACGTTCACACAGATGAGCAGGGACCATGGGCATCTTTCTTTCAGTGTTTTTCAGAGTCAGTAGAAAGGGCACTTTCTTTCAGTGTTTTTCAGAGTCAGTAGAAAGGGCACTTTAGTGTGCAAAGTTTTCATAGCTGTGACCTTAATTGCCTACCGTCTGTAAGCTGTTAGTGTCTTCACGACCGTTCCACAGGTGCATGTTCATTAATTGTTTATGGTTCATTGAACAAGCATGAAGATCTGTGAAGTTATTTGGATTTTTACAAATTATCTTTGAAAAACAGGGTCCTGAAAAAGGGACATTTCTTTTTTTGCTGAGTTTAGTACCTATTTCTTTGTTAACCGCTCAGTACAGAATAGCTGCATGTGCGCTATCCTTGAAATCTTTTGGAGAAAATATCCTTTCTATTTTATTCAGCTTTGTTCAATTGTATTCTTCATACTATAAAATAATATAAAATGATGCCACGGAATTCTAAGGAAATCTTGACAGCTAGTGTAGCCCTCAGCCATTTGGCATAGCCAGATCAGGACCTAACATAAGGACAACTCAGAGTATGCTGTTCTGTTCTTCTGAAATAGACTACATTTTTCTTCATATCATGTTTCTTTAGACATGTCTAAAATAAATCATGGGTTTATTATGAAGGTGTAGGTTATATTACATGGATTTATTTGACTTTTAAAGATGTAGATGTTCCAAAGGTCTGCATCAGTCGCCAGGAGATGCTAAATGTATTTATATTAACGGTCAATTACCGTGAGACCAACAGTTATTTGCCTGACAATCACCAGCTGACGAAATGTCGTGACCACCACAGCCCTAGTTATGTGACCCCTGTGGGAATTGGATCCACGAGCTTGGCGTTGCTAGAGCCACGCTTTTACCAACTGCTCCACACATAGATCAATGATGCATTGGAAAAAGTCTTCAGCAAAAGGGTTGGAGTCAATTCAGGTCAAGATAACTAGAACCCAGAGTTTTTCCAGATCAAGTCACGTGGTCAGGAAAACTCTTGGCCCTCATAGTGCCCTAACATACTCTGTTTGGCCCTGAAGGCAGTTTGCAGAGGCGTGCGGCCAGGCGCTGGATGTCAACGAGCGGCTGATCAAGGAGGACCAGCTGGAGTACCAGGAGGAGATGAGAGCCCACTACAGGGACATGCTCACAGAGCTCTCCACCGTCATGAATGAGCAGGTCTGCGGAACCGCCCCGAAAACATTGAAACTGTTGTTCCTTTAGACAACCGAGGCTGTATGCATCAAATGTCTCCGAATAGGAGTACTGATCTAGGATCAGCTCAGCCCCTCCCCCGTCCATGTTATCTTATTCATTGTGATGTTTAAGGAAAACGGACCCTAAGTCAGCACTCCTATTGTGAGAAGCTTGATACATTCGGCCAATGGGCTGTTCAGTCATTAGCCTAGCTACTTACAGTACTAACCTTCACGCTCTTCATGTCAATGTGTTTGTTTTCTTTCGTGTGGTACAGTTTTGTTCATCACTCTTTTTAATCCGTCATTACTTTCTCTGATATCATTGTTTCATTATTTATTTTTACACATGAGCTTTTGCTGGATTAGCTAGAGTTTTATCTCTTGGTCTCATCTCCTTGTGTTGCTCTCTTTGTTCATTTGTTCTCTTTCATTGGATCTCAGCTGCATAGACAACTCCTCTCATTCAGTTTCTGCTCCTCTCTTTCTAATATCTCCCTCACTATCGTTTCTAAGACTGGCACGTCACACAATCCCCCCTCCCACTTTACCATGCTTTCGACTCTGTCATTATGGAGCAAGTGGCACTGTGCTGTGCATTATACTAACCTCTCAGCATATATGTGTGTGCGTGCTTGGTCGCAACATACATTCATCAGATGTCTGTTTGTGTGATTTGAAAGATGAATTGACTATCTATGTCTCTCCTCCATGCCAAGATCCCTCACACAAGACCACCAGGAACAGAACGACACAGCGCCTACTGAGCAGCCAATAGGCATGCTGGAATCTGACAGTGCCCAGGAGGACATGTTTACCCAAAATAGCTCCTGGTGACAGACGTCGTTCTTCCTCCTGCCAGGAATTATACAGAAATGAGCAGGGGACTGGAACTGTGACTTTATGGGAACTGGGGAAAAAAGGGAAGTGGATGGGGAAGTCCAGAAGTCTGTAGACTTTGGTCGTGGTAGTCTGGAGTTGTGGTAGTCTGGCGTCCCGGTAGTCTGCAGTCCTGGTGATGATGATGTTCAGTAGAACAGGCTGCTGTACTCTTACTTTGTTTTGTTTTTAAGGCTCAATCCATGTTTGCACTCCCCTGCCGACCACCTCGTCTCCTTACTCTATACACACATACCCAGACAACACACGCCTTCTCTCCCCAGACCCATCCCTTTAGAATATTGTGACCTTAATGAGCTTGAGGTGCGGTCAACAGAGCAAAAGTTTGCTTGTAATTCTGGTCACAACAATTTGTCCATATTCTGTTGGTTATATTTATGCTGCAAATGTTTGCCACCTGGGGTAAGCAATTCCAAAAGCTATTGTAAAATGACAGTTCAAGGAATTCTACAAAGGAAATTAGGGTCACGTTCAGTAGCCAAACATTGTTGAATGATGCAGATAGAAATACTATGGATTCAGCCAACATGAATCCTTCTATAAGGCAGAGTTTTATTCCACATCATTTATTTCTATCGGAATATTCCACAACGTTGTGTCCTGCTGAACAAATTGACATGTTGCCTACTTCTTGTTTGATTGAACACACCTCAAGTTCCTGTTTGAATGTAGAACAACTCCGCATAGCTACTTTGTATCCTAACATTCTGGAATTCCCAGCTCACAGATTTTCGAATTGAAAGTTTGTTTTATAACATTTTTATGATTGATAATGTTGTTGTTATTATTTACTGTACTGTTTTAAATTGTAAATAAGAATTCTTAATATTTAAAAAAAAATATATGATTTTTTTGTTTGGCTAAATAAAAACAAGAATGAACAAACTAATGTTTTATGTATAACATTGAAATAAAATTTGTTAACGTCCATAAACCACAGGGTAAGTGAAAATTAATCTCTAGTAGTATGTTTCTTTACATACATACATACATACATACATACTGTACATACAGTTGAAGTCTGAAGTTTACATACACTTAGGTTGGCGTCATTAAAACTTGTTTTTCAACGACTCCACAAATTGTTTGTTAACAAACTATAGTTTTGGCAAGTCAGTTAGGACATCTACTTTGTGCATGACACAAGTCATTTTTCCAACAATTGTTTGCAGACAGATTATTTCACTTACACTGCTCAAAAAAATAAAGGGAACACTAAAATAACACATCCTAGATCTGAATGAATGAAATATTCTTATTAAATACTTATTTCTTTACATAGTTGAATGTGCTGACAACAAAATGACACAAAAATTATCAATGGAAATCAAATGTATCAACCCATAGAGGTCTGGATTTGCAGTCACACTCAAAATTAAAGTGGAAAACCACACTACAGGCTGATCCAACTTTGATGTAATGTCCTTAAAACAAGTTAAAATGAGGCTCAGTAGTGTGTGTGGCCTCCACGTGCCTGTATGACCTCCCTACAAGAAGCCACTGCTTCAAAACCACCATAAAAAAGCCAGACTACGGTTTGCAACTGCACATGGGGACTAAGATCGTACTTTTTGGAGAAATGTCCTCTGGTCTGATGAAACAAAAATATAACTGTTTGGCCATAATGACCATCACTATGTTTGGAGGAAAAATGGGGAGGCTTGCAAGTCGAAGAACACCATCCCAACCGTGAAGCACGGGGGTGGCAGCATCATGTTGTGGGGGTGCTTTGCTTCAGGAGGGACTGGTGCACCTCACATAATAGATGGCATCATGAGGAAGGAAAATTATGTGGATATATTGAAGCAACTTCTCAAGACATCAGTCAGGAAGTATAAGCTTGGTCGCAAATTGGTCTTCCAAATGGACAATGACACCAAGCATACTTCCAAAGTTGTGGCAAAAATGTCTTAAAGTCAAGGTATTGGAGTGGCCATCCCAAAGCCCTGACCTCAATCCTATAGAACAGGGGTGTCAAACTCAAATACCCAGTGGGCCAAAATGTAAAACCTGAACAAAGTCACGGGCCAACATTGAACAAATTAACCTTTTAATATGGACCCAAACAAGTTTTGCTTTAACATTGAATATGGAACAAGCATCGCTTATTACCATACAATATATAATTTAATAGTGGAGACATGCAAAATCGAATTTCAAATGAAAAAACACATCAATGGCATTCATTTATTAAATAAATCAAATTTAAATAAAAATTGTATGCCTCTTTTCTATTTGCAGCCTTCTGATTTAAATACCAAAATAAACTTTTTCCACTGGCAAATAATTTTACAAATAAAATGATAATAAATCAATCAACCATTCAAGCCCATGCCTTATAGCAAGAAAAAGTGCATAAAGAAAACGTTAATTATTGCACACTGGTCTAATCTGATGTGCCCAAGCCAGATACCTGGCATCTCTTCTTGGATGCTAGTTCATCAATGTCTGGGCTCAAGCTCTGAGCTGAAGAAATCCTCAGTATCGAGCGAAGATGTTCATCAGTCAGACGTCTCCTGTGAGTTGTTTTGGTCATCTTCATCGAGGAGAAAAGTTGCTCGCATAGATAAGTGCTGCCGAACATGGAGAGCATCTGAGCAGCTTGGGTGCGGAGCTGAGGCATTGTGTCAGGGATGAACCGTGGAAACTGTGCGGCGCCCACAGCATCATACTTTGACTTCAGCGTGTCGTTGCACTGGAGTTCAATCAGCTCCATTTGGATGTTGGTTGGTGCATTTTCCACATCAACTGCGAAGGGATTACTAAGCAGTTCAAACTTGCATTTCTGGGCATCGAAGTCGGCAAATCGCCGGCTAAACTCAGCGGCGAGAACACTGAGTTTTTCAGCAAACTGTGCGCATGGGAACACGGCGGTAGAGATCTGCGCTTTTATGGATTGGCAGCAGGGAAAATGGCAAGGGTTTCCTTGCAGCATCTGATTCTCCCACAGGCACAGTTTAGTTTTGAAGGCCCTCACTGCAGCGTACATGTCTGTGATGATGCGCCCCCGCCCCTGAAGCTGCAGGTTCAGCGCATCGAGATGGCTCGAGAAGTCACAGAGAAAGGCCAGCTCACACAGGAACTTTTGCTCCCGGAGCTCTGCTGTATCCTTCCCTTTGGTTTCCAGGAATTGACATATTTCCTCACGCAGCTCGAAACATCTGTTCAGTACTTTTCCTCTGCTTAGCCATCTCACCTCTGTGTGATACGGCACGTCTGCGTATTCCGAACCACACTCCTCCAGAAAATATTTAAACTGGCGGTGATTTAGACCTTTGGCTCTTATAAAGTTAACTACCTGTGTTACTGTGGTCATAACATGTTCCATCTTTAGGGCTTTGGCACACAGTGCTTCCTGATGTATGATGCAGTGGTAAACAGTTAGCTCACCTGCACAGTTCTCTTCCCGCATCTTCTCCCGAACCATGCCCACCAGTCCACTCTTTTTACCGCACATCGCTGGCGCACCATCTGTCGTTAATCAAACGAGTTTATCCCACGGCAGCTTTATTTCAGTTACACATTTGGAAACCTCCTCAAAGATTTCCTTTCCTGTGGTTGTGCCATGCATTGATTTGAATCCTAATAGCTCCTCCGTAACACACAGATTTGAGTCCACTCCACGGATGAAGACTGACAGCTGAGCAGTATCAGATGCGTCGCAGCTCTCATCCACAGCGAGGGAGAACGCAACAAAATCTTTTCCCTTTTCCATCAGCTGGTCATACAGATTGGTGGCAAGATCACATGTGCGATCAGCTACTGTGTTCCTGCTCAGGCTCACGTTTGAAAATGCTTGTTTTTTCTCTGGGCATACGAGGTCACAAACCTTCATCATGCACTTTTTCATGAACTCTCCCTCATTAAAGGGCCAGGCTGATTTTGCGATCTCTGCTGCCACTATATAACTAGCCTTTACAGCAGCCTCGCTTTGTGATGTGGCTTTTTTAAACATATTCTGTTGTGAAACCAAACTTATTTTCATCTCCTCTACTTTCTGGCTCCTTTGAGTCATGTCCAGGTCCTTGTATTTGTCATGGTGTTTCGTTTCATAGTGTCGTCTAATGTTGTACTCCTTACTTACAGCCACGTTGACTCCACAAACAAGACAAACAGGTTTGTCTTTTACATATGTAAACAGATATTCTGCCTCCCACTTGTCCAGAAAGCTCCTGTTTTCTGCCTTTCTTTTCGGCATTTTTGGGAAGGGTTAGCTCGCTGACAGTTGTAGCGTCTATGTTGCTATGACTACTGTCACAGAGGAGAGAGCGTTTCTGGGTCCTGTCCTGATTGGCGCGCGAAAACAGCAGAGCATTATGGGATTCGTAGTATTAGTGGTGAATGCGCTGTATAATACCGGCGGGCCAGCTCTAGTAGTAATTTGGTATTGTCTCGCGGGCCAAATATAATTACCCCGCGGGCCAAATTTGGCCCACGGGCCAGAGTTTGACACCCATGCTATAGAACATTTGTGTGCAGAACAGAAAAAGTGTGTGAGAGCAAGGAGGCCTACAAACCTGACTCAGTTACACCAGCTGTCAGGAGAAATGGGCCAAAATTCACCCCACTTATTGTGGGACGCTTGTGGAAGGCTACCCGAAACGTGTGACCCAAGTTAAACAATTTAAAGGCGATGTTACCAATTACTAATTGAGTGTATGTAAACTTCTGACCCACTAGGAATAAAAGCTGAAATAAATCACTCTACTATTATTCTGACCTTTCACATTCTTAAAATAAAGTGGTGATCCTAACTGACCTAAGACAAGGAATTTTTACTAGGATTAAATGTCAGGAATTGCGAAAAAATTGAGTTTAAATGTATTTGCCTAAGGTGTAAACTTCTGACTTCAACAGTATATATTTTTTTTCATTATTCCATTCTCTCATTGAAGTGATAATCATATTACATTAGGCCTACACTGTCTTGACATGTGTCAATATAGTTAACCACCAAACTATTTTACAATGCATGTTGTAGTAGTTATTACCTTTACCTTAAACATAGTCATACTTTCAGTTATTCAGACTTAGTGTGCATCACTTTGCCCTGCATAGAAGCTTCCTGTGCTGCTCGGCTGGAAAAACAAAGTTGTAGGGTGTAATTACAGGCTTCCCTATCACAAATGCCCCTAGTCATGGCTTAAAATTGTCTACATTAAACATTTGTACAAATTCCAGTCACAATTCTTAAAGCTGTTTTTACCAGAAAATCGGTATCCAGTTTTAATCATCTGATTACAGTGCCTTCAGAAAGTATTCATACCCCTTGACTTATTCCACAGTTTGTTGTTTTTTGCTGATTTAAAAAAAATGCATTAAATATTTTTCTCACCCATCTACACACAATACGCCGTAATGACAAAGTGAAAACAATGTTTTTAGATTTTTTTTTTGTGCACATTTATTGAAACACCCCTGAGTCAATACATCAGAATCCCTTTTGGCAGCGATTACACCTCTGATTCTTTCTGGGTAAGTCTCTTAAGAGCGTTGCACACCTGGATTGTATATTCTTCAAGCCCTGTCAAGTTGGTCCTTGATCATCTGGACAGCCATTTTAAAGTCTTGCCATAGATTTTCAAGCAAATTCAAGTCCAAACTGTAACTAGCCCACTCAAGAACATTGAATGTTGTCTTGGTAAGCAACTCCAGTGTAGATTTGGCCTTGTATTTTAGGGTATTGTCCTGCTGAAGGATGAATTTGTCTCCAAGTGTCTGTTGTTGGAAAGCAGACTGAAGCAGGTTTTCCTTTAGAATTTTGCCTGTGCTTAGCTCTATTCCATTTATTTTTATCCTAAGAAAAACTCCCTAGTCCTTGCCGATAACAAGCATACCCATGACATGATGCAGCCATCTCCATGCTTGAAAATATGAAGAGTGGTACCCAGTGATGTGTCGTGTTGGATTTCCCCCAAACACGATGCTTTGTATTCAGGACATAAAGTTAAGTTCTTTGCCACATTTTTTTCAGTTTTACTTTAGTGCCTTGTTGCAAACAGGATGTATTTTTTTTCCAAAACACATTCTGGACAGACTTCTTTTCACTCTGTCATTTAGGTTAGTATTGTTGTGTAACTTCAGTGTTGTTGATCCATCCTCAGTTTTCTCATATCACAGCCATTCAACTCTGTAACTGTTTTAAAGCCTCATGTTGAAATCCCTGAGTGATTTCCTTCCTCTCCAGCAACTAAGTTAGGAAGGACGCCTGTACCTTTGTAGTGACTAGGTGTATTGATACACCATCCAAAGTGTAATTAATAACTTCACCATGTTCAAAGGGATATTCAAAGTCTGCTTTTTGAATTTTACTTATCTACCAATAGGTGCCCTTTATTTGTGAGGGATTGGAAAACCTCACTTGTCTTTGTGGTTGAATCTGTGTTCATTGCTCGAGTGATTGACCTTAGTTTCTTGTATGTGTGTGGTACAGAGATGAAGTAGTCGTTCAAAAATCATGTTAAACACTATTATTGCTCACAGAGTGATCCGTGCAAATTATTATGTGGCTTGTTAAGCACATTTTTATTCCTGAACGTATTTAGACTTGCCATAACAAAGGGGTTGAATACTTATTGACTTAAGACATTTCAGCTTTGCAATTTTAGTCATTTGTAAACATTTCTAAAAACATAATTCCACTTTGATATCATAGGGTATTGTGTGTAGGCCAGTGACACAAAGTTTCAATTTAATCCATTTTAAATTCTGGCTGTAACACAACAAAATGTGGAAAAAGTCAAGGGGTGTGAACACTTTCTGAAGGCACTGTATCTTTTAGGCATAGGCATTTATGTAATAACCTAGCTCAGTAAAACTTTGTAATTTAACTCAGCATTGTTTAGGCTATCCTACCTTGTCTTCCTTCCTTCCTCCAAGATTTTTGTTGCATGGCAGAATTTTTTCTCCACAATTTTGTGATATCCAATTGTGATCTTGTGTCATCGCTGCAACTCCCCAACTTCTTAACACCCGCTCGCTTAACCCGGAAGCCAGCTGCACCAAGGTGCTGGAGGAAACACCGTTCAGCCTGCAGGCGCCCGGCCAACCACTAGGATACACTAGAGCACCATGCAAGGCTGGGCCAATTGTGCTTCGCCCTATGGGACTTCCGGTCACAGCCTGTTGTGACACAGCCTGGGATCGAACCCGGGTCTGTAGTGATACCTCAAGCACTGCGATGCACTGCCTTAGACTGCTGTGCTTACAAGGGAGGCCAAAATAGATTTTTTTCAATTAAATATTGTTATGCTGAAAGATGCCAGCAAGTTTTTTTTAAATAGATTGCTCCTTTACTGCACTATCCTACTGTTTTACTCCAGATTGCACAATAATTGCTTTGGAGCGTTTGTGTGTCATCATCCCACTGGGTATCGGTTTGATTATTTGATTTGTTATCAACTCAAATGAATTCAATATACATTTTTGGTTGCAAATCCAATAGCCTAAGTTAAAATAACATGGAGACAGCTTCAACCAGCTTGTGTTGTTGCCAAAATTCTAGTCTTTGATACCAGAGTGATAGTAAGATTAGAAACCCCCAATATTGACCTGTTGGTCTGTTTCAAGGGAAAATGTAGCCTACAACAAAAAAACAATACTCTCACCTGTTAATGGCTGGGACCACGCAATTAAAGATCTGTGCACGTTTCTTGCATTGTTAAACGAACAATTGGATGAGAAAATAACCATTCTTTCACCTTTTCAAGGTTAATTAAGCTGCTGACCTATTCAAGCGCTTGATCTGCCAGAAACGGTTTAGGGTACCAGCCAAATAGAAGGCCGTTTGACAATTATGATATCATGAATGATGGGCATTTCTTTTTGTGACGTTTGTTGGCTGTCGGTCCTGAGGTAACTTTCACGTTTTAGACTATTAATGAATGTGAGTGATAACCATGTATTTTTGTTTCATGTTTATTATCGCAATGGGACGCAACATCAGAGACAACCAATCGGGCCTGTTGTGAGCCATATCACATGAGCATGCGTCTACTTTTCTGTGCACGTGCTGCCGTGTGTAAACATGTCATGTTTCGTTTGGTCCCGATGGCTGCAGTCTCTCTGGTAACAGATAACTAAAACCTGATGTCATCCGACCTAAATCAATCAAAACCTATAGTAGCCTAATAGAACCTTCTTGTCCATTTATGACACATTTTTATTGATGCGTTTTATACAATAAAAGAGAGCAACAATAATGTGTCTGCATGTTGTTTTGCCACCCTAGATTCATCTTTGCTAGATCTAATTAATATTTTATGTGTTGTGGGTGGTGGGGAGGAGATGCACATCATTTGCCCCAGAGGACAATTGTAATCTGCCTCATTATCAGATTCACACAATGGCCTAGCCTACGTTTGATTCAAGACAACTTTATTAGATGTTATTATATAGTTTACCTAATTTGCAGAATTGTTCAGAACAAGGATTTCATCTCCTTGTCCATTGTCCATTCCGCAGCATGCTTTTCCTGAAATACTACACTACGTGCCACTTAATAAAAACATTGCTTGTGTCCCATTGGCTGATCACCCGAGCCCTTTCAGCTGTATAAGTGGTAAAAGGCGACATAATCTACTTTGGACATGATCTAGACGGAGATTGAGAGACGCAGACAGAGACTGGCAGGGAGCTAGAACAGGTAGCATGTTAAAACCGCAACAAAACGAGCTCCTCTTGCTTGAGTCGTTGCTCGAGCACCATGGAAAGCAGCCGGAGCCTCGCTGAGGTGGTCATGGAGATAGCAACGAAATCAAGGAGCTTGATATGGAGAACAGTGTGCCTAGGGGGGAAATCAGTCAGCCGGTGATTGGGACTGAGCCAGCTGAACCTAATCCATATTCCCAGGACAGCCCAGGATCCACATGAACCTGAGACGGAATGCGTCCGCGCTCGAGGCGGCAGTATGGGTAAAGTCGCACTATCAACTGCATTTGTTGTTTTAAATGGAAAGATAAAGCACAATGTTTTATGTATAAACATTGTTTAAAATTATTTAAAGCCTATGCATGGTTTGAACAAAATAATCAGATCAATTTGTTTTATTGATCTCACAGAGAACATTGTAATGGCCGTCCGGAGATACTCAATCGCCTCCAACAAGTCAAGTGTGATCAGGAAGAGTGAGACCGAAGAGAGTGTGTCGAAAGATGAAGAGGTTGCAAAGGGAAGCAATTCAAGTTGGGGTCGAGTTCACCAGGAAGTTGGACAGAAGGGCTACATCCATCTTCGGGAATTCCACACGAGACGAGACGAGACAAGATCAGCACCACTGCAAAGAAGTTAACCAACGGGTTCTTTCTCCAAGAATACGTACACAAAAGTGTCCCAGTGGGCCTTCTCATCCAACCTCAACAGAATTTTTCGATAACCTAATTTAAAGCAACTTGTAGCATTTTGCTTACGGTTGCTATTAATTCCCCTTATTTTGCAGGACCAAAGTAAAGACGGTAACATTTCTTCGGCCTGTGGATAACATCTACACCAACCGACCAGTTCTGGCCAACCATCTGGCAGATCTGGATGCGATTGCGGAGACGGATTCGTGAGGTGAAGATAGATGGCGAGAGATGGACCCTTTCGCGGAACAATATCTATTCTCTAGCCCATAAATATGTGAAGAGCAGGGAGTTTAGAAATACAGAAATAGACCTACCACACAAACAGTATCTAGGTCAGTGTGTCAGCTACAGTGTTTTAGGTCAGCCAGAAGATTGATTTTTATCGCACCTGACCTGAACTCCACACAAGGAGACTCCAGTTACAGGTGTTGTTTCCATCCGCCTGAGGTGATTCAATGCCCGGTCATCAGTGATGAGCCGCCAGCACTCTCCCTCCAACACAACACTCCCTCCACGGATCAGATGTCCAGCCCTGCAACCCATCATGTCAATCGGAGCCTTGAGAACGCTGCATGTGACGATCATTTTAGTGACGGTGTGGTCTCTTTTTTTCAGAGCAATGGGCATGCAGCCTCTTGGTGAATTTCAGGGTCATCACTTATTCACCTGTTTTTATCAATGCACGCAAGATACTGTAGGGTAGCTTTGATAAAATGTGAATTGGCCTATCAATATTTTCTATTGGGTCAAGACAGAGAGAAAACACACATTAATTAGAACACATTATTGACTTTTTCATAATATTAAATATAATCCTATTGCTTGGGTATTTAAATCATTTAGGCTTAAACAGTCTTCAACAGTTTTTAAAAAACATAGGAGGCTACATTTTTTTTTTAACACAATTTATACAGTATACAGTGGGGCAAAAAAAGTATTTAGTCAGACACTGATAACAAGTTCAAACAGGTGCTATTAATTAATACAGATAACGAGTGGAGGACAGAGGATCCTCTTAAAGAAGTTACAGGTCTGTGAGAGCCAGAAATATTGCTTGTTTGTAGGTGACCAAATACATATTTTCCACCATAATTTGCAAATAAATTCATTAAAAATCCTACAATGTGATTTTCTGGATTTTTTTTCTTCTCATTTTGTCTGTCATAGTTGAAGTGTACCTATGATGAAAATTACAGGCCTCTCATATTTTTAAGTGGGAGAACTTGCACAATTGGTGGCTGACTAAATACTTTTTTGCTCCACTGTGTATGTAAATTGACAATCTATATACGTATATACTTTAGGCCTACACATATGTTTACATCAGACCTGGTTTCAAATACATGCATATATAAGTATTTGTTATTTAAATACTACTTTTCTGTTTATTTTTGTAGTTTTTTTAAAACGTGGCCAAATCAGCTACTTCTATTTTAAGTATTTTCAAATAAATTCCTATAAATAGCTAAAACTATGTCTTTGTCGCATGTCTTTGAAAGTAATTGAAATACTCTAAATATGATGTGAACACAGGTCTGGTATACAGGACGTTCACCCTGCAGCTCTGAGTTACCTACGTGCTCTAATGCCCTATAGACCAGAGGTACCAGGCTGCTTACAGTTGACTTCTATATATCACATAGATGGCAGTGATCCATGGGAGAGATCACATAAAACGCAAACATTATCAAGATGACCATAGATCATTTCTAGGTTCATAAAACACTATAGGCTCACAGAGAATAGACTTATCAGCAGAGTGTCCAATTTTATTTAATTTCCTATATTCTACCAGTTGTGGTCCAATTGAATGGCTCACTTAAGCTCAGTTTATACCTGGTGCTAACATGCGTCCTTTGCCTGATTTTGTCTAAATTCAAATTGTGCCCACCTTTTAAGACAGATGTAGACAATTAGACATATTGTGATCTGATTGTGATCTGATATTCCTGGCCACCTCCAGAGGTAGTCAGGGATGCATTGTGTCTGGATATCTTACAAGTGTAGATGGATCTGGACAGTAAAACATATTAAATCATCATGATCTCTCCCTCTAAAATCATTGACAGGTGGCACCATTGACTAATTAATATGTGTCTTAAGAAATATTATTTTGAAATAATATCTGTTGAATAATTTGCATCCCGGGAAGGACCAGGAAATCTGGTCACAAGGTGGATACAGTAGACCAATAAGAGACACTTTCTAATATGTTTATTTTATCATGTGTAGATGCAATGGCTAAAATGTGGGCACAATCAGAATGAGAACAAGATCAGGATAAAGGACGTATGTGTTAGCACCAGGTATAAACTGGGCTACAGTGACTGGTCTGGGTAGTATTTCAACAGTTCAGAGGACCACACAGAAACTGGTCTGGATGTGTTTGTTCCTCTGAGTGGAAGGAGGAGCCTCAGCCTCTATGGGAGTGAGACTCTGGTACAAGGTTGCACTGGTCAGCTGGTAGTCTGGGTTGAGGAGACCTCCCTCTGACTTGTTGTCACTGTGGAGACCGCCGTAGCTCTCTGAGTCCTGAGGTTTCCTATGAAACACACAAACCTCCCAAGAGTCACCACTGCGGGCTGAGTGGGAGGCAATGGAGGTAACGGATAGGAGGAATGTAAACGAAATGGAGGAGCAGTCTTTTACCTATGACTTAAAGATCATCTTAGAATAATATGAAGAATATAAGAGATTAAGAATATAAGATTTAATTCAAATGTAAACATTCAAGAATATCATGAAATAAAAATAAAGAAAGAATGATATATTGAAAAGAAACAAGAAGAGGAGGCACCTGTGAGACTCAGCTCTGGGTTGTGGCTGGGGCTCAGTGAGCTGGATTGAGGGCGGTCAGGCCGTCTCTATACTCCATGGGCACTGCGGGATTCCTGTCTTCATTCTGCACCCTCTGGATGGCTGTGGGATTAGACTACAACAAAGAGGTCTAGTATTTTTTTTAATATTTAATATTTTTTTATTTAACCTTTATTTAACCAGGCAAGTCAGTTAAGAACAAATTCTTATTTTCAATGACGAACAGTGGGTTAACTGCCAGGGGCAGAACGACAGATTTGTACCTTGTCAGCTTGGGGGTTTGAACTTGCAACCTTCCGGTTACTAGTCCAACACTCTAACCACTAGGCTACCCTACCGCCCCAAGTGAGGCATTACGAATCTACCACAGTGGTGATTATGGCTAAATGTGCCATAAAAATACCAGGGAACAGAAAACCTGTTGAGATAATGCATTTGAGGCTGAGCTACCCAAAGAATTAGACAAATAAGGTACAACAAGGTGAGACGCACATCTAAGACATTTCCTCAGGTGTACTATACAGTGGGGCAAAAAAGTATTTAGTCAGCTCCCAATTGTGCAAGTTCTCCCACGTAAAAAGATGAGACAGGCCTGTCATTTTCATCATAGGTACACTTCAACTATGACAGACAAAATGAGAAAAAAAATGCAGAAAATCACATTGTAGGATTTTTAATGAATTTGTTTACAAATTATGGTGGAAAATAAGTATTTGGTCAATAACAAAAGTTTATCTCAATACTTTGTTATCTCCCCTCCTCTCCTCAACTTGCCTCTCTGCACCTTTCCACTCCTCTCTTCTACTCTCCCCACACCTCCTCTCCCTGTGTCATTCACCTGCTCTCTTCCCCTCCTTCAACTGGTTGGCCATGTGTTTGGGCAGCATGGCGTACAGCAGGTTCTCCGTCTTGGTCCTCTCCTCCTCCAGCTGGGACAGGTGTCGGAGCTCCTTCTTCCTCTCCAGCTGGTTGGAGATCTCGATCTCGGCCAGCCGCTGCTGGTTGAGCAGGATGAGGTCCCGCGTGACGTCATGAGGGGCAATGTCAGAGATGTGCATGTTCTGCTCCTATAGCTCGTGGAGGCTCCGCAGCAAAGGGGAGGCCTGGTACAGTATGGCCTGCAGAGACTCCATCGACAACATCTGACCTGGGAACAGGAGAGTAAGAGGTGGAAATAAGGAGAGAGTGAATGGGGGAAAATTAAATGGAGGGGAGGGGGAATGTGTGTGTTTCTGTCAAAAGGTTATGGTGGGATAGGTAGCATAAGTGGCATGACACAATAATAAATAACCATTCGTTTATTTCTTCCTTCACTTCCTTATTCCTTACTTACTTCCTGACTTCCTTCCTTTATTCATCCACAAAGGTACTGGTCCAGGAGAATGCTCATGTTTTGCAGCCCGGGGACGATCTTCTGGATGTTCACCCCCGCCTGCCTCACCATCAGCTGCAGGGATTGAACCAGAGAGCAGAGATTCAGGCTGTCTCCCAAACGGCAACCTATTCCCTATATAGTGCACTACTTCTAATGAGGGCCAATAGGGCTCTGGTCAAAGTAATGCACTTCAGCAGCCTAACTCCATGTTTTAGGATTAGAATTCACCATATCTACATTATTTAAAAGCTGTTCGAAGAGCTTTGGGACAGTTAGGAGGTCAAGGTGGTGTGAAAGGCATGTTTATTCAGCACTTCTAATTGAGATTCTCCATTGAGAATGCTGTTTAGTCCATGAATAGGCCTAATCTGTGTCCGGGAAACCCTCCCAGTGCTTATCTGGCATTACTAAACCACACTATAAAAAGTGGGACACCACTGTTGTTCTTCTGAAGTGCTTTTTCTGATTGTTATGAAACAAAATTACGCTTTGGTTCGTTCAACCTATTCTATTCAATTTGTATGAAATCAAATAAAGAATTGGACATATCAATGTGAATTTTTTAATTGAATGGAAGCTTCTAAATTGCTTCCAACACCACATGTGCATATGCAAAGAATATCGGTGGGTGCAATATAGAGGCGGCAGTCTATCAGTAGAGTTGGAGCCATGGCCTACTGGGGGCATGGCTTTCAGTTTGTTATTTTTGGCCACCCGTGAGAGTGAATACCATTCCAGGTAATGTGTTCTGTTTTTTTAATGATTATATGGTCAATGCCAGCACTGAATCTTAAAGATAAGTTTTAAATGTTATATTCATCATCTCCAGCACCACCCCAACATCAACATATGTGAAAATGGCACATTTCTATGTTTTGTAGTAAAAAAGATTAAGGAAGGTAATTAGTAGGCAATGCCTACTCATGATTGGCTAAAATCACACGATGCACATCAATGATGTCATTAGAAACACTTATCTTTTTTTACTACAAAACACAGAAACGTGCCATTCTCACATATGTTGGGGAGGTGCTGGAGATGATAAAGATGAAGCAGAAAATGTTTGACATTTCCCTTTAAATGATATCTCTGTAAGTGCTGTGATTCTAAAGAGCCTGGAAAAGTTTTAATTGATGAGATGGTAACCATTTGGTTACAAAATTGGTAACCAGTTCATGTACAATTCTTATATAAAGAAAGTGTTTGAAAACATTATTTAATGTTATGGAACCAACTTAATATCTTGATTAACAGGAAACTGATTTACAGTAATTGCTTGTAACCCAATTGAAGAAATTTGGATCGGTAACTCCAAAGTGAAAATTTTACTTGGTACAGTATGAAAAAATGGGTTGTAGTAGCCTAGTTTGTAGTTTGTATTTATGTTATTTATTAGGTTTAACCAAAGGAGTAAAGTAAGTTAAGTGTTGAAAGAAATAAGTTGCAACTTGAATAAGGGTTTGTTAATAATACAATATAACAGTTGGCATTGAGTGATATTTGGTTTCAACAACAACAACAACAACAACAAAACATTTAATTGAGAAAACCTAAAAATAAAGGTTAAATAAAAAATGTAATAACAAATGTACAGTTTATGCATTTTTTTAAAGCTGAATCAAAGTTTAAGAAAAAAATTAAACATTTAAACGGTGTAGGTACTCAATACCAAGAGAGAATCTGGGAGATAATATTTTTCGATCTCCTCATCGAACACTATATGGAAGGGAAAGGCATTGCAAAATGTCTTCAGGTCGATGCAAAGGTTCTCCTGGTAGACTGGCTCAAATCCTCTCAAGAGTTTGCCTGTACGTGAAGTTAACACATATTAGTGATACCAAGACAAGAAAGATGGAATTGCCGGGCTTTATCGATATCTGAGGCGGACTGAGCAAATCCATTAGAAAATGAATGAATAGAGATTTTTGGGCTTTACACTTCCCAAGCTGGACCAACAGTCTTCCAGTGGTTCCTACACACTCCCTCAGATTGGTGTTTCCTCTGCAATGATTGCTGTATGTCCTGATGGATAATGCGAGGGACACATTGGAGGAAATTCATGTTATGGCAAAATTGCACAAGAAGGTTCACTTTCAAACCATGTGGAAAACTGGTTGTGTTGTGTTGGGTTATTGAGATAGTTTTGGGACAATTCTTTGGAGATCATCAGAGACGCATCTGCTTGTTTCTATAGCATATGCAGAGGCGCAACTTTCACTGGGGACAGGGGGACAAGTCCCCCCCACATTCTGAAAATGCATTTTTGTCCCCCCCAGTTTTATCATTGGAATGAGATACAAAACAAGGCAACAGTGTGCGCTAGGTCCATGCGGACGCCTCTGAACGGTCGAGTAGGCTGTTTGGAGTGTTTATCGCAAAGTATTCAGACCCCTTGACTTTTTCCACATTTTGTTATGTTACAAAATGCAGAGCAGTTGCCATACCAAGCAGTGATACAACCGGTCAAGATGCTCTCGGTGGTGCAGCTGTAGAACTTTGAGGATCTGGTGACCCATGCCAAATATTTTCAGTCTCCTGAGGGGGAATAGGCATTGTCGTGCCCTCTTCACAACTGTCTTGGTGTGTTTGGACCATGATAGTATCATGTTTCAGCAGAAGACCCAGATGCAGACAGTGTCGAAGTAACAAATGTTTATTACTAGAAGGCAAAACGACAGGTCAAGGGCAGGCAGAGGTCAGTAATCCAGATCAGAGTCCATAAGGTACAGAACGGCAGGCAGTCTCGGGGTCAGGGTAGGCAGAGGTCAATAATCCAGGGTGATGTGACAAGGTACGGAATGGCAGGCAGTGTCAGAGCAGGCAGAATGGTCAAAACCGGAAAAACTAGAAAACAGGAACTAGAAAAAGACAGAAGCAAGGGGGAAAACGCTGATAGACTTGCCGAACAAAACGAACTGGCAACAGACAAACGGAGAACACTGGTTTAAATACACTGGGGATAATGGGGAAGATGGGTGACACCTGTAGGGGGGTGGAGACAAGCACAAAGACAGGTGAAACAGATCAGGGTGTGACAGATAGTTTGTTGGTGATGTGGACACCAAGGAACTTGAAGCTCTCGACCCGCTCCACTACAGCCCCGTCGATGTGAATGGGGGCGTGTTTGTCCCTCCTTTTCCTGTAGTCCACAATCAGCTCCTTTGTCTTGCTCACATTGAGGGAGAGGTTATCGGCCTGGCACCACACTGCCAGGTCTCTGACCTCCTTCCTATAGGCTTATCGTCGCCAGTGATCAGGCTTACCACTGTTGTGTCATCAGCAAACTTAATGATAGTGTTGGAGTCATGCTTGGCCAGGCAGTCGTGGGTGAACAGGGAGTACAGGAGGGGACTAAGCACGCACCCCTGAGGGGCCCCCATGTTGAGGATCAGCATGGCAGATGTGTTGTTGCCTACCCTTATGAACTAATTTCAGCAGATTACACATCCTTTTGATGACCATTAAACAGCAAGCAGTGAATGAATCCATCAATTAGCTAGCCTGTAGTTCCACGCTGAGAGATGGACCAAACTCAACGCAAGCCATTAACGCCACTTTCTGGAATTACGCAACATATTATTGCAATTATTAAATTATCAAGAGACTTCCATATAGTCTAATATGATGTTAATGAGTCCAGTGTTGATTAATGACATTGTTTCCTGAGCTTCACCATGTCTCTTCGCCAAACTTGTCAACAACCAGCGACTTCAGCCTACTGAATCATCATTGTAGCCTAATGAGTAAGCCTACTACTGGAAACACATTGAATTATTATTGTCCATCAATTCAGTCCAGTAGCCGATATAACCCTCAAACTCAATTCTGAACCTCGACGCCAGCTCCACTGCATTTCTTTATTGTTCCCCTATAATCAGGGACTAATTTAGACCTGGGACACCAGGGGTGTGCCATTAATTGTCAGGTATAACAGAAAACCAGCCGGCTCCGGACCACATAGGGTAAGATTTGAGTCCTCATGCTATAAACATATGCCTGCCTATACTGTAACATATCAGTTTAGACTATCTATCACTATGAGTTCATTTATGGGTCGACACACACAACTTACCATCTCTTTTGGTTTGGATTCTGCCGACACTGTGTCTGCAAACCTTTATTCCCAATTTATCCTTGCAAAAATACGACCCCAAGTAGAAACACATCGTTGGAGAGCTCGGGACCACATACTCTAACGCACAACATTATCTCTGTCGACAGCCTGCATGAATATATTTCATTCAAGTGATATGCCTAGGTCTATATCCTGTACAAAAGCTTCAGCTCCTTATTCCATCACTTCTGCCTCTGTGCATTTTAATAGTGACTGAAATGAGCCGTTCACCCAGAGGAGTGTCAAAGGCCCTGTTCAGGCGATAGAGGCGCTGAAATGATCTCAACTCCATACAAACAGGGGCATCTAGGTGCAGAAGGTCCCAGTCACATTAGGCTATCAATGTGACGTTCAACAAATGGCTTAAATTAAATATTTGAAATAAAACGACGCATTTATTTATTTGACAGACAATGTACATGTACAATGAACATTATTAATTCACATTTCTGTAAATGTGCTGGACTTAGCCAGTTGGCTAGTTTTAAATCTATAGTCCCTAGGCTGATAGATAAAAACATTTAGCATCACAAACTTCACACACACAAAAAAGCAAGAATAATTATAAATAATAAAATAAAATAAACACAAACAATCAAATACACTGATCAAAAATATAAACACAACATGGAACATTTTCAAAGATTTTACAGAGTTAGTTCATATAAAGGAAATCAGTCAATTGAAATAAATTCATTAAGCCCTAATCTATGGATTTCACATGACCAGGAATACAGATATGCATCTATTATTCACAGATATCTTTTAAAAAAGGTAGTGGAGTGGATCAGAAAAACATTCAGTATCTGGTGGCACCACCATTTGCCTCATGCAGCACACATCTCCTTTCCGTGGAGATGATCAGGCTGTTGATTGTGGCCTGTGGAATGTTGTCCCACTCCTCTTCAATTTGGGCTGTGCAAAGTTGCTGGATATTGGAGGGAACTGGATCACGCTGTCGTACTCATCAATCCAGAGCATCCCAAACATGTTCAATGGGTGACATGTCTGATGAGTATGCAGGCCATGGAAGAACTGGGACATTTTCAGTTATCAGGAATTGTGTACAGATCCTTGTGACATGGGGCCGTGCATTATCATGCTGAAACATGAGGTGATGGCGGCAGATGAATGGCACAACAATGGGCCTCAGGATCTCATCACGGTATCTCTGTATATTCACATTGCCATCGATAAAATGAAATTGTGTTAATTGTCTGCAGCTTATACCTGCCATACCATAACCCCACCACCACCATGGAGCACTCTGTTCACAACGTTGACATCAGCAAACCACTCGCCCATATGACGCTGTCTGCCATCTACAGTTGAAACCGGGATGAATCTGTAAAGAGCACATTTCTCCAGCATGCCAGTGGCCATCGAAGGTGAGCATTTGCCCAATGAATTTGGTTACAACGCTGAACTGCAGTGAGGTCAAGACCCTGGTGAGAATGATGAGCATGCAGATGAGCTTCCCTGAGACGGTTTCTGACAGTTTGTGCAGAAATTCTTTGTTTGTGTAAACCCACAGTTTCATCAGCTGTCAGGGTAGCTGGTCTCAGATGAATCCACTGGTGTAGAAGCTGGATTTGGAGGTCCTGGGCTGGCATGGTTACATGTGTTTGGATGTACTGCTAAATTCTCTAAAGCGACATTGGAGACAGCTTATGGAAGAGAAATTAACATTCAATTATCTGGCAACAGCTCTGGTTAACATTCCTGCAGTCAGCATGCCAATTGTACACTCCCTCAAAACTTGAAACATCTGCGACATTGTGTTGTGTGACAAAACTGCACATTTTAGAGTGGCCTTTTATTATCCCCAGCACAAGGTGCACCTGTGTAATGACCATGCTGTTTAATCAGCTTCTTGATATGCCACACACATGTCGATGTCTGATTCACTTAAGTTGTGGTCATAAAATCATGTTGGTGGACAGAGGGCCCCGGTGTCGTGGTTGATTGAGATTTCAATATCATGCTCAATATCAATTGGCTATTATTAGATTAATCTACCTGAAACCACCTCATTACCTCCCTTTCCACCACTGCCACCACACACACACACACACAGAACAACAATATAATAATATTCCTAAAGGCCCAGTGCAGTCAAAATGTGATTTCCTGTGTTTTATACTGTATATATTTCCACACTATGAGGTTGGAATACGTCTGTGAAATTGTGAAATTATGATAATGCCCTTTTAGTGTAAGAGCTATTTGAAAAGATCACCTGAAATTTCAGCCTGTTTTGGTGGGATGCAATTTTGGCCTGTCTGGTGACGTCACCAGGTGGTAAATTCGTTAATAGACCAATAAGAAGGAGATTTCCAAACCTCTCTGCCAATAACAGCTAGTTTTCAGTAAAGCATTTATAATGGATTAGTAAATAGTTTATTCATCATTACTAATCATTATTCCATTCATAAGATGTTTAATATAGGTCCTTATAAACCATTTACTAATCATTAGTTTAGTCTTTTTGCGTGGTCTCATCTAAAGTGTGGGCTATTTATGCATTATAAATATTTTAAAAATGTTGAGTGACCAGTGTATTTTTTTTTACAAAAAGATGGGCATGCCATTGGTAGACATTCCATCATTAGGCCTACCTGATGCAGTGGAGGCTGCTGAGGGGAGGACGGCTCATAATAAGTTCTGGAATGGAGCTAATGGAATGGCATCAAACACATAAACCATGTCTTTCATGTACAGTGCCTTGCGAAAGTATTCGGCCCCCTTGAACTTTGCGACCTTTTGCCACATTTCAGGCTTCAAACATAAAGATATAAAACTGTATTTTTTTGTGAAGAATCAACAACAAGTGGGACACAATCATGAAGTGGAACGACATTTATTGGATATTTCAAACTTTTTTAACAAATCAAAAACTGACAAATTGGGCGTGCAAAATTATTCAGCCCCCTTAAGTTAATACTTTGTAGCGCCACCTTTTGCTGCGATTGCAGCTGTAAGTCGCTTGGGGTATGTCTCTATCAGTTTTGCACATCGAGAGAATGACATTTTTTCCCATTCCTCCTTGCAAAACATCTCGAGCTCAGTGAGGTTGGATGGAGAGCATTTGTGAACAGCAGTTTTCAGTTCTTTCCACAGATTCTCGATTGGATTCAGATCTGGACTTTGACTTGGCCATTCTAACACCTGGATATGTTTATTTTTGAACCATTCCATTGTAGATTTTGCTTTATGTTTTGGATCATTGTCTTGTTGGAAGACAAATCTCCGTCACAGTCTCAGGTCTTTTGCAGACTCCATCAGGTTTTCTTCCAGAATGGTCCTGTATTTGGCTCCATCCATCTTCCCATCAATTTTAACCATCTTCCCTGTCCCTGCTGAAGAAAAGCAGGCCCAAACCATGATGCTGCCACAACCATGTTTGACAGTGGGGATGGTGTGTTCAGCTTTGTTGCTTTTACGCCAAACATAACGTTTTGCATTGTTGCCAAAAAGTTCAATTTTGGTTTCATCTGACCAGAGCACCTTCTTCCACATATTTGGTGTGTCTCCCAGGTGGCTTGTGGCAAACTTTAAACAACACTTTTTATGGATATCTTTAAGAAATGTCTTTCTTCTTGCCACTCTTCCATAAAGCCCAGATTTGTGAAATATACGACTGATTGTTGTCCTATGGACAGAGTCTCCCACCTCAGCTGTAGATCTCTGCAGTTCATCCAGAGTGATCATGGGCCTCTTGGCTGCATCTCTGATCAGTCTTCTCCTTGTATGAGCTGAAAGTTTAGAGGGACGGCCAGGTCTTGGTAGATTTGCAGTGGTCTGATACTCCTTCCATTTCAATATTATCGCTTGCACAGTGCTCCTTGGGATGTTTAAAGCTTGGGAAATCTTTTTGTATCCAAATCCGGCTTTAAACTTCTTCACAACAGTATCTCGGACCTGCCTGGTGTGTTCCTTGTTCTTCATGATGCTCTCTGCACTTTTAACGGACCTCTGAGACTATCACAGTGCAGGTGCATTTATATGGAGACTTGATTACACACAGGTGGATTGTATTTATCATCATTAGTCATTTAGGTCAACATTGGATCATTCAGAGATCCTCACTGAACTTCTGGAGAGAGTTTGCTGCACTGAAAGTAAAGGGGCTGAATAATTTTGCACGCCCAATTTTTCAGTTTTTGATTTGTTAAAAAAGTTTGAAATATCCAATAAATGTCGTTCCACTTCATGATTGTGTCCCACTTGTTGTTGATTCTTCACAAAAAAATACAGTTTTATATCTTTATGTTTGAAGCCTGAAATGTGGCAAAAGGTCGCAAAGTTCAAGGGGGCCGAATACTTTCGCAAGGCACTGTATTTGATACCATTCCACTGATACCGGTCCAGAAATGACCACGAGTCCGTTCTCCCCATTTAAGGTACCACCAACCTTCTGTGACCTGATGGTCCTTAAGGTCTCAAAATAGCTTAGAACAACTGTTGCAAGGACTCAACGAAGAGTTGTACTGTGAATATTGTCAACCTCACAAACGAATCATAAAACAAGGAGATGTAGCCTACATACAACACCTGGCCAGTTAGTAACTTTCTGCCAACACCTGGATTTTTATATAAATGTTACATGTAGGATTTAAAGGTAGAAATGTTACATGTATAACCTTTAAATGCTTCCAATGCTTCAGGCTTTTAACCACCGACTATTTTCACACATGGCTTTATTTGGTGACACCTTTACTGGGCCTTTAGCTAGTAACTCTTTAAATACAATGGGATAGTTCAGTGAAATAATGTATTGAGATATTTGATTACTGCGCGTTGTCCTGAATGTTTGTGTTTACTAGGGTGAAGATTTCGCAAACAGGACTCCCAATTTCTAACATTTAAAGAATGATATATGGCCTCTAGTGGCCAAAAGACCGTATTGGCATGGGCAGCGCCATTGAGGTCTTTCAGCATTTTAATGCAGTCAACTGGTTGGGACTTCCAACTACATTGGCTGATCCCTGCTGGTGACCCCGTTGGAGTCATGTCCAACCGGGTCATCAGGAGGGATCAGCCAATCATGAAGAAGCAAATTAACTACTGCTTCAATGGCACTGCCCATGCTGACACAGACGCTATAATGGAAAAGACACAAAGATGAGCCCTCTATCTATCTCTATGGTATGGACCCTTAATTTAATCATACAGCTGACCAACTTAGGAGAGATTGTTGTTCTGAGTTAACCGTGATTAGATTGCGCTAAAAGAGTGACTGCAATACAGACTTTTGGTAGAAAAGCCATTGCCAAGAAACGCTTATGTTTGCATTTTCAGACTAAAAATGTTATTTTACTCAGCACGGAGTATCTAAAGTTACACGTTACATTATTACAAAGGTGTGACTGTTTTGGAGTAAAATGTTCAATATATTGTCTTAAACATCCTTTGTTTTGTGTGCTTATTGTTTAACCATTGATATGTTCTAAGGACCATTTTGAGACCTTAAGGAGAATCAGGCACTGCTGGAATGTCTAATAATGGCATGTCCAACTTTTTGTGAGAAATTACACTGGTCACTCAAAACATTTCTAAAGTACTTCTAAAGGGGACCTCCCGAGTGGCACAGTGGTCTAAGGCACTGCATCGCAGTGCTAGCTGGGCCACTAGAGATTCTGAGTTCGAGTTAGGGGAGGGTTTGGCTGGCAGGGATGTCCTTGTCCCATCGCACACTAGTGACTCTGGTGTCGGGCCAGGAGCAGTGCACGATGACATGGTCGCAAGGTGCACAATGTTTCCTCCGAAACAGTGGTGCGGCTGGCTTCCGGGTTAAGTGGGCATTGTGTCAAGAAGCAGTGCGGCTTGGTTGGGTTGTGTTTTGGAGGACGCACGGCTCTCGACCTTCGCCTCTCCCAAGTCTGTACGGGTGTTGCAGCGATGAGACAAGACTGTAACTACCATGAAATTGGGGAGAAAAAGGGGGTAAAAGTAATACAATTAAATATTTTTAAGTAAAGTATTAAGTATAAATAGCCCACACTTCAGATGAGACCACTTAACTAATGATTAGTAAATGGTTTATAAGTATCTATATATATTATATATATATATATATATATATATATATATATATATATATATTAAACAAATCATTATTAAATACTTTAAAAGTTGTTTATAAATGTGTGAATAACTATGTAACTAACATTTACAAAATGTGGGAGTAATGATTAATAAATGATGAAGAAACTATTTACTAATCTATTATAAATGCTTTATAATGTGGATTTATTATTAAAGTGCTACCCTTAATTGTTACCCTTAATTGTTACCCCGAAATGAATGAACAAGACATGCCACACGAGGTCTCTTCACAGTCCCAAGTCCTGAACAGACTATGGGAGGCACACAGTACTACATAGAGCCATGACTACATGAAACTCTATTCCACATCAAGTAACTGACGCAAGCAGGAAAATTAGATTTAAAAAACAGATTCAAAAAACACCTTATGGAACAGCGGTGACTGTGAAGCAACACATACATTGGCACAGACACGTGCATACACACACACGATAACATATGCACTATACATACACATGGATTTAGTACTGTAGATATGTGGTAGTGGTGGAGTAGGGGTAGGAGGGCACACCGTGTGTTGTGAAATCTGTGAATGTATTGTAATGTTTTTAAAATTGTATAAACTGCCTTAATTTTGCTGGACCCCAGGAAGAGTAGCTGCTGCTTTGGCAGTGTCACGTTCTGACCTTTATTTCCTTTGTTTTTGTATTTATTTAATATGGTCAGGGCGTGAGTTGGGGTGGGCAGTCTATGTTTGTTTTTCTATGATTTGGGGATTTGTATGATTCGGCCTAGTATGGTTCTCAATCAGAGGCAGGTGTCATTAGTTGTCTCTGATTGAGAATCATACTTAGGTAGCCTGGGTTTCACTGTTTGTTGGTGGGTGATTGTCTATGTTAGTTGCTTGTGTCAGCACAGGTCTCATTTATAGCTTCACGGTTGTTATTTGTTTATTGTTTTTGTATAGTTTGTATTCAGTGTTCAGTGCTTTCTTTTATTAAATATTCATCATGAACACATACCACGCCGCATTTTGGTCCTCCGATCCTTCTCGCCTCTCCTCTTCAGATGAAGAGGAGGACGACCGTGACAGGCAGGAACTAATGGGGATCCATAATCAATACAAATACAAAAATACAAATTGATATTGAGTTAAAAATGGCTGCATAGGACCTTTAAATCTCTTAAAACCATGCAGTATGATGGCCATGTTAAATTATAGAAGGGGAATTACTTCACAAATCATTTGTTAAAGTTGTTTCACTTGTCAATGTGCATTACATTTGTATTGAATGCAGGTCAAACAAAGTATATATTGTTTTCTAGAGCACACAAAAATTATTCTAATGATTTAAGCATAATGGTGCCCACATTGCTTACAAATATCTGGGCATTTAAAAAGCATATTGGCGAGTTAACTAAGAAGTTGAGAATAAAAATGCTATTTTTCTATAGAAATACAGTGCCTTCAGAAAGTATTCACACCCTCTAGCTTTTTCCACAATTAGTTGTGTTAAAGGGATTCAAATTTATTGTATTGTCATTTTTGGTCAACTATCTACATAAAATACCTTGTAATGTCAAAGTGGAAGAAAAAAATCGAACATTTATACAAATAGACTGGACGCTCTGGTCGAGGAGTAGGGTTGTTCCGAGCGTTCTGACCACACAATGGCAGTCAAGCACCCAAGCTAACTGGCTAGTTTGCTAGCTACTTCCAGACACAACTGAAAGAACACCTCACTCTGACCATTTTACTCGCCCTGGCAGAGCTGGTTAGGCTGTTTTCATGTTATCCAGAGCGTTGGTGACTGTAACTGTGCTGCTGACAACAATTTAAATACGCATTTTTGCAGACGTTTACCGACACCGGCCATATTCAACAGGTGTTGAGCGTTCGTAAACGCGTCAGTTATTCTGCGCACTAGCACACTCGGAGTGGCACACTCTGGAATCGGAGTAGATAGCCAGAGTGAATTTACGACGCGCCCATATATTTACCTCATAATAATGGCTGACTGTAGTTAAAATCTCATGTAAGGTGATCAACAGTTTTAGAACTAAGCTTGCCATCTTTATATCTGGATAGAACTCTGGTGTGATATAGTCTGCATTTGACTAATGATATATATTGAGAGGGTGGTGGTACACGGCTACTCCACGAAGGCCAAATTATGTCCGATGCAGACATCCAAGGGCAGAGCCCAAATCATTTATAGTAAGCCGGGATGGAGGTGTTGGTACGCTATAAAAACAATTAATCATTTGCATTTGTGAAATATGAATATATGAATATGAAATAGCCTACCTAATATTTTTACCTATTTGATAAGACTATCATATAAATTCATTCTGTAGCTCAGCATTTTAGAAATGGATGAAGGGCAGTCCCAATTTGAGACCCAAAACTAGCTTAATACGAAGGGGGGAAAAGTAGGTACTAAGTCGGTTTGGATGAAAGCGTCTGCTATAAATGGCCTAGCTATGTTATAGTATAATTACGTGTTTGGCAAAGCCCTTTGGAATTTATTGACCAACACATTTAATTAATCAGAAAAGTACAACATCCAGCCCAATACCCTTAGTCTCGCGTGAGTTGCCGCGTGTGAGCTCTGCGCAGTGAGAACTGTAGCTAGGCAGTCCGCCATTGCTGTGTGGGGAGATCTACGTTAGAGCAACATTGACATTTGGTTGTCAACAACCAATTACGGACCAGCGAGGAAGGTCTAGTGGAAGCTGTTCCACAACTATACTTCCCTGTACCTAACCAGATCACATTTTCATGTAAATACAGAACACACAGACGAAGTAACCATGTCCAATCTGAGCAAAGGCGGCACCAAAAAGGACACCAAGATGAGAATACGAGCCTTTCCTGTAAGTACACACCGCTGATAGGACCTGTCCCTGCCAGCAGGCGGTGACTGGACCGCCGAGGGTCGAGTAACTAGCTAGCTTGGGAGTGCAGTTTGCAAGGCCGGTCTTTCAGTAAACAAAGTAACGTTAGCTAGCTGCCCCCTACTAGAGGTTATGGATAGCTGCTTGCTAGCTCATATACTGTTAGCTACCTACCAACTCTTAGCTAGCTAGTAAGGTTACTGTTGAATTATTAATTAACATTAGCTAGATAACGTTAATGTACACACTTTATCCGGAGGAAGAAAAAAATATTGCTAGCTATCTAACTTTAGCTAGTTAACATTAAGTAAATATTTGGCGTCGTAGCTTTGTTTGTGGCCTCTGTTTGTTTGTTGTATTTAGTCCATTCAGAAACTGGTGGGTCGGAGAGTATTGTTGTGTAACGTTATTTTGCATGACATGGTTTGCTGAATCACGTTTTTGTTACATGCCAATTAAACATTGATACCCCAATTAACTTTAACTGCTAGATAACTTTTCTAACATTTATCTAACATTTTGCATCGACTGTAATAGCCAGTTTGTTACTTTCTGTCAAGTAGCTAGTCTAAGATTCATTGGGAAACCGTTTGCTGATAAGTTAATGGACGAAAGCTATTGGATTAAATCAGTAGATCAGTAATCATGTCTTTTTAAAGGAAAACTACATTTTTTCCCTCCCCACTTTTGTGATTATGATCATGTCTCATCGTCAGCCTGCAGGCACCTGGCCTGCCACAAGGAGTCGCTAGAGTGCGGTGAGCCAAGTAAAGTCCCGCCCGACCAAACCCTCCCGTAACCCGGACGACGCTGGCTCAATTGTGCACTGCCCTATCAGACTCCTGGTCACGGCCGGTAATGACACAGCCTGGGATCGAACTGTAGTAACGCCACAACACTGTAATGCAGTGCCTTAGACCGCTGCGCCACTCGGGAGGCCCAGTATTCAGTTCTGATGGATGTGCCTCCACTGAATCCTCAATGATCCCCTAGCTCTCAGCAGTTGCCGTCGCCCACGGTTGGCTCTGTGAACTACAATTCTGACGCTGTGTTTTAAAGTTTAAAAACGTAAATAATCACCGCTTGCGAAAAGGTTTTCGAAACATATGCCCCTTATTTCTCGCTGATATGAAATATCTTTTAAATCAAAAAAGCAGATTTGCACAGATCCATACATGTGCATCCAGTTGATGGACTACACTTCAACCCCATTGTGTCGGGATGTGGATGGTGCCATATCCAAACACCTTGTTATGCATCTTTCGGCCAGCCTCACTTTGGAGAGCCTCCAGGTTTAACAGGCCATGGTTGAGCGTGACAACCAAAGGGGACAATGGATTTATATCAAGCTGTGAATATGGCATGTTTAGCTGAGTGTGATGGTTGGCTGCAGTGCCATTTACTGTCTGTCCAGTTAAAAGGAGAAGTTAGGGGAATGGGAAATGTTACGAGACACAGTTAGAGGTGGTCGTGAGCAATATGATATGGAAAATATGAAACGCTTTCATTCATGTTATGGTCTGTATGAAACCTTATTGGGAATATTATCATGATATTGCAGTACAATTTTTTATTTCTTTTTGTTCATCACAAGGAACACAAATTGGGGCACACCTACTCGGTTTCCCTTAAAGTGATTTGTTTTATATACGTTTACATAAGGTCAAAAGTCGGAATATAAATCATGTATTTTCTGGAGAAGCGGTTCTTTTCTCAATGTTACACTCAAACTGTTAGATATTGCATCATAGGTACAGGCTACTCTTTAAATCAGTAGGGATTTTTGGGTTGCGGAAGTGCAGCAAGTGTAGACTTGTTTCTCTCACCTAAATAAGTAAGCTAGCCTAGCAGGAGACTGATAGACATTGTGTGCATAGCCACAATTTTTATCAAGCTGCTTTGTTCCAGTTCTCCCTCAAACTAGGGAGCCAACGATCCCTGAAACTTTGACCTGTCAGTCCGTTTCTCTGTTCTCCTCTCACTCTTACTTCCTTTGTCCGCTGCAGATGACGATGGACGAAAAGTATGTCAACAACATCTGGGACCTTCTGAAGAATGCCATCCAGGAGATCCAGAGGAAGAACAACAGCGGGCTGAGCTTTGAGGAGCTCTACAGGAATGCCTACACCATGGTGCTGCACAAACACGGCGAGAAGCTCTACACGGGCCTCCGGGAGGTGGTCACCGAGCACCTCATCAACAAAGTAAGGCCAATGAACTAGAGTTCGACCGATTCATCTGAATGGCCGATTAATTAGGGCCAATTTCAAGTTTTCATAACAATCGGAAATCGGTATTTTTGGAAACCGATTTTGCAGATAAAAAAACAAAAATGAATAATACTTTTTTTACTACACCTTTATTTAATCTTTATTTAACTAGGCAAGTCAGTTAAGAACACATTCTTATTTTCAATGATGGCCTAGGAACGGTGGGTTAACTGCCTTGTTCAGGGGCAGAACGACAGATTTTCACCTTGTCAGCTCGGGGGATCCAATTAACTAGTCCAACGCAATAACGACCTGCCTCACTCTCGTTGCACTCCACATGGAGGCTGCCTGTTACGCAGTATGCAGTAAGCCAAGGTAAACTTATCTTATAAAAAACAATCAATCATAATCACTAGTTAACTACACATGGTTGATGATATTATCTAGCGTGTCCTGCGTTGCATATAATCTGACTGAGCATACAAGTATCTAAGTATCTGACTGAGCGGTGGTAGGCAGAAGCAGGCGCGTAAACATTCATTCAAACAGCACTTTCGTGCGTTTTGCCAGCAGCTATTCGTTGTGCGTCAAGCATTGTGCTGTTTATCAACTGCCGAGATGAGGCTGGTGTAACCGAAGTGAAATGGATTAGCGCTAATAGCGTTTTAAACGTCACTCGCTCTGAGCCTGTGGTTGTTTCCCTTGCTCTGCATGGGTAACGCTGCTTCGAGGGTGGCTGTTGTCGTTGTGTTCCTGGTTCGAGCCCAGGGAGGAGTGAGGAGAGGGACGGAAGCTATACTGTTACACTGGCAATACTAAAGTGCCTATAAGAACATCCAATAGTCAAAGGTTAATGAAATACAAATGGAATAGAGGGAAATAGTCCTATAATTCCAATAATAACTACAACCTAAAACTTCTTACCTGGGATTATTGAAGACTCGTGTTAAAAGGAACCACCAGCTTTCATATGTTCTCATGTTCTGAGCAAGGAACTGAAACGTTAGCTTTCTTACATAGCACATATTGCACTTTTACTTCTCCAGCACTTTGTTTTTGCATTATTTAAACCAAATTGAACATGTTTCATTATTTATTTGAGGCTAAATTGAATTTATTGATGTATTATATTAAGTTAAAATAAGTGTTCATTCAGTATTGTTGTAATTGTCATTATTATAAATAAATAAAATAATAAAATTGGCCGATTAATCGGTATCGGCTTGTCTGGTCCTCCAATAATCGGTATCAGTATTGGCATTGAAAAATCATAATCGGTCGACCTCTACAATGAACGCATGGTGGTAGATTAATGTGTTCATCCCAGCGCAGGACAGGATGTTGATTCAGTACTGGGTGCTGCTTCCCATGCGAGGGGAAAACGTTTAAAAACATTTTGCAACAGACAATGAAAAAAAGTTTATTGGACGAGTCCAGGTAGTCCCTCCCTGTTTCAACCAGTTTTCTTTCTTTTGGTGCCTCATGAACACGACCTGGGTCTGGATTAACGTCCCCTTTGCTGGATTTGTGCGGGTATGTGGTAATAATAACCCTTATAAAATCACTGGCAGGTCTTTAGCGTATTTTCCGTCAGTACATTTGCAGGATCTCTGGAGTCTGAGAATAGTCACTGAGCTTAACCACAAGAGGTTACTCAGCTTGACCACAAAATCCTTTTAATTGTTGAAAAGCAAGGAAACAAATCTTGTGAAATCCTGTCACATGAATCCAGGTCATATTAAATTAAAGGCTGATTTGGCCTGTTCAGTGTTGGGCCTGTTTGGTATGCTGACAGCATGATGAAATGGAGCGCTCAGTAAACCTTTTACAGTGGAAAAGCTCCAGGGATCTGTTTGACTATGGCTGGATGCCGCGGACTTGCAGAACATGAGTTGCTCCCGTTCATTCATCAGCCTTGTATTTAGTAGTTGGAAATGAAATTAGAAAAGTTAGCCCAATTCCTCTATCAGAAGGCCCAGCTCCACTAGGGCCCATAGGCATCTGACTGGAGATTTGAAGGCCCTCTTTCAGTAATAGCACACACACAGTCCTGATCTTTGACCAGCTCGGCTGATTGAAAAAGCCTCCTGTTTCATAGAGGATTTGTATTTTTGGTTTTGTTCTGTCCAGTCGTGTAGGTACTAGAAAGCAGATCAATCTGCCTTTTGGTACTTTAAATCAGTGATTGTGATAGCCTTTATTTTATTTTTGTGTACTTTTTACCCCTTATTCGTGATATCCAATTGGCAGTTACTGTCTTGTCCCATCGCTGCAACTTCTGTACGGAATCGGGAGAGGCGAAGCTCCTCTAACCCGGACGACGCAGGGCCAATTGTGCGCCGCCTCATGGGTCTTCTGGTTGCGACACATCCTGGGATCGAACCCAGGTCTGTCGTGATGCCTCAAACACTGCGATGCAGTGCCTTAGACCACTGCGTCACAAAGGCAATAGCCTTTGAGGATAGTTTGTGTATCACATGATCCCTATAACATTCCTGTTTAAACCACATAGGCCAACATATTCTACTGAATGAGAAGCAGCATCAGATTATCTCGAAGCCGTGAAGCTATAGCATCTGCAAACTATTTTGGAAACAATGATATTACTGGGCCAACGAAATATCTATGCAGGGCTAGGGCTGTGACGGTCATGATATTTTGTCAGCCGGGTGATTGTCATTCAAATAACTGCCAGTCTCATTGTAATTGATTCAAAAAGTAAATCCACTGATGCAGACCTTTTGGAACATCTACATTTTAAAAAAAGTCTAAAATCCATTTAATATAGCCTACAAATTATTTTAGGCATGTCTAAAGAAACATTTATGATATGAAGAAGATGTAGCCTATTTCAGAAGAACGAATAGCATATTCTGAGTCGTCCTTATGTTAGGCCCTGATTTGGCTATGGGCTACACTAGTTCATTTAGCGTGCAAGATTTGCTTATAATTCCTGTGGCATTATTTTATAGTAAGAACAATACAATTGAAAATAACTGAATAAAATGTAAAGGTTATTTTTCATCAAACGATTTGAGGGAGTGAGCATATGCGTCTATTCTGTGTTGAGCAGTTAACGAAGAAACAGGTCCTCCTATATGCTTAATTTATAGATTTTTATGCAACTTTACTTGTGATGCAAACGTTAGGCTATATGTTTTGATTTCTAATACATTCTAAGGCTTCATGGTGTGACAAAGGATGAGTTGAAAAAAGTTGCATGAAAGGGAAGCTCTCTTTTCTTGTGCAGGCTGCAAACACTTCATCAGTCTCTCGTTCACAATTTGACAAGCACTTGATAATATACTCATGCATTATTCTAAATTGAATCCGGTCTTTACAAATAGCCTACTAATATACAGTACCAGTCAAAAGTTTGGACACCTCCTTCAAGGGTTTCTTTATTTGTACTATGTTCTACATTGTAGAATAATAGTGAACATATCAAAACTATGAAATAACACATATGGAAACATGTAGTAACCAAAAAAGTGTTGAACAAATCTAAATATTTGTTATAATTGAGATTCTTCAAAGTTGCCACCCTTTGCCTTGATGACAGCTTTGTACACTCTTGGCATTCTCTCAACCAGCTTCATGAGGTAGTCGCCAGTGTGGAATTATACAAAAAAATAGACATCATCCATAGCCTGCATTCGAATGGAGGTTATGTGCAGTTACGTTTTTAATATGCCAGGTAGGCTACACTGTTTGTAAAGCGGATTAATGTGCTTCATTTTTACGAATTATGCAATAAATATTGCAGCACAGGAAAGGTAGGATCCACTTGTATTAAATAGTGGAAAGTTAACTCTGTTTTCATGTGCGTTTGCGCAATGACTGGGCTTATAAGAACACGTTTCACTAAGCTCTGTAGGCTATGGGCTCTCCAACCATGTTTCAGGGGTCTTGGGCCTATAGGCTATGTTTGGAGTTATTTGTCCACTTCAGTTGTGATACTAACATTAGCAAAAACATATAGGCCAATTGGCGCTGTTGTTCTCACGCAATTGCATAGCCTATAGAAATGTTGCGCAACAGGAACACTTTTATTCCATGCATCAACCACCTATGAGGAGCTGGCTCTCCCTGCGCAACAGGTGATCCTATTCCGCTCAAACTGAATGACAGGGCTCTCATGAAGTGTTTAATATGATTTTTGATTGCATTTGCATTGATGTCAGAGTGATTAGAGGGACAATAGTGTGTTGAGTTAGAATGTTTGGTAGGCTACTAATGACATTCATAGGCATCAGATGACCGCTAACATGACTGCCAGTGTGGCTGTAATACGGTCACCATAACAGCCCTATGTAGGGCGGCATGCCTACCTTTTGAGATGACCAATCATCGCTGTGGATGTCAATATTTCAGCATTGGCCTTAAAAAAAACACCACCCAATTGGCATCTCAGAATTAGAACTAATTACCTCCCGTTGACATTCTGTTCCTGTCCCCCACATTTTCAATTAGAGAAATAGGGTAAATTCAATTGAATTCAATCACTTTTTGACAGCATTCCTTTTGATTTAAACAACCTTTTCATACATTTTTGCCCATGAAAGAAGGGGTCATAAAATAACTTTTTGGACCTAAATGCCAAAAAATCCAGGAGATAATGGTGCTCAAAGTTGACCCTTTTTGTTCATGTCTGTTGCGTGCCCAAATACTGCGCAATGAGGAAGTTTATTGCAGCTGGGGTAAAAAAATAATACACAACCAAAGTATTCAGGCCTCTTGACTTTTTACACATTTAGTTGAGTCACAGCCTTATTCTAAAAGTGTTTTAATTGTGTTACACACAATACCCCGTAATAACAATAGCAAAAACAGGTTTTTAGAAATGTTGGCAAATGTATAAATAAATTGAAACATGACATTTACATAAGTATTCAGACCCTTTACTCAGTATTTTGTTGAAGCACCTTTGGCAGCGATTACAGCCTCGTATGATGCTACAAGCTTGGCACACCTGTATTTGGGAAGTTTCTCCATTCTTCTCTGCAGATCCTCTTAAGCTCTGTCAGGATGGATGGGGAGCATCGCTGCAGAGCGCTGCAGGTTTTCATCAAGGATCTCTCAGTTCTTTGCTCTGTTCATCTTTCCCTTAATCCTGACTCGTCTCACAGTCCCCGCCGCTGAAAAACATCCCCACAGCATGATTCTGCCACCACCATACTTCACCGTAGGAATGGTTCCAGGATTCCTCCAGATGTGACGCTTGGCATTCAGGCCAAATTGTTCAATCTTGTTTTCATCAGATCAGAGAATCTTGTTTCTTATTCTCTGAGAAGTGCCTCCAAGCGGGCTGTCATGTGCCTTTTGCTGATGAGTGTCTTCCGTCTGGCCACTCTACCATAAAGGCCTGATTTGGTGGAATGCTGCAGAGATGGTTGTCCTTGTGGAAGGGTCTCCCATCTCTAAAGAGGAACTCTGGGGCTCTGTCAGAGTGACCATCGGGTTCTTGGTCACCTCCCTGACCAAGGCCCTTCTCCCCCGATTGCTGTTTGTCCGGGAGGCCAGCTCTATGAAGAATCTTGGTGGTTCTAAACTTCTTCCGTTTAAGAATGACGGAGGCCACTGTGTTCTTGGGGACCTTAAATGCTGCAGACATTTTTTGGTACTCTTTCCCAGATCTGTGTCACGACACAATCCTGTCTCGTAAGCTCTATGGACAATTCCCTTAACTTCATGGCTTGGTTTGTGCTCTGACATTCACTGTCAACTGTAGGACCTTATATGGACAGGAGTGTGCCTTTCCACATCATGTCCAATCATTGAATTTACCACAGGCGTACTTCAGTGAAGTTGTAGAAACATCTCAAGGATGATCAATAGAAACAGGATGTACCTGAGCTCAATTTTTTTTGTAAAATTCTGGAAGGTTTTTTGTATTTTTTATTTTACCCCTTTTTCTACCCAATTTTGTGGTATCCAATTGGTAGTTACAGTCTTGTCCCATCGCAGCAACTCTCGTACGGCCTCGGGAGAGGGGAAGGTCGAGAGCCGTGCGTCCTCCGAAACACAACCAGCCAATCCGCACTGTTTCTAGACACAATTCCTGCTTAATAACCCGGAAGCCAGCTGCACCAATGTGTCGGAGGAAACACCGTACACCTGGCGACCGTGTCAGCGTGCACTGTGCCCGGCCACCACAAGAGTCGCTAGAGTATGATGGGACAATGTGGCGCCGGAGGTGAGGGCTGCCGTCTTATCAGATCATAACCAACCATGCTATATTGTTTTTTTGCGTTGTTTCTAACTTGTTTTGTACATAATGTTGCTGCAATCGTCTCTTATGACCAAAAAGAGCTTCTGGACATCAGAACTGCGATTTCTCACCTCAAACTGGACAAAGAGTTCTTCTTCAATGAGTCGAATGTGAGGGATATACTACTACAGACACCCAACCTGGCCCAGATCCCCGTGATTCGCTGAAGAAGGAAACTGAGGTTTCACGGAAAAAGATCAGGGTGCCTTGCGAGGATCAGGCGACGAGTGGCCGATCTGCCCTTGCCTCCCGTACTGCTAGCTAATGTTCAATCGCTGGAAAATAAATGGGACAATCTGAAAGCATGTACAGTTGAAGTCGGAAGTTTACATACACTTGGAGTCATTAAAACTAGTTTTTCAACCACTCCACAAATGTCTTGTTAACAAACAGTAGTTTTGGCTATTCGGTTATGACATCTACACTGTGCATGACACAAGTAATTTTTTCAACAATTGTTTAGACAGATTATTTAACTTATAACTGTACAATTCCAGTAGGTCAGAAGTTGGAAGTATGCTTGCACTAGTATGCATACACTAAGTTCACTGCCTTTTTAAACAGCTTGGAAAATTCCAGAAAATTATGTAATGGCTTTAGAAGCTTCTGATAGGCTTCTTATGTAAATAAGGTATGCCAAAAATTCTAAAAACCTGTTTTCGCATTTGTTATTACGGGGTATTGTGTGTAGATTGATGAGCACATTTTATTTAATCCATTTTAGAATAAGACTGTAACGTAACTAAATATGGAAAATAGGAAGGGGTCTGAATAATTTCTGAATATACTGTACATTTCTCCCAGAAGTTATAAAATTGTTTGACAACCCAGTTTGTAAGCTTTTAAATTATCAGTCTCAACCGTTTATCTTTTCCAGTGATGAAAACATGGATGTCTCATGGTATGGTGCGGTATGAAAAATGGGTCAACTTCACTTGATGTTTTGGCATTCGGGTCCAAAAGTCACCACCTGATCACTTCTACAATTGTTTAAGGTTTTTGTTTAAATCAGAAGGGGTGCTGTCAAAAATGTATTGATTTCAACTGAATTTACCCAATATTAACACAGTTGTGCAAATCAAAGTAGGTGGCATTGATGGATTGGGCTTTTTGTGTTTTGAACATGTTTTCGAAAGTCTTACATTTGGATGATGGTGTTTTAGGCTGCTAGACATAAGTATAACAGATTCATCAGTGGGTGATTTATAGTGAGCTGAGAGGAGTTCACTTCCCATTGAGATAGTGTGTGTGAGTCAGTGTGCTGGGCTCTGTTTCACTAAATAGATGATGATGGCGTCTCTGCCTGGAGTTGATGAGCACAGTGTCCTTTAGAGTCCCATACAGAGAGTGACGGAAACACTCAAGAGAGAGGAGCTTGTGGTGGGAGAGGCTCACAGACAGAGCTTGTGTCATGCAGATAAATCGAGATGGGTGTGGTGTGTGTGTGTGTAGTATCAAACAAATGCCTCTCTGCCTGACTGTGCTGCTGCTTCCCCACAGGTACGGGAAGATGTCCTCAACTCACTAAACAATAACTTCCTCCAAACACTGAACCAAGCCTGGAACGACCACCAGACGGCCATGGTTATGATCAGAGACATCCTCATGTACATGGTGAGTGGCACCACCAGCTACCAGAGTCATGTATTTAGAGAGTTGGGACAACTTTTAGGATGTCGTTTTCATTCTAGACATAGTTACATAGCGTTATTTTAATCCAGTCAGCAGATACGTTTTCAAGATACAACACTAAGTAAAAATGTAAAACTGATGCTATGTTTTGCATCATATGATGTGTTCTGCATCATCACACTTTTAGAAAACATAACTGCTGACATGCATAATTTGTGCTGATCAGACTTGCACACTTCTTAGTTATTAGGATTTGACTGTATTTCTCAATGCAGTGTCGTCTTGTAATCATCCCTTGGACTGGCAATGCATTGCTGCCTGGCTGCAGGTCTCAAACGCGCTCCGGGGTGAAGTTTCCCTTAAGTACAGATCAGCTTCCCAATCCTAACCATAACCGTTAGTGGGGTAAATGCAAAACTTACCTAAGATCAACCTTGACTGACAAAACCCCTCTCTTATTCTTGTTTCCCAGGACCGGGTGTACGTGCAGCAGAACAACGTGGAGAATGTCTACAACCTGGGCCTGATCATCTTCAGAGACCAGGTGGTGCGCTACGGCTGCATCCGAGACCACCTCCGACAGACCCTCCTGGACATGATCGCACGAGAGAGGAAGGGCGAGGTGGTGGACAGGTATATGACCCCCATCTATACACAGGCCCCTTTCGACTTTAAAAAAAAAATACACAAACTCCTAGCTTTGTTGAAGAAATTACTGGATAAGTGGAATCACTACAAATGACTGGAAAAGTGAAAGCCATGCGGTGGAATGCTTGTGTTCATCTGTCCAGTCATGTCTAAGCATTGACTGTTTCGAGGGAGGGAGGAAGGACGCACTTTGAAGGAATTCGAACAGAGCCACAGTTTCTGAGCTCAAGGATGCAGTGTTTCTCCCGATAAAGAAAACCACAACCCTAATCCATGATTATTTCATTGTGCTCTTGGTTATATTTAAAAAGTATCTGATAGTCTTTGAGCTGACCCAGACCTAAATGGCACCCTATACACTGAGTGTACAAAACGTTATGAACACCTTCCTAATATTGAGTTGCATCCCCTTCTGCCCTCAGAACAGCCTCAATTTGTCGGACCATGTACTCTACAACGCGTTGAAAGCGTTCCACAGGAATGTTGACCCCAATGCTTCCCACAGTTGTTAAGTTGGCTGGATGTCCTTTGGGTGGTGGACCATTCCTGATACACCCGGGAAACTGTTGTGTGAAAAACCCAGCAGCGTTGCAGTTCAAACTCTGAATGGCACACAAACACAAACCATTTCTCTCAAGGCTTAAAAATCCTTCTTTAACCTCCCCTTCATCTACACTGATTGAAGTGGATTTAACAAGTGACATACGCGATCATAGCTTTCACTCGGATTCACCTGGTCAGTCTATAACACGGTCAGAGCAGGTGTTCCTAATGTTTTCTACATTCAGTGCACTACTTTTGACCAAGGTCCATAATAGAATGCAATTTGGGACTCAACTGTACTTGACACACACTCTCTCTCTCTCTCTCTCTCTCTCAGGGGAGCGATCAGAAATGCATGCCAGATGTTAATGATCTTAGGCCTTGAAGGAAGGTCGGTTTACGAAGAGGACTTTGAGGCCCCGTTTTTAGAAATGTCTGCAGAGTTCTTCCAGGTTTGTAAGAATCCCCCACCCACCCATGTATTCACACATTTCATTCGCATCAATTCCAAATGTGTCATGCACGTTGACTTGAGGTGATACGTTGTTGGCCTACTATCATGTTATATACATAATGTGTATGCCCTCTCAATCTCCCAAGGTGCTCCTAACCCCGTGTTTGTTTGCCCTCCAGATGGAAAGTCAAAAGTTTTTGGCAGAGAACAGCGCGAGCGTGTACATAAAGAAAGTGGAGGCGCGGATAAACGAGGAGATCGAGCGCGTACTGCACTGCCTGGACAAGACGACGGAGGAGCCCATCGTCAAGGTGGTGGAGCGGGAGCTCATCTCCAAGCACATGAAGACCATTGTGGAAATGGAGAACTCGGGCCTCGTCCACATGCTCAAGAATGGAAAGACAGAGGGTCAGTGTGCCACGCTACTACTATTACTACTCCAGTCCCAGCTATGGGCTTTGTCCCAAATGGCACCTTATTCCCTATGCATTAAACTACTTTTGATGGGGACGATTAGGCTCTGGTCAAAAGTATTCACTAGGGTGACATTTGGGACACATATTGTTTTCATTCTTTTTTCAATGAAAGGGCTATTTCACCCCGATGTTAAAGTTTGTCAGACGTTTGTGTACCTTTTGCAGAGTTATAGAGGTATTTTGCAGAGTAATAGAGTAATGTACACTGTGTGAATGTATGTTGTTATCGTGTGCATACTTGGTACCACATCAATGTCAGCTGTTCAATATTTATTGTGAAATATATTCTGTGTAGTGGGTGGTCTTTGGATACTAATGTGTTTGTACTGATGTTGTGCGTGTGTGTGTGCGTGAACACAGACCTGGCGTGTATGTATAAGCTCTTTAGCAGAGTGCCAAACGGACTGAAGACAATGTGTGAGTGCATGAGCTCCTACCTCCGCGAGCAGGGCAAGGCGCTGGTGTCAGAGGAGGGCGAGGGCAAAAACCCTGTAGATTACATCCAGGTAACTCACACAGGAAGTGACATCATTGACACGGGGAAGGGGGGGGGGGTCCACTAAAGATGACTCTCTGGCTACGTTCCCATCAAAGATTTAACAATAGTGAAAACTCCAGCGAATGATTTTAAATCTACAACAGGGATGCAATTTCTGTAACTCTCCATATTGACACTAGATGGCAGCGTACACAAGAGCATGTAGTAAGTGCCACTGCTTTCCAATAATAATGTCACATTTTCTTCCTCCGTTTTGTTATCTGCAGGGTCTGTTGGATCTGAAGTCACGTTTCGATCGCTTCCTCCAAGAGTCATTCAACAACGACCGGCTCTTCAAGCAGACCATCGCAGGGGACTTTGAATACTTCCTCAACCTCAACTCGCGCTCTCCCGAGTACCTCTCCTTGTTCATCGACGACAAGCTGAAGAAAGGCGTAAAAGGAGTGGGTGGTTTTCTGATGTAATGGGGGAGGAACGTCCTCCCCTCAGGGCACACAGGCTGCTTCCCTAATGACACCATATTCTCTATATTGTGCACTACTTTTAACCAGAGTCCGATGGCACCATATTCACTATGTAGTGCCCTACTTTTGACCAGGGCCCAGCACCCTGTCATTGTTCCTGAACAACAGCCCAAAAGAATGAAAGCTTGACCTCATCACTCATTTGGAATTATATAAAGTTAGACACACATATCATACCTCCAAGACATGCTAACGGGAGGTTTGTATTTTTAGGGGGGTATGATTTTAGTGTGTCTAACTTTCTGGCTCGTTCAGGATTATCTGTAATCATGGTAGCATCCAAATAATGTAGAAGTGTTTGGAAACATGTTCTATGCTGGAGTACAGAGCCAAAACAACAACAAATGCCACTGTCCCAATACTTTTGGAGCTCACTGTATAAGGAGTTCAATATTTGATTAAATGAGTGCTTGAAATGTAATCATTTAAAGTGTGTGCTTGTGTAACGCTCACTTTCCTCTCGTCCTGTGTGTGTAGTTGACGGAGCAGGAGGTGGAGTCGATCCTGGACAAGGCCATGGTGCTCTTCAGGTTCATGCAGGAGAAGGATGTGTTTGAGCGGTACTACAAACAGCACCTGGCCAGGAGGCTGCTCACCAATAAGAGCGTCTCCGACGACTCGGAGAAGAACATGATCTCTAAGCTCAAGGTGAAGAGACTAAGGAAGAGCAGTAGCTATATATCTTAAGATCTTCCATCCATTAATACATTTGTAGCGGTATTTATTAGAGAGGGGTAAAGAAAGATTTTGTTCGGGCGCCAAGCAGGTATTAACCATGCCGAAAGGAAAAGAGTAGAATAGAGAGAGTACCACTACCAGACCCACACACATCAGCAGAAGAGACTGCCTAGAGTGTAGCCTGTTTACCAGATAGCCAGTGGAGAGAAAAGAGAATACACACCATATAACACCCACATCACAGCACAGGGGTAACCCCAACAAGAATACCTCATACAATAATACTAATACTAATAATGGCAGAGCAATTCAACAGCAACTTCATACAAGAACGAACCCAGTCATCAACATAGGATTTGCTATAATCTGTATTATTTTCTAGTGGATGAGTGCAGAGGGTATGAATGTGGGGGGTGTTCATTGACACAACAAAGGCCTTAAAAATGTCCACAGTCTTCTCGGCCACATGTCATTAGTACACCTCAATACAGTTCACATAACAATACACAACTTGCAAGCAACCTCCCTTTTAACTAGAATGTCCAAATACTTCTGGCAGGGCAAGAATAGTCCAGCTCTAATGAACTTCAATGGGAAGTGCATTGGAAAAATAGAGAGTCTGTTGCAGGGTAAAGCACTGGAACGATAGAGGGAAGAGAAAAAGAGAAAGAGAACAAGAGAGATCTTAGCTGTGGTCTTCGGGCGTGCAGGTTTACTGTCTGACTGTCCGATGGTTTGTTGGTTTGTATGTTAAAGCTTCGCAACAATGTTGCTACTAATCCATGCGATCCATAACGGGCGCGGTCCCAAACGAAAACAACCACGACCTAGAGCGATTACAACGATGATTGAGTTAAACACTCTATAAACTACACACGCTGAAAACAAACAAAACTTCTGCAGCACAGCACAGCACACACAATCAAACTGTCGCGCCACCAAAGAGCCCCTCCACAAAGAGCTGAATGAGCCCTCTTTATTTCCTCCTTCCTTACTGCCCATGCTCTCTTAAAGTGGCAGTGCACGGTGAAGGCTCCGTGCAGATTTCGCCACACATTCATCAACTATTTTTTTTTCATTTTTTTTTTCAGATATATTGTAGCACCTTCAATACCTAATACCTAAGTGCGACCTTGTGTTCAAATACTATTTCAAATCTTTCATATACTTTGAGCGTTTGCTTTAGCCTGTTTGGGGTGCCATGTAGGCGGGGTTTGCACTTTTGGTGCTTTTTGATTTGGTTCAATTGCAACAGGCAACCTCAAGCTAGCAAAGCTAAAGTATTTTAAATCATTTTTAATTGTATTTTGATCCCAGGTCTGGTACAATACATTTTTAACTTGAACTGCACAGAGACTGTGTTGAACCTCAGCTCAGCTGAGTGCAGAGTCGGTGTGAAAGAAACGGATAGCGCGAGTGAAGTGTTGTTTAATAGATCTGTCTCATCCTGTATCTTTCTCACTCTCTTTCTCTGGTTCCCCTGGCCAGACGGAGTGCGGTTGCCAGTTCACCTCCAAACTAGAAGGCATGTTCCGGGACATGAGCATCTCAAACACAACCATGGATGAGTTCCGCCAACATCTACAGTCAACGGCGGTGAGACACCCACTCCCAGAACCAGTCCAGTGTTGGTTCTGGGGAACATGGAGCTCGCCAGCTTGTAGTCCTAAAAAAACGGAAATTAGTTACTTCTGGTTCGTTCAGCCATTTCTATGGAGAAATAATAGGCTTAGTAGATATATGTTTTGTTCTATGATATAATATTAGTCCATTAACATTACCTTTATGAATTATTTTTATTATTTTACCCCCTTTTCTCCCCAATTACATGGTATCCAATTGTTAGTAGTTTTATCTTGTCTCATCGCTACAACTCCAGTACGGGCTCGGGAGAGACAAAGGTCGAAAGCCATGCGCCCTCCGAAACACAACCCAACAACGCCACACTGCTTCTTAGCACAGCGCGCATCCAACCCGGAAGCCAGCCGCACCAATGTGTCGGAGGAAACGCCGTGCACCTGGTGACCTGGTTAGCGTGCACTGCGCCCGGCCCGCCACAGGAGTCGCTAGTGCGCAATGAGACAAGGATATCCCTACCAACCCTAACCCGGACGACGCTAGGCCAATTGTGTGTCGCCCCATGGACCTCCCGGTCGCGGCCGGCTGCGACAGAGCCTGGGCTCGAACCCAGAGTCTCTGGTGGCACAGCTAGCACTGACCTTTATGAATTATGAAGCCTTATGTGCTTTTTTATTTATTACATAAATGCTTAAACATTCATAAAATGTGACGTTAGCTGATGATTAGCTCATAGAACAAAACGTATAATTTCTAAGCCTGTGTTTACCACAGACCTTATTTTTGGCTTTTATCAAAAAAACCCTACAACAACTCCATTCATTTTCCCACAGGCTTTGAACCATGGCGGAGTCGGTGCCTATAAAAAGACGCCATTACTATTGCTCTCTATTTAACCTAGCAATTAGCTCTCTCAAAAGCGAAGAGCACATCTTGTGAAGCTTTTGATACCTCAGTGGAAGACGTAGATCTAACTTTCATCCCCAGGTGTCGTTGGGCGGAGTTGATCTCACAGTGAGGGTCTTGACGACAGGTTACTGGCCAACGCAGTCCGCCACGCCCAAATGTAATATCCCCCCTTCTCCTCGACATGCATTTGAAGTCTTTAGAAGGTTCGTCTCTCATTTACTTTGCATAGCAGAGGCCATATATTCTCTGCTGCAGGTTGTGGAAGTGGGGCGCTGTCCATTTGTTTGTCTGTGTTTATCTTTAACGCTGTGGTGTGTGACTGTCCCCTCTGGCTCTGCGGCCATAGGTTTTATCTGGCCAAGCACAGCGGCAGGCAGCTTACGTTACAGCATCACATGGGCTCTGCAGACCTCAACGCCACCTTCTACGGCCCAATCAAAAAGGTATGCAGGGGACAGCCTTTGCCTGGCTGACAGACTGATGCATGCACACACACACTGGTAATGTCAACATCAGGCCTTGATAACAGCAGGTGCATCAAGGCTGTACTTGCCTTTTTGGGATGGGATGAACAGGGATGTGTGGGGGGTGGGGTTAAACTAATATTTCACACATTTGTGTATGTATAAGCATGACATAGTCAGTGATTGAACAGAGGCTACATTGATGATTCCTCCTTTGTGACTGAGTTACCTGAAGGTGGCCGGTGGTGACCTCTCATTTCCTCTCCCCCCAGGAGGACGGCTCAGAGGTGGGGGTGGGCGGCGCCCAGGTAACAGGCTCCAACACCAGGAAGCACATACTGCAGGTGTCCACCTTCCAGATGACAATACTAATGCTCTTCAACAACCGGGAGAAGTCCATGTTTGAGGTACAGCCGCTAATTGAATGCGTAGAACATCACTGAATAAAGTCAAGTTTATAAGGGGGGGATGTATTTGGGCAATGTGATGTCTTTATTATATGTGCATGATGTTGATATTTGTGGTCTGGCAATTTCTTTCCCCGAGAGGATAAAATTATATTGAATTGAAAAAGTTACACTTGTTTCTCTATAAACAGAATGTATTATTTGGTTTCAGTATAATGCAGTCATGGATCCCTCTGCTTCATATCCCTCTCTCCTCTTTGTCCCTATCGCTCGCTCACTGCTGTGTAGGAGATCCAGCAGGAGACAGACATCCCGGAGAGGGAGCTGGTGCGTGCGCTGCAGTCACTGGCCTGCGGGAAGCCCACCCAACGCGTCCTCACCAAGGAGCCCAAGTCCAAGGAGATCGAGAACGGCCACATGTTCACCGTTAATGACCAGTTCACCTCCAAGCTGCATCGCGTCAAGATCCAGACAGGTAACAACCATATAGACCATTCTTGTGGAACACAGATTCAAAGATCTAAGCCATACATAACCGAAATGGCACAAAAACAACCAAGATTTATTTTGTTTCAACCTTGCTTTCACATTGCGCTGTGACTTTGAACTGTATGCACAGTGCATTCAGGAAGTTTAAACCCCTCGACTTTTTCCACATTTCATTCTAAAATGAATTAAATTAAGTGTTTTCCTCATCAATCTTCACACAATACCCCGTAATGACAAAGCAAAAACAGGTTTGGATTTTTTGCAAATTTAAAATAATAAACAAAAAAACGTATTTAGATAAGTATTCAAACCCTTTGCTATGAGACTCAAAATTGAGCTCAGGTGAATCCTGTTTCCATTGGTCATCCTTGAGATGTTTCTACAACTTGATTGGAGTCTACCTGTGGGAAATTCAATTGATTGGAAATTATTTGGTAAGGCACACACCTGTCTATATAAGGTCCAACAGTTGATAGTGCATGTCAGAGTAAAAACCAAGCCGTGAGGTCGAAGGAATTGTCTGTAGAGCTCCGAGACAAGATTGTGTCGAGGCACAGAACATTTTTGCAGCATTAAAGGTCTGCAAGAACACAGTGGTGTCCATCATTCTTAAATGAAAGAAGTTTAGAACAGCCAAGATTCTTCCTAGAGCTGGGTAACCGGCCAAACTGAACAATCGGGAGAGAAGGTTAGGGAGGTGACCAAGAACTCGATGCCCACTCTGACAGAGACCCAGAGTTACTTTGTGGAGATGGTTGTCCTTATGGAAGGTTCTCCCATCTCTGCAGCTCTCCACCAATCAGGCCTTTTATGGTAGAGTGGGCAGACGGAAGCCACTCCTCAGTAAAAGGCTTGGAGTTTGCCAAAAGGCACCTAAAAGGACCCAGACCATGAGAAACAAGATTATCTGGTCTGATGAAACCAAGATTGAACTGAATGCCAGGCGTCACATCTGGAGGAAACCTGGCACCATTCCTACGGTGAAGCGTGGTGGCAGCATCCTGCTGTGGGGACGTTTTTCAGCTGCAGGGACTGGGAGACTAGTCAGGGTTGAGGGAAAGATGAACGGAGCAAAGATCCTTGATGAAAACCTGCTCCAGAGCGCTCAGGATCTCAGATTGGGGCAAAAGTTCACCTTCCGACAGGAGTGGCTTTGGGACAAGTCTCTGAATGTCCTCGTGGCCCAGCCAGAGCCCGGACTTGAACCCGATCGAACATCTCTGGAAAGACCTGAAAATAGCTGTGCAGCTACGCTCCCCATCCAACCTGACAGAGCTTGAGATCAGCAGAGAAGAATGGCAGAAACTCCCCAAATACAGGTGTGCCAAACTTGTAGCATCATACCCAAGAAGACTCAAGGCTGTAATCACTGCCAAAGGTGCTTCAACAAAGTATGTAAATTTGATATTGTTTTTTTATTTTGATACGTTTAATTTTTTTTATATACATTTAAAATATTATGTATTATGGGGTATTGTGTGTAGATTGAGTGGACACCATTTAAAAAAAAAAACTAATTTAGAAAAAGGCTGTAACATGACAAAATGTGGAAAAAGTAAAGGGGTCTGAATACTTTCCCGAATGCTTTGTATACCAACCTTCAAAGGGTCATTCTACCCACAGAACTATAATGAGTTTATATGATTCTACCTCTGATACACTACATGACTAAAAGTATGTGGACACCTGCTCGTCGAACATCTCATTCCAAAATCATGGGCATTAATATGGAGTTGGGTCCCCCTTTTGTTGCTATAACAGGCTTTCCACTAGATATTGGAACATTGCTGTGGAGACATGTTTGCATTCAGCCACGAGCATTAGTGAGGTCAGGCACTGATGTTGGGGGATTAGGCCTGGCTCGCAGTTGGCATTCCAATTCATCCCAAAGGTATTCGATGGGGTTGAGGTCCGAGCTCTGTGCAGGCCAGTCAAGTTCTTCTACACTGATCTTGACAAACCATTTCTATATGGACCTCGCTTTGTGCACGGGGCATTGTCATGATGAAACGGGAAACATTATTCCTCCTCCGCCAAACTTTACAGTTGGCACTATGCATTCATTGAGGTAGCGTTCTCATGGCGTCCGTCAGACTGCCAGATGGTGAAGCGTGATTCATTACTCTAGAGAACGAGTTTCCACTGCTCCAGAGTCCAATAGCGGTGAGCTTTACACCACTCCAGCTGACGCTTGGCATTGCGCATGGTGATTTTAGGATGGTGTGCGGCTGCTTGACCATGGAAACCCATTTCATGAAGCTCCCGACAAACAGTTATTGTGCTGACGTTGCTTCCAGAGGCAGTTTGGAACTCAGTAGTGAGTGTTGCATCCAGGATAGACTACTTTTATGTGCTTCAGCACTCGCCGGTCCCGTTCTGTGAGCTTGTGTGGTCTACCACTTCGCGTCTGAGTCGTTGTTGCTCCTAGACGTTTCCAATTTACAATAAGAGCACTTACAGTTTACCCGGGGTAGTTCTAGCAGGGCAGAAATTTGAATTGACTTGTTGGAAAGGTGGCATTCTATGACAGTGCCAAGTTGAAAGTCACTAAGCTCTTCAGTAAGGTCATTCTGAGGCCAATGTTTGTCTATGAAGATTGCATGGCTCTGTGCTCCATTTTGTACACCTGTCAGCAACAGGTATGGCTGAAATAGCTGAATCCACTCATTTGAAGGGGAGTCCACATACTTTTGTATAGTGTAGTGGAAAAACCCCACTGACCTGTGTAGCTTGTATTATATATTCTTGTGCATGTAGCCGTCATGTGGTTCCCAGCTGAAACAGGTTTTCCTTTTGTTGGCCACTAGTCGCCGCTAAGCAAGGAGAGTCGGACCCGGAGAGGAAGGAGACGCGGCAGAAAGTGGACGACGACAGGAAGCACGAGATTGAGGCGGCCATCGTCCGCATCATGAAGTCTAGAAAGAAGATGCAGCATAACGTACTAGTAGCAGAGGTGAGTGGAATACAGTGTATGAAGATTGAGGTGTTTCGGGTACACCTGGTTGTACCTGTTAGTATTTAATTAACGTCAGTAATTAGATGTGAGATCCGGTTCTGATTTGTGTCTCTGTGTTTGTATCGTCTCTCTAGGTCACCCAGCAGCTGCGATCGCGATTCCTCCCCAGTCCTGTAGTCATCAAGAAGCGCATTGAAGGACTCATTGAGCGGGAATATTTGGCGCGGACACCAGAGGATCGCAAAGTGTACACTTATGTAGCATAAAGGCCTGAATTCCATGAAACCTGACACAAAAAGAAACAATACCTTTTTTTCTGGGACGGGTTATGCGTATGAATTTGAAAGTTTGTCTCATACTGGGAAACACTGGGAAGCTTACTTTTCTTCCATTGAAAAAAAAAATGTGCAGTTAAAAAGACAGTTTTTCTTCATATCTTTTAGATTTCTTCTGCAGAGAAGAGCTAAATGGAGGGATTGGATCTCGCTTTGTTACAGTTTCATGTTCCTAATGTGGCCTTGGGAAGAATTGGGGGGAGAGTGTGAATGCATCGAGTGTACTGCATTCAAACCCAATATAACAAAAGGAAAAGAAAACGAGCATAAAAAATTATACAAAACATATACCAAGCAAATGTGGGTTGGCTACACGAAGACCAAGAAAATTTGACATTTCTCACGTTTTTTAAATGTTGATGTAAATGTATTATGTTTGTTTTTTTGTGGCATCATGCTGGTTGTACAGGTTGTTAGACACTATTGGCCTTTTTTTCCGTCTAGGGTTTTAATCAGAGAAGAGGAAGACATGGATGTAGTGGCTGGTTTGCAGAAAACAGGAGCAGTTGCTTTGATAGCATGTTTTGTCTTATGGAGTGGTGGGAGAAGTCACATGCTCTATTCAAGGTGTTTTTTTTTTTCTGTTTTTTTTTTCTTCAATGGGGCCTATTGTAAAATTGGATCATCAGCCCAGAAAATATTTATCCTTGGAATTGTAGGTTCCTCCCTATGCAGATCACAAGGGGGAAGTACATTTTTTTTCTTTACTGCATTTCAATTGGAACCAATTTAGCACCATGTTTTAATGTGTATAAATTGTAAAATAATTATTGTACTCACTAAAGTGGACTGTACAGGGCCTAGTTTATCCTATTAAATGTAGAAAAAGAAAATGTACATCGAAGGGAATTTTGCCTCCCTGTTTTACGACTCTGTGCCTTGTGTATTCCTCTACGAGAGCAGAGAGAAAGCCACAGTAAATTGTACGGTGAAATACAGTTTCTGCGCCTCTGACCATAATTAAAGTGTAATGCATAGAGGGAACCACAGTCAAACTGTTAAGCATCTAAGAAGAGGAACTCAAAATAACTATTTGGATTGCTTTCAAACAGTGGTAGCCAACTTTGAGTCACTGCATTTGCTTTAGAACAATGTTTCTTGCGGAATCACCTTCAAGTGTATTTTATTTCTCAGTGTGCAATGAAATTGTTTAAGGCTACAGCAGGCCACTTTACATGGGTTCAATGGATGAATATGCATCTCACTAATACAGCTGCTATGACAATTTAATGTTGATTATTAGAAAATAACATGTGAAAGGTGATTAGTCTCCAATGTTCCAGAATGTCTACCACAGAACTAAAACCACTGTTCTATGAATGTGACAACGACTTGTCCTTAAGGGGGGCACAGTATAAGGGTTGTTGTGCTCCTTAACAGAAATGTGATTCAGGTTCCATGACACAAGTGGTATTATCTCCTTTGCCCCTTAGTGTAGTTACCCTGTCTGGACTCTTTTTTTAAATTTATTTTACCTTTATTTAACTGGAACAAATTCTTATTTTCATTGTCGATCTTTTAACCTTTCGGTTACTAGTCCAACGCACCATTATGACGGGGAGACGACTGCCATTTACTCATTTAGTTTGAGTAGACAACCCTCTCTCACATTTTTCATGTCTCCTGCACGTCTTTATTCATGTGTTTGAGTATACACGACTCTTCTACTTATCCGTAACATTTTTTTACAGCCTCCCTAAATCTGACATTCTACTCCCTCATAAAACATGTCTTAACGGTACCAGTGCAGCTGATGACGTCAGTGTCCCAACTAGAAGGATGTTCTTGAAAAAACAGACTTCGTTAACAGACTGACTGAACTGTGCCAATTATTGGATCCGGTCCAAACACTTTAAAAGACACACCCTCGTCCACTTACCCTCGCCTTATGCCTTAGGGGGATTCCCCGTCGCCATATTGGAGGGTGGGCCAAATGATTAGCCAAGTAAGGGAAGTTTGCAACTTCAGGCACTCAGTCCTCGTTTTTAGTCGGCTTTGTATAAATACTGTTATGAAACAGGCAGGGGGCAGGTCTCAAACCATCGACCTTCTAGCCCGCAATCGACTGTGCCGCAAAAGCATACTCATGCGGCAGAGTCGATCCATGCTTCTAAACCCAGGGTCGTTACACTATGATCACTCCGGGGCCTGAAAAACAACATCAATGGAATAGTCAACATACAAGCGTAAGTAAAAACGAGTGCAAATAAATGAGAAATTGTGCTACTCATGCACATGACGGTACAAACACGTCTCGTAAAAAGTAAATGTGTTTTGTTTGGTTATCTTTTGGAAATTGTAGAAATGAAACATGTTCCTTCTTCAGAAGTTAGTTAGCTAATGAATATGTTAGCTATCATACAGTAGGCGTATATTAATAATTATATTGAATATAAGTAGACATGCAATCATAATTTACTGTTGGTCATCTACAGCACACACAAGCTCCTCTTTTCAGTTCGCTGCAGCTAGCGACTGGAACGAGCTGCAACAAACACTCAAACTGGACAGTTTTTATCTCACTGTTCATTCAAAGACTTACTTTTACTGACAGTTGTGGCTGCTTTGTATGATGTATTGTTGTCTCTACCTTCTTGACATTTGTGCTGTTGACTTTGGCCAATACTGTTTGTACCATGTGTTGCTACCACGTTTATGTTGTCTTAGCTCTCTCTTTACGAAGTGTTGTCTCTCTTGTTGTGATGTGTTTTGTCCTATATTTGTTTTTTAAATTTAATCCCAGCCTCCGTTCCCGCAAGAGGCCTTTTGGTAGGCCGTCCATTGAGTCCAAAATAAGAATTTGTTTAATTTAAGAACTGACTTGCCTCGTTAAATAAAGTTACCGTTGGTTGAAAACACAATCGTTGCGGGATGAATGAGTGACAAATTTTAAAAATAATTCTGCCTCCCTCGCCCATTGTCCTGCAAGTGCATACTCGTCATCAGACGTGTCCACTTAAATTGAGGACTCGATTTATGTCCGGTGGCATTCTCGAACAGTTGATGAAAATGTGGATTCTAGGAGCTGAGACTGCCGAGTAAGTTTCTTCTAAACTAACGAATTTACTACAGTAATACTATATATATATATATATATATATATATATATATATATATATATATAAAATAATAGTAGTAGTACTACTAGCGAGCTAGTATCTTGTCTCCAAGTGGTAACCTTACTGGCAATATGTGAGTCATGACTATTTTCGCTGTGTGCAATATAAGTACCCCCGGCTCGATCTACTTCAGTGTTTTCTATCAACGTTTCAGAAATTGTGACTGGTTAACGTTAATTTTAAAACGAGTCTCAAAAAATTAAGCGGTTGGGAATCACTAGCTAGCTAACTAGTGCTTGCCGAACAGTTTTGCATGCAACAGGCAATGGGAATTGAATGGTCCCGTTCCTGGTCTAAATTAGTTAGGTAGCTACATTTTACACGTCTGAGTAATCTCATTAGGTCAGTTTACAAGTAAAATGGCACGCTAGCATATTCTAATGTGGTTCACTAACCTTAGCTAGCTAACGTTAGCAAAAAAACAACAACTGTTGGCTTGATTGTTGCTGGTTAACTCATTAACGTTCGCTAGCTACCAGTTAGGCGTTTTCTAACCCGCCACAGCCGTTGTCATAGTAAGTAAAATGCACGTTTCCACTACTAGATGGCACTGCTAGCCTAGGAACATACAGAGAAGGAACGGCCAGATTCGTTATAATAGCCCGGAAGTAAAGCTACACAGTGCCCAATTTTGAAATTGAATATAGGGAGTAGGGTGGAAAACATCGCATTAAAACACGATTTAAATGTACTTTTCGGGAAGAGTTCTAATCACCATTCATGTAATACATTAAGTATATACATCAGACGGTATTGGAGAGCTAGTTAATAGGTTTTTCCACGGGTATATTATTTTCCCATTTCAAACTTATCAAACATTTTTTTTTTCACCCAGGTAGGCAAGTTCGGGAGAGAAGGTCAGGGAGGTGACCAAGAACTCGATGACCACTCTGACAGAGACCCAGAGTTCCTTTGTGGAGATGGTTGTCCTTGTGGAAGGTTCTCCCATCTCTGCAGCACTCCACCAATCAGGCCTTTTATAGTAGAGTGGGCAGACGGAAGCCACTCCTCAGTAAAAGGCTTGGATTTTGCCAAAAGGCACCTAAAAGGACCCAGACCATGAGAAACAAGATTATCTGGTCTGATGAAACCAAGATTGAACTGAATGCCAGGCGTCACATCTGGAGGAAACCTGGCACCATTCCTACGGTGAAACATGGTGGCAGCATCCTGCTGTGGGGATGTTTTTCAGCTGCAGGGACTGGGAGACTAGTCAGGGTTGAGGGAAAGATGAACGGAGCAAAGATCCTTGATGAAAACCTGCTCCAGAGCGCTCAGGATCTCAGATTGGGGCAAAAGTTCACCTTCCAACAGGACAACGACCGTAAGCACACAGCCATGACGATGCAGGCTTTGGGACAAGTCTCTGAATGTCCTCGTGGCCCAGCCAGAGCCCAGACTTGAACCTGATCGAACATCTCTGGAGAGACCTGAAAATAGCTGTGCAGCTACGCTCCCCATCCAACCTGACAGAGCTTGAGATCAGCAGAGAAGAATGGCAGAAACTCCCCAAATACAGGTGTGCCAAACTTGTAGCATCATACCCAAGAAGACTCGAGGCTGTAATCACTGCCAAAGGTGCTTCAACAAAGTATGTACATTTGATATAGTTTTTTTATTTTGATACGTTTTAAAAAATGTGTATATATTTAAAATATATGTATAATGGGGTATTGTGTGTAGATTGAGTGGACACAATTAAAACAAAATATATATATAATTTAGAAAAAGGCTGTAACATGACAAAATGTGGAAAAAGTAAAGGGGTCTGAATACTTTCCCGAATGCATTGTATACCAACCTTCAAAGGGTCATTCTACCCACAGAACTATAATGAGTTTATATGATTCTACCTCTGATACACTACATGACTAAAAGTATGTGGACACCTGCTCGTCGAACATCTCATTCCAAAATCATGGGCATTAATATGGAGTTGGGTCCCCCTTTTGTTGCTATAACAGGCTTTCCACTAGATATTGGAACATTGCTGTGGAGACATGCTTGCATTCAGCCACAAGCATTAGTAAGGTCAGGCACTGATGTTGGGGGATTAGGCCTGGCTCGCAGTTGGCATTCCAATTCATCCCAAAGGTATTCGATGGGGTTGAGGTCCGAGCTCTGTGCAGGCCAGTCAAGTTCTTCTACACTGATCTTGACAAACCATTTCTATATGGACCTCGCTTTGTGCACGGGGCATTGTCATGCTGAAACGGGAAAGGGCCTTCCCCAAACTGTTGCCACAATGTTGGAAGTACAAAATCGTCTAGAATGTCATTGTATGCTATAGCGTTAAGATGTCCCTTTACTGGAACTAATGGGCCTAGCCCGAACCATGAACAACAGCCACAGACCATTATTCCTCCTCCGCCAAACTTTACAGTTGGCACTATGCATTCGAGATGGCGTTCTCCTGGCGTCCGTCAGGGTGCCAGATGGTGAATTGTGATTCATTACTCTAGAGAACGAGTTTCCACTGCTCCAGAGCCCAATAGCGGTGAGCTTTACACCACTCCAGCTGACGCTTGGCATTGCGCATGGTGATTTTAGGATTGTGTGCGGCTGCTTGGCCATGGAAACCCATTTCATGAAGCTCCCGACAAACAGTTATTGTGCTGACGTTGCTTCCAGAGGTAGTTTGGAACTCAGTAGTGAGTGTTGCATCCGAGGACAGACTACTTTTACGTGCTTCAGCCGTGTGTGATGGCTACATCTCAACTAATCTTTTTTCCAATTTATCCAATTATATTTCCTTTTATTTTTATCATGGACATATTCCCACTAAATTGTATTTAAGCTTTCATATGTGTGTTTTTCCATTTTTATCAAGCTGTTGGTACTTGCTTTTATTTATGACAAATAATTTGACTGCTGTAGGTTGAGGTTTTGTTTCCTAATGTAATTCCTTCACAATTTTCTAGCGAATATAGAATACCCATCACATTATGTTAATGTAGTCCCCATGTGTGTTTAACTTAAATGTGTTTGGTTCTGGATTGGAAGGTGTGAAAGAAGCCAATCAATCTTATCGTATCTTATTTCTTCAGTTTATGAGCTGTCACTCCTCATGCCATGAAGTAGAAAATAACGCCCTGCTCGGCCCAACCGAGAATTCTACAGCCTGGGCACGGGATGCCCGTGTGGGGGTTGCGCCCAGTGCACTGCGGCGAGGAGATGCTGCAGGTGACACTCTACAGCGGCTACGATAACTTTGACGACACAGTGCGGCTATACAAGGCGGTGTTGCAAAGGTCGGCAGAGGAGCAGAAGCCGGGGTTCTGTTGGTTCACGCTCTACACGGAGCCTGGGCGGTGTCTGCAGCTGGCTCTCAGACAGCCCTCCCTCCCCAGGGGTCAAGGTGGAGGCCTGCAACTCAGCAGTGCTGCATTTCAGGGTGGAGGAGATGGGTCAGCTTGTGCTCCTGCCCAATCCGTGCACGTTTGGACACACCTACTCATTCAATGGTTTTTCTTTATTTAAAAAAAAATATTTTCTACATTGTAGAATAATTGTGAACACATCAAAATGATGAAATGACACACGGAATCATGTAGTAACCCAAAAAAGTATTAAACAAATCTAAATATATTTGAGATTCTTCAAAGTAGCCTTGATGACAGCTTTGCACACTCTTGGTATTCTCTCAACCAGCTTCATGAGGTAGTCACCTGGAATGCATTTCAATTAACAGGTGTGGAAGTTCTTTCCTTAATGCGTTTGAGCCAATCAGTTGTGTTGTGACATGGTAGGGGTGGGTATACAAAATATGGCCCTTTTTGGTAAAATACCAAGTCCATATTATGGAAAGAACAGCTCAAATAAGTGAAGAGAAATGACAGTCCATCATTACTTTAAGACATGAAGGTCAGTTAATCCGGAGAATTTCAAGAACTTTGAAAGGTTCTTCAAGTGCAGTTGCAAAAACAATCTAGCACTATGATGAAACTGGCTCTCATGAGGACTGCCGCAGGAAAGGAAGACCCAGAGTTACCTCTGTTGCAGAGGATAAGTTCATGAGTTACCTGCCTCAGCAATTGCAGCCCAAACAAATGCTTCAGAGTTCAAGTAACAGACATCTGTTCAGAGGAGACTGCATGTATCAGGCCTTCATGGTTTAATTGCTGCAAAGAAACCACTACTGAAAAGAAACCACTACTGAAGGACTCCAATAAGAAGACTGACTTGGGCCGGGAAACAATGGACATCAGACTGGTGGAAATCTGTCCTTTGGCCTGATTAGTCCAAATTAGAGATTTTTGGTTCCAACCGCTGTGTCTTTTGTGAGATGCAGAGTAGGTGAGCGGATGATCGCCGCATGTGTGGTTCCCACCGTGAATCATGGAGGTGATGGTGTGGGGGTGCTTTGCTGGTGACACTGTCAGTGATTTATTTATAATTCAAGGCACACTTAACAGCATTCTGCTGTGATATGCCATCTTATCTGGTTTGCGCTTAATGGGACTATCATTTGTTTTTCAACAGGACAATGACCCAACAGACCTGCAAGATGTGTAAGGGCAATTTGACCAAGAAGGAGAGTGATGGAGTGCTGCATCAGATGACCTGGCCTCCACAAGTGAGAAAGTTAGACTGAGGTTGACCATGCGGTAGGATTTAACAGTGAGGAGTCAACACAGCAGTTATTTACTTTTGTTGCCCGTAGTGATGCTTTTATTAGCAAATGTGGAGATAATAAGCATGGCAAAAACGTAAAAACAATTATTTACAAAAGAAAGTAACAAACGGGAACATAAACTGACAATAAACCAAATGTAAAGTTGAGCTCAAACAACCCAGTCCCTTCCCTGACCTAGACAAATTACAAGTCTTAAATACCCTACCTGGGAACCCTCAATATGGACCATACTATTTATTAACTAATCATCAATTAGCAGATTCAAATACAGGCACGAATCACAAACTGATTTGGGCAATAATCAATATTAATAATAAAAACAAACGGCAAATGCATCCAACAGGTTTGTAGAGTCACAAGCTTGATGTAGTAATTGCATGCTAGGAATATGGACCCAAATACAAAACATTTGGCTACCTTTTAATACACAGAAGTGAATTTGTCCCAATACCTTTTGGTTCCCTAAAATGTGGGGACGATGTACAAAAAGTGCTTTAATTTCTAAATGGTTCGCCCGACAAGGATGAAATAACCTGAAATTAAAGCTGACAGTGTGCATCATAGTTATTGTATCATTTTAAAACAACACAAGATGTGTCCCTGGTTTCCCTTACTCCACTATAAATGCACACGTTCCCACAGAGAACGATGGCATCCAGGCATCCACAGGTTTTATACAGTATCAAACGCACTCATTTACCTTTCTTTCATGACATGTTGGCAAATAAAAGGAAACTACTCCAAGCCAAGGCTGTGTTCAGGAAGGCCAAGCAACAAATGGTTAACATTGAAACATACTTTCCCCATTGCAACACTGTATAAATGCATAGTAACTTAGAGACATGAATTGTCCCAATGGGCTCGATATAAGCTAAGATTTTGGTCGTCAATCTTAAAGCTGCAATATGTAACTTTTTGGGCGACCTGATTTAAAGTCACAAAGAAATGTGAGTTATAGATATTTCATTTGCATTGAAAAGAAGTCTAAAAAGCGGTAGGTCTGTTCTATGTGCGCTATTTCTATGCTTCCTGTGCTTAAGTTTAATTTTTGCCTCTTAATTTCGGTTTTGTACACCAGCTGAAAAATACAATATTTTTCATTATGGAAAATATATTTCACAGCGGTATAATGACTCTACACTATACTGGCTTGTTTCGTCACAGAAATTGAAATTAGGCGAACTATTAGAATTTTAGCACCCAGGAAATGGCAGAGCCATTTCTGCATAGTGCATCTTTAATTGGAACTTAGGTTTGTTGTTTTTCCTTGTCTCTGTAGGCTCCCTCCATGATCGTTGAACCGTCCATTATTTTCACCTCAAGTCTCCCAGAGAAAGTTAAGACTGTTAGTCTCTCCCCCAGGTGAAAGCCTCAGCGACCCCTGACCTGTGCTTTCCCTCTGACCTGCCCCAGCGTCTCGCCCAGAGGGCTACAGAGGAGCGTTGTCTGCACTGCCCCCAGCAGCTCACACCCTGTAGTCCTGCAGCCAGGTGACCCAGCCGGGGAACTGGCTGCGCACCGACCTAGGCCTGGATAAGCCTGCTCAGACAGCCACTGCAGCATCCCTCCAGGCAGCTCCTGCTACTCGTCCCAGTGCAGCAGCCGCGCAACGCTATCCGTCAACCACCCCCACGACTCCTTCCCTCTCATGATCCAACTCCCAAGCGCAGCCCTCCCTGTCAACCTCCCACCTGCTGCTGGAGGAGGAAGAGCCTGTGGGAGGCGGAGCACGAGAGGTGCTAGCTGCTGTGGGGGCCTCTGCCCCGGAGAGTCTAGCGAGGGAGCTGAGTGCCTGTCTACTGGATGCTTGCACCCCCCACAGGACGTGGGTTGTGAGCAGCCCTACCAATAAATTAAACAATGTTACGCCCAGGGATTTCAGATACACAATTATTGTGTAACTAACTAGGCAACTATGTATTTTATTACCAGTGGAAGTAGAAATGCATACAAATGTGCCGCAAGTGGGTAGGTAGATAAGTGTGTGTGTGGTTGGTTAGTTCATGTGGTTGTCTGTGCACTATGAAAGCTGATCTGTGTGGTAGCATATCAAGGACCTAAGTCCTTACCCCAAGAAAGCACTGTCTATCAGGTCTGACTCCTGGGTCAGAAGTTAGTATTGTACAGTCATTAGCCTATTTTTCTAGGATTAACACATTGTATTTCAACAGTATCTTCTAATACTATAACGAAACCATAGGTTGTGTTGAGTAGACCTTGCCAAACCACTGTGTTGAAAGGACATATTTTGATAAGACGAATACTACGGAAGCTTTCATTTATTTTCTGGAAACTTTTTCGTAAAGCCGTTAGTTTCGGGACTGTGGTTAGGATACATATTTGGTAATCTGTGTGTTCAAATATGGCTTGATGACTGGAATACAACAAAGGACTAGCGAGCTAAGAGACTCCTTGTCTGAGATGATACTCTGTTAATAATAAAGTGTGTGCTGACATTACCATGGAAGGAGGTTAAATTGCAAGGCTGTCTATAACCTAGGACAAGACGATGTTTACCAAATTGATCGTCTAGAGGCCGGTTTCTTAGATTAGCCTAAACCTGGACTAAAAAGCGTGTTCAGTGGAGAATCTCCATTGAGAGTGCCATTTAGTCCCGGACTAAGTGTAATCTGTGTCTGGGAAACTGTCCCTTAATTTAAATATGTGAGTTGTGAAATAGGACTGTTTTATCATGCATCACTAAAGTAATTAATTGTATTTTGTAAATTACATTTTTGACTTCTGACTAATTTGGGAATAATACTTGTCATTTGTTTCAAATTGTTCTTAACACATTTTTTAGTGATTTTTTATAAACTGGGTGGTTCATGCCCTGAATGCTGATTGGCTGAACCGTATACCAAGGGGTATGACAAAACATTCATTTTTTTTCTGCTCTATTTGTTGGTAATCAGTTTATAATAGCAATAAGGCACCTCAGGGGTTTGTTATATGCTATGGGCTGTGTCCTAGCACTCTGTGTTGTTGTGCCCAAGAACAGCCCTTAGCCTTGGTATATTGGCCATATATCACACCGCCTCGGGTTTTATTGCTTAAATACAACTCCAATAACTTTGTACTGCTGCTTTGGGTACCATCTATTGAGCCCTGTTTATACCTGGTGCTAACATCTGTATGGCTCTTGTCCACATTCTCATTGTGCCCACATTTTCGACTGGTGTAAACTAATAAAATAACTGATCCTGACGAATTGATTGGATGAAAGGTCAGTAATGAGAATATTAATGCTGGTCCAGGTGGGCGGAGTTTGCACTGGGTGAAAAGTGATTTGCATTTGTTTCAAACTGGACTGTCATAAGCTGGGTTCCCCATTCAAAGCCGATAGTGAAGTTGGCTCAAAAACAAGTGATGCAGGTCTATCAAGCATGTGGAGTAATGATTTAGGGCTGGATTCAATCTGCATTGCAGAAGTATCGCAGAATTTCCATGTTGTAGCTCAATTGAAGTTTAAAGGTGATATTCCTGCGTTTGCGGAGACTGCATATGTCGGCTCAATCGGAAATGACCTTTACATTTTAACGCGGCTCTTCCGCGATACCGATTTAATCCACCCCTTTAGAAGTTTTTCCATGCAAGTGTTCGCTCTTGCTAAATCCCAATTCAACTTTATAATCTACTGATAAAAAGAAATGACTAACTCACTGAACACTTTACTTGGCACTGACGGTCACAGGTTCTAATCTTGCTGATTTTATATTTTACTGAAGAACTAAACTAGGGGTATTCTTGCTTTAGTATTAGCAACACTGATGGCAAACATTCCATTTGGATTATGTCAGTTTCAGTAGACAGTGTCTTTTAAAATGTAGAGTAATGTTTAAGTCTGCAAATAAATAATTTACCACTGGAAGGCAGCATTGTTCCAGAGAAGTTCTGTATCTCACATGATTTTATACAAATAATTCAAAAGTGAATTACACATGGTTGGTCTTGATGAATATCTGAAATGTACAAGTGTAATACCAAAGCATAAACATTGAAGAAATCTTAAGTGTAATATACAAAATCATTTTCTATGGAGTTGATTTACCACTGTGTACAGTGCATTCGGAAAGTATTCAGACCCCTTGACATTTTCCAAATTTTGTTACTCCAGCCTTGTTCTAAAATGGATTAAATAAAAAATCCTCAATCTACACACAATACCACATAATGACAAAGCAAAAACAGGGTTTTTAGAAATGTTTGCACAGGACCCCCTAAGTACTCAGACCCTTTTGCAATAATACTCAATTGAGCTCCTGTGCATTCTGTTTCCATTGATCATCCTTGAGATGTTTCTAGAATGTGATAAATTCAATTGATTGAACATGATTTAGAAAGGCACACACCTGACTATATAAAAGGTCACACCGTTGACAGTGCATGTCAGAGCAAAAACTAAGCCATGAGGTCAAAGGAATTGTCCATAGAGCTCTGAGACAGGATTGTGTCGAGGCACAGATCCGAGGAAGGGTGCCAAAACATTTCTGCAGCAATGAAGGTGCCCAATAACACAGTGGCCTCCGTTCTTAAATGGAAGAAGTTTGGAACCACCAAGACTCTAGGAAGAGCTGGTCCCCCGCCCAAACTACGCAATCGGGGGAGAAGGGACGTGACCAAGAACCCGATGTTCACTTTGACAAAGCTCCAGAATTTCTCTGTGGAGATGGCAGAACCTTCCAGAAGGACTGCCATCTCTGCAGCACTCCACCAAATCAGGCCTTTATGGTAGTGGCCAGACGGAAGACACTCAGTAAAAGGCACATGAGTTTGCCAAAAGGCACCTAAAAGGACTCTCAGACCATGATGAGAAACAAGATTCTCTGGTCTGGTGAAACCTTTTGCCTGAATATCATACCTGGTGCTATCCCTACTGTGAAGCATGGTGGTGGTAGCATCATGCTGTGGGGATGTTTTTCAGCGGCAGGGACTGGGAGACGGGATCAAGGAAAAGATGAACGGAGTAAATACGCAGAGATCCTTGATTAAAAGCTGCTCCATAGCGCTCAGGACCTGGGGCGACGGTTCTTCCAACCTTCCAACAGGACAATGACCCTAAGCACACAGCCAAGACAACGCAGGAGTGGCTTCTGGACAAGTCTCTGAATGTTCTTGAGTGGCCCAGCCAGAGCCCAGAGTTAAACTGGATCGAACATCTCTGAAGAGACCAGAAAATAGCTGTGCAGCGACACTCCCCATCCAACCTGACTGAGCTTGAGAGGATCTGCAGAGAAGAATGGAGGAAACTCCCCAAATACAGGTGAGCCAAGCTTGTAGCGTCATAACCAAGAAGACTCAAGGCTGTAATTGCTGCCAAATGTGCTTCAACAAAGTACTAAGTAAAGGATCTGAATACTTATGTAAATGTTTTGTTTTTAATACAGTTGCTGAATTTTCTAAAAAGCTGTTTTTGCTTTGTCATTATGGGGTTTTGTTTTAAGATTGATCAGGGTGGAAAAAAACATTGAATACATTTTTTAAAATAAGGCTGTAACGTAACAAAATGTGGAAAAAATTCAAGGCGTCTGAATACTCTCCAAATGCACTGTATTTGTCACCAGGGCAGGGATTCAATCCGAGTCACATTGTAGAGTGCTTGACTTTAAAGGTAATTTCCTAATGAGATGATATCTGCAGAGTTTACTGTGAATGCAATCTTCACGAATGTCGGGAACATTGCCTTTTGAAAGGTGAATGGTCAGCAGTGCTCTACAGTGTGCCTGGCCCAACCCAGGTTTAATATGCTCAACAATGCTCATTACTAATGTCAATTTTATTGTGTCATGAATCTTACCAAAAAGTCAAGTTCGATGGCACTGATGACAGTGTTTCAGGCCAACGACCCCGGCCGGCTCCAACCAAGTCTTCCATATTTAGATTGCACAGACATAATGGCCTTTTATATGTTTTGGCAGTTTGGGTACCAGTCTGTTTCCACTCCTTGTCATGCTAAACTGTTTGGCATATGATACAGAGTATAAGGACTGGAATATTATCAGAAACAGACTTGTACCCAGGCTATTGTTTCAGGCTTTTGGCCTCATATCAACTTTGATATGATTGAGCTCCTGTGCATTCTTGTCACAGGATGTCATTGCCCTGGTGAGTCCTGCTCCTGCAGCCTATCCAATCCAGGTCCTGAGCCCACTGGCCTTCTCTGGTCATGCGCACCTTCACCGGGTCAAACCTCCAGTACTGCTGCTCCCTAAAGAGATAGAGGCGCCCGTCGGGACGGGTCAGCGCACCATTGGTTCCCTGGGGCACCCCGGTCCAGTCGGCCAGCCGGCGCGGGTAGTAGGGCTCGGACCTCAGTGTGTGCAGGTTGAGCACGGAGTAGCGGGGGCCCTTAAAGAGGACCATGTGTCCCAGGGGGGCGTAGTAGAAGGCACAGTCTGGGTGGCAGGGGAGGCCGGCCTGGCTGCTCCTCCTGGGGAAGCCAGGGTCCAGGGCACTGCCCGAGTAACGCCATATACGCTTACCTGCAGAGGGAGGGTAGGGAGAGAAAATTCAGCGCAATCAACACTACTTCCTCACTGAGGAACTTTATCCTGATTGTGCTTTAGCCAGGTCCTCTGCTGTGTTATTTCATTGTCATCCAACCATGTTGGCTTAAGCACAATTATCTGGGACCAGGTCACTTAAATCATTCACTGACTAAAGTGAATTTAAGGAGATGACTTTACCTTTGAAGAAGTACCACTTGCTGTCCAGTGGGGAAAAGGCCGCGGCCTCGATGGCCAGTGGGAGGTGGCGCCAGCGCTGCTGGAGAGGGAGAGGTGCGCTCACGTTCCCCTGAGCCGACACCATCCAGTACACACTGCCCCGGAACACCAGCACTGTGTGGTTCTGGTCTGAACACACAAAGACAGACAAGAATACATGAAAATACTATATTTAAGCAATAAGGCACGGGGGGGTGTGGTATATTGGCCATATACCACAAACCCCTGAGATGCCTTATTGCTATTGTAAACTGGTTACCAATGTAAATAGAGCAGTAAAAATACATTTTTTTTGTCAGCCAATCAGCTTTCAGGGCTCAAACCACCCAGTTTATAATATCCCAATGAATAACTTGTGTTTGGGGGGGATTTCAAATGATTGTGAGCACAGTCGTGCCCTACCCATAGTGATGGCATCAAAGACTCCCTGGCAGTAGAGGGGCTGGGTAATTTCAGGATGTCCCTCGGGCTCCTCAGCCAGCTCCCACTCCTGCAGGGCTGAGCTGAATGCCTGGCCTGTTAACCTCATAGGCAGACCCCCCAGAGGCTTTCCTGGGGAGGACAGAGAGAGGGAGACCATCAGTAGCCAACTCATCTGACCAATGGAGGGGTTGGAATGACAAATGTAGTCAGAAGGGGGGGCTGGGTGGGAGGTTGGGGTTTGAGGCCCACTTTGTTTTTATTTTCCTGTACATACTGAATTTATTATTACTTAAACTCTGTAGTATGATCAATACTTTGTAGTTATGTACCTTTTTTAATGTTTTATTTTCTTCTGAGTGGCAGCCCACAGGTACAAAAATAGTATGTGTGACATAATGAATATAAAATGTGATATGAACGGAATATGAAAGTATATGAATTTAAATATTGTAACCGTTATCCCCCAACGAAAAAAATACTGTGTTTGCTGAAGCACATACAGATCCAGGATCAGGCAAGATAAGAGAATGGGAGAGTAGATTGTATACAGACACAAGTTCCAGTAGTTTAAGTGATGGGGTGATAAGCGATGGGCACTGTGATGTTGATGTATGAGCGTTCCATTGCGTCCGAGAGAATGTTTAGTCAGCCATCTAAACTAAACTCTTACAAGTGTTACTTCCACAATCTATCAGGTACATGTCCACTGATGATGAACTACCATGTGAATAAAAATGAATGTTAAGACAAATATTGGCTTACAGATTCATTTACTGCTCCAATGGGACAAATGCTGGTTGATACATGATAGAGGAAGTCTGCATGCCAATGTCATTTTTTTCCTTAAAAGAATATGAGAAATACAAACCAAAAACAAATTACAGTATTTTCTCAAAATAGACATCATGGGAAAAAACAACCCTCCCAAGTGGAAACAAACAGAACAATATTCTCAAATAGTAAATTATATAAACAGTAAAGCTGTCTTTCCCAGGAAACTGTTGAGTTGCTGTGTACTGGACAAAGGGTTGCAAAGTTACTGGAATCTTCAGTAATTAAAATCATGACTTTAGTAATGTATACTTGAATAATAAAATGTAGATATTATTCATTTGTTATATCTGTGTCCATATTGTCCATGAGCTTCTAGTAGATAGACCATATGGTTCAAGAGAAAATAGCTTAATTAATGAAAAAAGCATCTAATCAACAACGGCATTATTTTCAATTAGCTCTGCAACTCTTCCAATAATGACTTTTTTCACAACTGCCACCAGTTTGACACCAAAACATTGACAACAAATACATATTAACATAGTAAAATAAATACAAGTGTAAAACATTTTACAAAGGATATTTCATGCTGAAACCCTCATATAAAACACCAATGGTACACTAAGTTGATGGTTTATATTTAGGATAATGTTTTACAGTTTTGCATTCTATTTTTTATTTTAAAATCTTACTTAATTATTTTATATATTTTACATGTGGTAAGACCCGAGAGGGCCGGAGATGATTACAGACACCTGTGATAATCTGAAGTATCCAAAAGGGCCACTAGATAGATGTCTTTACATAAGATCTTTGAAAGATACGAACATTCCGGTCATTTACTGGTATAAGTCAAGAATGTCATTCTCGTTGAAAAGAATGAAGAAAGACAAGTGACTACTGCAAACGGATGTAAAATGAAACACAAAGCAGCATCCTATGATAAGGCTCTGGACATCACGCACCCATTTTGTTTGCAACTGGCTGAGCAGACATTTGTCTTCGCAGTGATGATATCAGCATCCCTAAGGAGAGGAGGAAAATCTGAAAAGAATGCAACCTGGCAGGAAGAATAAAACTGAGATTCTTTGCTGAGAGCAGTGCTACTGTGTGTAATCTAAACATAACTGTGTACTTGGGTCAGTCTACACAGACCATTTAAAATACAGTGCCTTGCGAAAGTATTCGGCCCCCTTGAACTTTGCGACCTTTTGCCACATTTCAGGCTTCAAACATAAAGATATAAAACTGTATTTTTTTGTGAAGAATCAACAACAAGTGGGACACAATCATGAAGTGGAACGACATTTATTGGATATTTCAAACTTTTTTAACAAATCAAAAACTGAAAAATTGGGCGTGCAAAATTATTCAGCCCCCTTAAGTTAATACTTTTTGCTGCGATTACAGCTGTAAGTCGCTTGGGGTATGTCTCTATCAGTTTTGCACATCGAGAGACTGAAATTTTTTCCCATTCCTCCTTGCAAAACATCTCGAGCTCAGTGAGGTTGGATGGAGAGCATTTGTGAACAGCAGTTTTCAGTTCTTTCCACAGATTCTCGATTGGATTCAGGTCTGGACTTTGACTTGGCCATTCTAACACCTGGATATGTTTATTTTTGAACCATTCCATTGTAGATTTTGCTTTATGTTTTGGATCATTGTCTTGTTGGAAGACAAATCTCCGTCCCAGTCTCAGGTCTTTTGCAGACTCCATCAGGTTTTCTTCCAGAATGGTCCTGTATTTGGCTCCATCCATCTTCCCATCAATTTTAACCATCTTCCCTGTCCCTGCTGAAGAAAAGCAGGCCCAAACCATGATGCTGCCACCACCATGTTTGACAGTGGGGATGGTGTGTTCAGCTGTGTTGCTTTTACGCCAAACATAACGTTTTGCATTGTTGCCAAAAAGTTCCATTTTGGTTTCATCTGACCAGAGCACCTTCTTCCACATGTTTGGTGTGTCTCCCAGGTGGCTTGTGGCAAACTTTAAACAACACTTTTTATGGATATCTTTAAGAAATGGCTTTCTTCTTGCCACTCTTCCATAAAGGCCAGATTTGTGCAATATACTTAGATTGTGGGTCCTATGGACAGAGTCTCCCACCTCAGCTGTAGATCTCTGCAGTTCATCCAGAGTGATCATGGGCCTCTTGGCTGTATCTCTGATCAGTCTTCTCCTTGTATGAGCTGAAAGTTTAGAGGGACGGCCAGGTCTTGGTAGATTTGCAGTGGTCTGATACTCCTTCCATTTCAATATTATCGCTTGCACAGTGCTCCTTGTGATGTTTAAAGCTTGGGAAATCTTTTTGTATCCAAATCCGGCTTTAAACTTCTTCACAACAGTATCTCGGACCTGCCTGGTGTGTTCCTTGTTCTTCATGATGCTCTCTGCGCTTTTAACGGACCTCTGAGACTATCACAGTGCAGGTGCATTTATACGGAGACTTGATTACACACAGGTGGATTGTATTTATCATCATTAGTTATTTAGGTCAACATTGGATCATTCAGAGATCCTCACTGAACTTCTGGAGAGAGTTTGCTGCACTGAAAGTAAAGGGGCTGAATAATTTTGCACGCCCAATTTTTCAGTTTTTGATTTGTTAAAAAAGTTTGAAATAACCAATAAATGTTGTTCCACTTCATGATTGTGTCCCACTTGTTGTTGATTCTTCACAAAAAAATACAGTTTTATATCTTTATGTTTGAAGCCTGAAATGTGGCAAAAGGTCGCAAAGTTCAAGGGGGCCGAATACTTTCACAAGGCACTGTATATAACAATTACTAGATTACAGACTTGTGTGGCCAATTCTACTGCAAAATGTCATACACTGTGATGTGACATTATCACTAAGACAAAGGTTCCGTCCCAAATGGCACCCTATTCCCTATATAGTGCACTACTTTTGACCAGAGCCCTATGTGAGTCCCTATGGGTCCTGGTCAAAAGTAATGCACTAAGAAAAAATACGGTTTCTGAAGCAGACGCCACGGCCGTACACCCCGACCAGAATGGTTAGAAATATGTAGGAAGGTTCTTGGTCAGATTCAGTACAGTGAAGTTATTCAGGTCAGACAGACATCTGGTTCCCATCATCACATGGTGCTAACACACACGTATTCTGCCCACAGGGCACTGCATACCTTAATATCTCAGAAGGAAAAACTGTTTAATGTTTTCATCCCATTGTTCTGTATTGAGGAACCCAATACCACAATCAGCAGTGATAATGCTTAGAGACTTGATATAAAGGGGAGCAGATCTGTATCAATATATGAAATATGCCAAATGTTTTGAAAAAACAATTGTTTACAAATAGGTGGAGTTGATTCTCCTCCAGAAACCAAACAGAAAAACATCTAGAATTGGCATGCCTACAAGACTACATTTTGTTGGATCCAGGTAGGACCGCTCAATAGCCACGGAGACATTCCTGGATAAATGCCTGCAGGAGGATGGATGGGACTCATCATACAACAGCAGCATCAACCTGTGGAAACCTGTCTTACACATGTCAGGAAGGGAGCGAAAACCTCCACGGCAAACAGCTACTCCATTTGTTGTACATAAAAACATGTAGGCTATGCATGCACACTAGGGCTGAATATTTCCCCGGTATTTTACAAATGTTCCATCCCGAGAATAAATCGATTTTCTACTGGGTAACCCAGTATTTCCCACTAAAACCGGAAGTGTCATTCAAACGCATTATAAAGCATAAATAGGCCTATGTCTGGATTTGATTAGAGCTTTGATCGAATATTCAAGCCTGAGGCTACCTGAGCCTGAACCATACATTAAATACATTTTATGAGTCCAACATTGAAGACATTCATCGAGCCCAAGCCCCAAAAAGCCCAAATGATTGTTATCCAATATATATGATATAGGCACATTATGCACAACAAAAGCCCATAAATGTAGCTAGTTATATGCACTCTTGGGTAAATAAATGAAACAAGCTAATCTTTTTGAGTGTGAACTGTATTACTACTGTACTGCATTGTCTTACACTGTGTGATCTGGACCGGAGTTCCGCACCTCGTTCAAACCATGATAAAGCAGGGAGAAAACATGCGATTCTGGCGCAGCACATGCAGCTTTATAAAGTTACAAGTATAGGCTAGCGAATTAGATCTTCATTTTGAAATGGAATAGGGCCTATTTGCATAATTAGTAAGCTGATATTTAAGCATACCTTTCATAATATTTCCCCTATTGTTTTTAGCCTACCTCCTCTTTCTCTCTCTGTTGTTGCTCCATCCTTTCCTCACTGTCAGCACCTTTGCCAGCGATTACAGCCTCGAGTCTCTTGGGTATGACGCTACAAGCTTGGCACACCTGTATTTGGGGAGTTTCCCCCCCATTCTTTTCTGCAGATCCTCTCAAGCTCTATCAGGTTGGATGGGGAGCGTTGCTGACCAGCTATTTTAAGATCTCTCCAGAGATGTTTGATCGGGTTCAAGTCCGGGCTCTGGCTGGGCCACTCAAGGACATTCAAGAGACTTGTCCCGAAGCCACTCCTGCGTTGTCTTGGCTGTGTGCTTAGGGTCATTGTCCTGTTGGAAGGTGAACCTTCACCCCAGTCTGAGGTCCTGAGCGCTCTGGAGCAGGTTTTCATCAAGGATCTCTCTGTTCTTTGCGCCGTTCATCTTTCCCTCGACCCTGACAAGTCTCCCAGTCACTGCCACTGTAAAACATCCCCACAGCATGATGCTGACACCACCATGCTTCACCATAGGGATGGTGCAAAGTTTCCTCCAGATGTGACACTTGGCATTCAGGCCAAAAAGTTCAATCTTGGTTTCATCAGATCAGAGAATCTTGTTTCTCATGGTCTGAGTCCTTTAGATGCCTTTTCCTGAGGAGTGTCTTCTGTCTGGCCACACTACCATAAAGGCCTGATTTGGTGGAGTGCTGCAGAGATGGGAGAACCTTCCGGAAGGACAACCATCTCCACTGAGGAACTCTGGAGCTCTGTCAGAGTGACTATTGGGTACTTGGTCACCTCCCTGACCAAGGCCCTTCTCCCCCAATTGATCAGTTTGACCAGGCGGCCAGCTCTAGGAAGAGTCTTGGTAGTTCCAATCTTCTTCCATTTAAGAATGATGGAGGCCACTGTGTTCTAAGTGACCTATAATGCTGCAGAAATGTTTTGGTACCCTTCCCCAGATCTGTGCCTCAACACAATCCTGTCTCTGAGCTCTACGGACAATTTCTTCGACCTCATGGCATGGATTTTTGCTCTGACCTGCAATGTGAACTGTGGGGCCTTATATAGACAGGTGTGTGCATTTCCAAATCATGGCCAATCAAGTCAATTTACCACAGGTGGATTCCAATCAAGTTCTTGAAACATCTGAAGAATGATCAATGGAAACAGGAGGCACCTGAGCTCAATTTCAAGTCTCATAGCAAAGGGTCTGAATACTTATGTGAATAAGGTATTTCTGTTTTTTATTTTTAATACATTTGCTAACATTTCTAAAAACCTGTTTTTGCTTTGCCATTATGGGGTATTGTGGGTAGATTGATGAGGACAGTTTTTAAATGTAATCCATTTTAGAATATGCCTGTAAAAAAGTCAAGGGGTCGGAATACTTTCCGAATGCACTGTATATATAGGGCTATATATAATAGGGCTATATATATCAATCTAGAACAGGATTATCTACAGTATTTTGGATGCAATTTGAATGGAGTTGGAAGAGAGAAAAGACTGAGTGCTTGCGTGTGCACTGACTTAAAGCAGCGATATTTGAGTGATAGGCTGCTTTAAAACTCTGCAGCTGCATAAAAAAAAGACATCTTTACAATTAAAAAATAAGATGACCTCCGAAGGCCAGACGGAGATGGGTAAATTAGACCAGATGGATATGGGTAAATTAGACCAGATGGAGGTAGGTAAATTAGACCAGATGGAGATGGGTAAATTAGACCAGATGGAGATGGGTAAATTAGACCAGATGGAGATGGGTAAATTAGACCAGATGGAGAAGGGTAAATTAGACCAGATGGAGATGGGTAAATTAGACCAGATGGAGAAGGGTAAATTAGACCAGATGGAAATGGGTAAATTAGACCAGATGGAGATGGGTAAATTAGACCAGATGGAGGTGGGTAAATTAGACCAGATGGAGGTGGGTAAATTAGACGCACATTCGGTCTTTATATTACTGTAGCATAGACTATTCTGCAGCAAATGTAGGCCTACCTGTCACAAGAAAAATGATGAGATGATAGGTCTGCATGCATTGTGAACTGCGCTCCATACTGAGCGTTGACGATTCATCATGCAGAGGCCATAAGAGAAGCCAGATTTAGACAAAGCATATAATTTAACAGTTCCATTTCACGCCACGCTGTTCATATAAATAATTTCTAATATGTATAGGTTTCTCGCAGTTATTTATCACAAAGAAAAAGGAGTGGTTTTGGGCGGTAAAATCTTGGTAACCGAGTTCCCGCCATTCAACCCTATTTCAGAGCCCAGTCCGTCATAACAGGAGCTCTGTTCTCCAGTAACACTAACACTGGGACATCTACCCTCGTGACAGCACTGTCAGGGAAACAGTGTGTGTGTAGGTATAATAATGTCTTAAGTGCAGTTGAGAGAGAAGATATACTGTATACTGAACAACAATATAGACGCAACATGCAACAATTTCAATTTGAGTTACAGTTCATGTGAGGAAATCAGTCAGTTGAAATAAATTAATTAGGCCCTAATCTATGGTTTTGACATGACTGGGAATACAGATATGCATCTGTTGGTCACAGATACCTTTAAATAAAAAATGGCCCTCACAATAGACCTCAGGATCTCGTCACTGTATTTTTGTGCAATCAAATTTCCATCGTTAAAATACAATTGTGTTTGTTGTCTGTAGCTTATGCCTGCCCATATCATAACCCCACCACCACCATGGGGCACTCTGTTCACAACGTTGACATTAGTAAACCACTTGCCCACACAACACCATACACGTGGTCTGCAGCTGTGAGGCCGGTTGGATGTACAGACAAATTCTCTAAAACGATGTTGGAGGTGGCTTATGGTAGATAAAATGAACATTCAATTCTCTGGCAAAAGCTCTGGTGGACATTCCTTCCGTCAGCATGCCAACTGCACGCTCCCTCAAAACTTGAGACATCTGTGGCATTGTGTTACTGTATTTGACAAAACTGCACATTTTCGAGTGGCCTTTTAGTGTCACCAGCACAAGGTGCACCTGTGTAATGATCATGCTGTTTAATCAGCTTCTTGATATGCCAGACCTGTCAGGTGGATGGATTATCTTTGGGGTAATGAGAAATGCTCACTAACAGGAATGTGAAAAATGTGTGCAAAAAAATTGAGAAATATGCTTTTTGTGCGTATGAAAAAATTCTGTAACCTTTTATTTCTGCTAATGAAACATGGGACCAACACTTTACATGTTGCGTTTATATTTTTGTTCAGTATAGTATACAATGAGGAAATTGAGTGATGTCAGTTTGTCTCCCTCTCTTTCTAGGGAGCATTTGGACAGTTCCGCTTGTTTAATGATGCAATTCCTTTCAACACTTTTTGCTTATAAATCTGACTGAGATGGCTGTATCTTGATTCATTGTCGACGCCCCATTTAACCTTACATACAGACAGATGGTTTAATTTACAGACATGCCTTGTAGTGTATACAGCATATGACATCATTGGTTTTAACCTGAATGGAGGACATCATAAACAATTTACCATAGAGCTGCTGCACTGCAGCGATGTCATCCCAGCTGAGGACCAGGGCGCGGCCTAGCTTCCTGTAGTAGGGGGACATGAGGGAGTGGCGCACCGGTGAGTGTTCCAGCCCCAGTGTGTGGCCTATCTCGTGGGCTGTCACCATGAACAGGTTGTGGCCCTTGTGTCCGTACAGCGTCCATCTCTCTGCCATGTCGAAGTGGGCCTCCCCCCGGCAAGGGAAGAAGGCATGTGCTAGAGCTCCCCCTATAGGACAGGAGAGAAGAAGGAGTGTGAGAGGTTTGGACAGGACAGGAACGCCATTGGCCCCTCTCTGGTGTCCAGATTTGGGTGATTAAGCTCTTTCTTTACTTTAAAAGAATAGTAGGGCAAGTTTATACGGACCATGTGACCTGAAAACGAGCTATGAATTACAGCCCAGGGTCAGGTTACATTGTCAGGGAAAAAGCTCCAGGCCCCATGGTAATATCCAGTAGGGTGAAGATGATGTGGGGCCTGACCTGGGCCATCAAAGGCGTTGCTGGCCCCGTCATTGTGCTCGCCCTCATAGAACGCCAGGCGGATGTCCGTGGGGCCCTCTGGGACCTCCTGGAAGGCCAGGCCTGACACGTTGCTCCACAGCTGAAAGGCGGCACGCACTGCAAGCCGCACGGGGCCTGGCGCAAGGTGACGAGGCCAGTTCACTATCCTGTAGGTCAGGTGACGCTTGTACCATTTCTCACCTGCAGGGGCAGAGATGACACAGAGAACCATTTTCCCACCAAGTAAGTTTTATGTGATATGACATTGTTGGTATTTCAACATTTGCAGTAAAATCACATACATTGCAACGTCCTTAAGAGTCAATCTAAGTAACATAATAAAAAAATCCCCATCAACATACATCAGTTTAAGCCAGTTGAAGCTTTTTGCATGGGCTGCGTCTCTATCTGCCGCATCCGCCTATGTCGCCTTTCCGCATCTGCGCTACAGTGGTGTTTGTCAGACCATGAGACATACGGAAAATTGGTCTTCCTGCTCCACTCCTGCTCTGTCTTGCCTGTGTACTTAGGGTCGTTGTCCTGTTGAAAGGTGAACCTTCACCCAAGTTGGAGGTCCTGAGCGCTCTGGAGCAGGTTTTCATCAAGGATCTCTCTGTACTTTTCTCCGTTCATCTTTCCCTCAATCCTGACTAGTCTCCCTGTCCCTGGCGCTGAAAAGAAATCCCCACAGTATGATTCTGCCACCACCATGCTTCACCTTAGGGATGGTGTCAGGTTTCCTCCAGACGTGACGCTTGACATTCAGGCCAACTCCAAGCGGACTGTCATGTGCCTTTTACTGAGGAGTGGCTTCCGTCTCGCCACTCTACCATAAAGGCCTGATTGGTGGAGTGCTGCAGAGATGGGAGAACCTTCCATAAGGACAACCATCTCCACAGAGGAACTCTGGAGCTCTGTCAGAGTGACCATCGGGAGTGACCATCGACCACCTCCCCCGATTTCTCAGTTTGGCCGGGCAGACAGCTCCAGGAAGAGTTTGGTGGTTACAAACTTCTTCCATTTAAGGATGGAGGCCACTGTGTTTTAGGGGACCTTCAATGCTGCAGACATTTTTAGGTACCCTTCCCCAGATCTGTGCCTCGACACAATCCTGTGTCAGAGCTCTACAGACAATTCCTTCAACTTCATGGCTTGGTTTTTGCTCTGACATGCATTGTCAACTGTGGGACCTCATATAGACATTTATATGCCTTTCCAAATCATGTCTAATCAACTGAATTTACCAAAGGTAGACTCCAATCAAGTTGTAGAAACATCTCAAGGATGATCAATGGAAACAGGATGCACCAGAGCTCAATTTCACATCTCACAGCAAAGGGTCTGAATACTTATGGAAATAAGATATTATTTATTTAATTTTATACATTTGCAAAAAAAAATTGCCTCGTCATTATGGGGGCATTGTGTGTAGATTGATGAGGGGAAAAATTTATTGAATACATTTTAGAATAAGAGGGCTCCTGAGTGGCACAGTGGTCTAAGACACTGTATCTCAATGCAAGAGGCATCACTGCAGTACCTGGTTCAAATCCAGGCTGCATCACATCCATCTGTGATTGGGAGTCCCATAGAGTGGCACACAATTGGCCCAGCGTTGCCGGGGTAGGGTGTCATTGTAAATAAGAATTTGTTCTTAACTGACATGCCTAGTTAAAAAAAAGGCTATAATGTGGAAAAAGTCAAGGCACCAGTCAAAAGTTTGGACACACCTAGACATTCAAGGGTTTTTCCTTTATTTTCTACATTTTAGAATAATAGTGAAGCTATCAACATTATGGAATAATGTAGTAACCAAAAAAGTGTTAAGGAAATAGTAGGTACTGTATGTCCCAGTCAAGGGTTATTTGTTGGGGGGTAAAACTCAATGCTTTTTTTCTTTACAAGACTGTAATCGCCTCGTGTATACACGAGATTGCACAATCTAGAAATCACTAAAGCAAACAACCACACACAGCATGCAAAGCATACAACAACGAGAGGAAAACTTCTTAGCAGGAAACAACCATTACCCAGAGCTTAGTGGAACCGGCTGGAGGCTGGACCTTAACCGTAACAGACTGGCTGTATCAGCCAGAGATTTTTTTTCATTTTTTAAAATTATATTTCACATTTATTTAACCAGGTAGGCTAGTTGAGAACAAGTTCTCATTTGCAACTGCGACCTGGCCAAGATAAAGCAAAGCAGTTCGACACATACAACAACACAGTTACACATGGAATAAACAAACATAAAATCAATAATACATTACAAAAATCTATATACAGCATGTGCAAATGAGGTAGGATAAGGGAGGTAAAAGCAATAAATAGGCCATGGTGGTGAAGTAATTACAATATAGCAATTAAACACTGGAATGGTAGAATGTGCAGAAGATGCATGTGCAAGTAGATATACTGGGGTGCAAAGGAGCAAGATAAATAAATACAGTATGGGGATGAGGTAGATTGGGCTATTTACAGATGAGCTATGTACAGGTGCAGTGATTTGTGAGCTGCTCTGACAGCTGGTGCTTAAAGCTAGTGAGGGAGGTAAGAGTCCCCAGCTTTAGTGATTTTTGCAGTTCGTTCCAGTCATTGGCAGCAGAGAACTGAAAGGAGAGGCAGCCAAAGGAAGGATTCTAGGATTACTTCTGTCATATGATATGACACCACATTGCCCATATAGTGCACTGCTATCAACCAGAGCCACCTTAATCCATAATGCACTACTTTTGAACAAAGCCACCCTATTCTCCGTAAAGTGCACTACTTTTGCAGCCTCGCAAGCCAACTGATCTCATGAGCTTACATGAGTGTTCAGTGTTTCCCCTATATGCACTATAGTGCACCGCCGTTTAAGTGTAGCCACCAAATATTTTATTTAAAAAAAACTTAAACGCCTAAAACCCGTTTGAAGAAATCACAATGGAGCAATATATTTATTTATTTATTTATATTCTTTGAGAACTAACAATCACCCCCCCCCCAAAAAATCTAGCAAGTCAGGGAGAATCCAAAATTCCAAAAATGTCATGGCATGGGGCCCCAATTAATTGTGTTATGTTTGAGTCACTCAGATAGCATAAAAACAAGGTATAAGTCACGGCAAAATGTGTATAATTAATTAGCTTAGAAACAGGCATTTTAGAATTGTAGGGAACTAGATTTAAAATGTTCTCTCTGCCCCATGGCAAAATGTGTAGAATGTCAGGAAATTAGCTCTAAAACAGCAATTATCTTTGCGGCCAAGAGGGCCTCTAAAACTACCATGTAATGTCATGGGGCCCCCATTGATTTAGTTTTGTTTGGGTCACTCAAATGGCTTATGCCTTGCTCTTATGCTATGGCAAAATGTATATAATTGAAGGACATTAACTTTTTAAACTGAAAATGGTCTCTCAGCCACATGGCAAAATGTGTAGAATTGTAGAAAATGAGCTTTGAAACTGCTACATTTGGTTTCTGCTGCCAAGAGGACCTCTAAAACCGCACCATTGGCAACGGCCACTACCGTTTCTTTTAAAGTGATTATTATTGAACAATTGTATTTTTTTCCTTTGGTAATCAAAGGGATCTACATCCATACATTCAGCCTGTCATGGATAGAAGCTTAAGTTGTGGATGCCCATGTGCAGACGATAGCGGGCCTGTGGCGAACTCTCCTGAGGCCTTCCTGGTGAAGATGCAAAAGGTCCGCTGAGAGTTTGGTGAATTGCAGCCTGTCCTGGACTAAAGTAGCAATGCTATGGACGTTTCACCACACATTTTTTGGAAGGGGGGTTGAGGTGAGGAGGAGGATTATTTAAAGATACCATTAGAAGAGGTACGGTTTCAGATGTTTTCGGAAGATGAGCGGGGACTCTGCTGTCCTAGCTTCAGGACATGGAAGAGCTTGAACTGGGCTGAGATGGTGCTGCCATCCCGTAATGGTGTGAGGGCCAAGAGACTGGAGGTAGCAGAACAGAGTGCTCATGTTGGAGTGTAGGGTTTGAGCATAGCCTGAAGGTTGGGTCGGGCAGTTCCTCTTGCTGTTCCGTAGGTAAGCATCATTGTTTTGTAGTGGATGCGAGTTTCGACTGGAAGCCAGTGGAGTGTGCGGAGGAGTTGAGTGGCATGAGAGAACTTGGGAAGGTTGAAAACCAGACGGGCTGCTGCATTCTGGATAAGTTGCAGGGGTTTGATGGCACAAGCAGGGAGCCCAGCCAATAGCGAGTTGCAGTAGTCAAAACTGAAGAGGACAAATCCCTAGATTAGGACCGTCGCTGCTTCCTGTGTAAGGTAGGGTCATGCTCTACTGATGTTGTAGAGTATAAACCTCCAGGAGCGGGTCACAGCTTTGATGTTTGCAGAGAACGACAGGGTGTTGTCCAGGGTCACGCCATTGTTCTTTGCACTCTGGGAGGGTGACACTGTGGAGTTGTCAACCGTGATGGAGAGGTCTTTAAGTGGGCAGGCCTTTCCATCTTGTCAAGGTTGAGGTGGTGGGCCGACATCCAAGTTGAGATATCTCCCGGGCACGTAGAGATGTGTGTCAGCACTGGGTGTCAGAAGGGGGGGAAGGAGAAACATAATTGGGTGTCATCAGCATAGCAATAATAGGAGAGACCATGTGACGGAGTCGAGTGACTTGGTGTGTAGAGAGAAGAGGGCCTAGAACCGAGCCCTGGGGGACACCAGTAGTAAGAGTACATGGTGCGGACACAGATCCTGCCAGGTAGGATACAATCCAAGAATTTGCATAGCCTGAGACGCCCAGCCCTGAGAGAGTGAAGAGGACATGATGGTTCATGGTGGATAGATCTAGGAAGATGAGAACAGAGGAGAGAGAGTCAGCTTTGGCAGTGAAGAGCGCCTCTGACGCAGAAGAGCAGTCTCCGTTGAGTGACTCGTCTTGAACACTGACTGGGGACCGTTCTGAGACCATTCTGAGAGAGATAACGAGAAAGTTGATCAGAGACAGCATGCTCAAGTGTTTTGGAAAGAAAAGAAGAAAGGGATACAGGCCTGTAGTTTGACATCAGATGAGTCAAGTTTTGGTTACTTGAGGAGGGGAGCAACCTGGGACATTTTGAAGCCAGTGGCCAGAGATGAGTTGATGAGGGAAGTGAGAAGGTCTCCAGAGATGGTCTGGAGAAGGGAGGGGATGGGGTCGAGCGGGCAGGTTGTCATGCGGCTAGACCTCACTAGTTGCAGGATGTCATATGGCGAGAGAGAGGGGGGAAAGTGGTCAGTCGTAGTGAGTGAGACCAGTGAACTCAGCAGGTAGCACTTACAGTAGATGGCCCTAGCTAGCAAAAAGACAGTACTAGACCACAACAGATAAAGACAAAAATATACAGTGCCTTGCGAAAGTATTCGGGCCCCCTTGAACTTTGCGACCTTTTGACACATTTCAGGCTTCAAACATAAAGATATAAAACTGTATTTTTTTGTGAAGAATCAACAACAAGTGGGACACAATCATGAAGTGGAACGACATTTATTGGATATTTCAAACTTTTTTAACAAATCAAAAAACTGAAAAATTGGGCGTGCAAAATTATTCAGCCCCCTTAAGTTAATACTTTGTAGCGCCACCTTTTGCTGCGATTACAGCTGTAAGTCGCTTGGGGTATGTCTCTATCAGTTTTGCACATCGAGAGACTGAAATTTTTTCCCATTCCTCCTTGCAAAACAGCTCGAGCTCAGTGAGGTTGGATGGAGAGCATTTGTGAACAGCAGTTTTCAGTTCTTTCCACAGATTCTCGATTGGATTCAGGTCTGGACTTTGACTTGGCCATTCTAACACCTGGATATGTTTATTTTTGAACCATTCCATTGTAGATTTTGCTTTATGTTTTGGATCATTGTCTTGTTGGAAGACAAATCTCCGTCCCAGGCTCAGGTCTTTTGCAGACTCCATCAGGTTCTTCCAGAATGGTCCTGTATTTGGCTCCATCCATCTTCCCATCAATTTTAACCATCTTCCCTGTCCCTGCTGAAGAAAAGCAGGCCCAAACCATGATGCTGCCACCACCATGTTTGACAGTGGGGATGGTGTGTTCAGCTGTGTTGCTTTTACGCCAAACATAACGTTTTGCATTGTTGCCAAAAAGTTCAATTTTGGTTTCATCTGACCAGAGCACCTTCTTCCACATGTTTGGTGTGTCTCCCAGGTGGCTTGTGGCAAACTTTAAACAACACTTTTTATGGATATCTTTAAGAAATGGCTTTCTTCTTGCCACTCTTCCATAAAGGCCAGATTTGTGCAATATACGACTGATTGTTGTCCTATGGACAGAGTCTCCCACCTCAGCTGTAGATCTCTGCAGTTCATCCAGAGTGATGATGGGCCTCTTGGCTGCATCTCTGATCAGTCTTCTCCTTGTATGAGCTGAAAGTTTAGAGGGACGGCCAGGTCTTGGTAGATTTGCAGTGGTCTGATACTCCTTCCATTTCAATATTATCGCTTGCACAGTGCTCCTTGGGATGTTTAAAGCTTTAAACTTCTTCACAACAGTATCTCGGACCTGCCTGGTGTGTTCCTTGTTCTTCATGATGCTCTCTGCACTTTTAACGGACCTCTGAGACTATCACAGTGCAGGTGCATTTATATGGAGACTTGATTACACACAGGTGGATTGTATTTATCATCATTAGTCATTTAGGTCAACATTGGATCATTCAGAGATCCTCACTGAACTTCTGGAGAGAGTTTGCTGCACTGAAAGTAAAGGGGCTGAATAATTTTGCACGCCCAATTTTTCAGTTTTTGATTTGTTAAAAAAGTTTGAAATATCCAATAAATGTCGTTCCACTTCATGATTGTGTCCCACTTGTTGTTGATTCTTCACAAAAAAATACAGTTTTATATCTTTATGTTTGAAGCCTGAAATGTGGCAAAAGGTCGCAAAGTTCAAGGGGGCCGAATACTTTCGCAAGGCACTGTATACTTATCACTCCTGGAGATATCAGGAGTCCTCTAGCTGTAGATTGAAGCCCAGTGGACACTTCACCACAGATATGGACATGGCCCCTCTCCCCTGAGCCGTCCTAACACAGATGCAGCTGCTCCACCAAGAGGTTGTGGAGCTTAGTGCTTCTATCAGCCAAGTTCTGGATGAACCCGAGACAACCTCCTTGGACACACCGACACCACCTCTTCCTAAAGCCGCTTGGGCCTCCAAGGGTGAGCCTCAGAAGGCCCTGGGCCGGTCGTCCATCTCCAATATTGTGGGCAAGTCATGGCTGTTCTCCATCTACCCTCACGGTGACCTCATTGGCCAACCAGTTCCTGAGGAGAAGCCTGTGGTAATGGCTGACAAGGCTTACTCAACACCCAAGAAGGTGTCTTTCTGGAAGACATGTTGTTTTGGGAAGAAGGAGACGACTGGATCCACTAAGAAACATCAAGGTAAAGAAGAAGACCAAGATGGAAAAGGTAAGATGACCATCAGTCATAAATAAATATAGCCATTTGTCATTATCTGCCAGTGTACCATGACCTCTCCTCTAAAGCCTTATTTCTGTTTTCTGTTTACAGGACACTGCCATGACCAGGGGATATTGGTCCACGTATTTAAACCTCTTAAAACTGCTCACAAAGTAATATGACGAACGGGTGAAGAAGTGAACTAGGATTTTTGTTGACCAGGATAAATATTATTTAACCATTATTTAACCAGGATCAAGGGAGATCTGACAACATTCAGCAGGAAAAACCTGGTTGCCTGATCCAAAGACAAAAATACCCTATCCATAAGGATATCCAGAATGGGTATCCTTATGGATAGGGTGATTAAAGCTAGGGTGATTAATGTTGTTAATTAGGTTTTTAATCAAGTTTTCTAAATGAGCCTCTGCGTGTCTTTCATATAGTGATAGCTTTGGGGATCTGCCATTAGAAAAAAGTCTGAACATCATTCCCATTGTGGTGATCTGATAAAATTATTTTAAAGCTCTTTTTAGACACTATCATTCAGTACCCTATGTTGATATGGGTTGTGAAGTCTTATCAAAGAGAAGATTGTTGATCAAATATTAGACTGCCCACCACCACACTATCGCAAAAGCAGTTTAAACTAAAACAGTGCAAATGCAGGGTCAAGTTAAGTGTATTCAGGCAAATAACCTTGGTGGACTCATCAAGAGGAGATTAAAGACCATTTACATGCAGTTACGTCCACACTGACATTTGCACAGTGGGCAGTGGCCCTTGAGTCATTGCCTTGATTCTAGCACTCATAGACCTCCGCTGAGTAAGAGGGTCCCACCGGAGACCAGCAACGGCAGGAAGTTATACTGAAGACATTCCTTGACTTCCCTTATGGAAGTAATTAGAATTATGGCCTGTAAAGTAGTGTTGGTGGTGGGGGGGGGGGAGAAATCCCCATCTCTCTAGGAAGTAACCAAGATCATCTGATAGCGATGGTTATTGTTAGTAGAAGAGAACAGTGGTGGTAGGAGGTGGGTCTCCAGTGCAGCATCTATTGTACGTTATCATCATAACCTACAGTCATATCAAATAATCACATTAATATATGGCTTAAAAGATGTGATACCCATTCACACCTCAAACCAGAGAGAAAGCATGTGGTCAGTCAGGGCTGTGGTTCCAAAAGGCACACACCTCTCACAAACACGGAGCATTCACAACCTGCACTGCTTATCTTGAACAAGGGTGATGGAATGTAGCCTCTGTAAATATCAGTGGGAACCTGCGTCAGATTCCCACAGCTAGTCTTCCAGGATACAGTAAGTCTGCTTGTTATTCCCGGGAGGCACGGTAATAGCACCTCCTTTCCTCTGCGAAACAACAATGGCAAATGAAAACAATCTGATCCATGTAATTTATCGGTTTTATGTCATCAAAACCACATACAGTGAGCTCCAAAAGTATTGGGACAGTGACACATTTTGTATTGTTTTGACCCTGAATTTGAAATTATACAATGACTGTGACCCATATTGGATGAACCGTTCAGAAATTACAGCACTTTTTGTACATAGTCCCCCCAATTTTATGGGAACGAAAAGTATTGGAACAAATTTTTATTTTATTTAATCTTTATTTAACTAGGCAAGTCAGTTAAGAACAAATTCTTATTTACAATGACGGACTACCCCGGCCGAACCCTAACCCAGACGACGCTGGGACAATTGTGCGCCGCCCTATGGGACTCCCAATCACGGCCGGTTGTGATACAGCCTGGAATCGAACCAGTCTGTAGTGACGCTTCTAGCACCTTAAACCGCTGAGCCACTCAGGAGCCCAAATTCACTTATGTGTATTAAAGTAGTGAAAAGTATTTGGTCCCATATTCATTGCACGCAATGACTACATCAAGCTTGTGACTACAAATTTGTTTGATGCATTTGCTGTTTGTTTTGGTTGTGTTTCAGATTATTTTGTTCCCAATAGAAATAATTGGTAAATTGCTCATTATATTATATGAAAGGGAAAAGTCTAGTTGAAACATCAGGGACGTGTTCGTGTTCAAAAATTTGTGTTTATTTTTGGAGTCCAGGTAGTCCCTCTCCTTTTCAGTTCGTTTTTCTTCTGCCCAATGAACCCGACCCTGGGCTTGCCTGAGGTACACCCGGCACCTGTTGTAGTCGTAACTTTCACATGGAGGTGAAACAACATCCGTCATTACCATTCTTGTTTCGCTTAATAACACTCCTGCTTGTCATGTGAGTCATTTCTCTAAAATGGTGATGACAAAGACGGCTGTCTCGTCTCAGGTCTCAAAACAACAGAGATGTGTTATTTACCCAGCTAGCGAACAGAGGACAGGCCTCATCAGGTACTGGCTTGAAGTGAGAGAGACCGTCCGACGCCACTACATTCCCAGAGTATTAGCCAATCCCCTGAGAGGCAGAGAGGAATGCAGAGTGTTCACAGTTCAGGCTATGAGCAGGAACATGGGAGGGATGGTTGCCTCCTCCTCATGGTCACTGACACGGCTGTTAAAGTTACTGTTTTTCTCTCATGTGAGAGTCTAACATAAACAGTAGACCCAAGCAAAGGATCTGTGCAGGGTCAAAACATCTGAAGAGACCAAGTATAACAGTCAACCACCACATGCACTGGTGTTGGTGTCAAATTGTGGCATTGTTTCAACTGTCAATCATACTTCCTAGGAGAAAAATAGGTCACCTTAGTGCTTTGACTGAAACGTTTTGCTTATAGATAACCAAAATCCAGAATATATGTTCTGACCCAGTGGGGTATGTATGGTACAATTCATCTGCAGTGAATATGCTAATGAGACTCCATAGAATGCAGTGTAATTCGCTAGGTACAGGTAGAATTGAGTAGATAACCACTAGTACCCCTGCAGCAGAGGGGTCATTCTGGCCAAAGTGTGGGACATCAGACGCTCTTCTGAGGCCTTAACTACAGCCCTCAGTGCTATTAGTCATGGGCTTCATGACAGGAGACCCACCCAGACCACGGTGTGCACCCTTTCTGAGCTCTGGAGCTACCACAGCCACAGACTCCACAAGCACATCAAAACAAAATCACATTTTATTTGTCACATACGACGAATACAACAGGTGTAGTCTTTACCGTGAAATGCTTACGTACGAGCCCTTTCCCAACAATGCAGAGTAAGAAAATTTGCCAATAAAAATAGAAAATAGTAACACAATAAAAAACAATAACGAGGCTATACATAAGGAGTGCCAGTACCGAGTCAATGTGCAGGGGTACGAGGTACTGTAGTTGAGGTAATATGTACATGTAGGTAAGGGTGAAAGTGGCTCGACAATCAGGATAGATAATAAAATGAGTAGCAGCGCAGCGTATGTGAAGCGTGTGAAAGTGTGTGTGTGGCATCAATATGCATGTGTGTGTGTGTGTGTTGGAGTGTCCAGTGTGCATTATTGAGTTAGTGCAAGAGTCAGTGCAAAAAAGGGTCAATGCAAATAGTCAGGTTAGCCATTTGATTAACTGTTCAGCAGTCTTATGGCTTGGGGGTAGAAGCTGTTCAGGAGCCTTTTGGTCCCAGACTTGGCGCTCCAGTACCGCTTGACCTGCTGTAGCAGAGTGAACAGTAAATGGCTTTGATGGCTGGGGTCTTTGACAATTGTCCGTGTCTTCCTCTGACACTGCCTGGTATAGTGGTCCTGGATGGCAGGGAGCTCTGTCCACAACACCATCTGTAGCGCCTTGCGAGCGGTGGGGTTGCCCTACCAAGCGTTGACGCAGCCAGTCAATATGCTCTCAATGGTGCAGCTGTACAACTTTTTGAGGATCTGAGGGACTATATCAAATCTTTTCAACCTCCTGAGGGGGAAGAGGTTTTGTCGTGCCTTCTTCACAACTGTGCTGGTTTGAGAGGACCATGTTAAGTCCGTAGTAATGTGGACACTGAGTAAGTTGAAGCTTTCGACCTGCTCCACAACAGCCTCGTCAATGTGGATTGGGGGCAGGCTCGCCCCTCCATTTCCTGTAGTCACTGATTAGTTCCTTTGTCTTGCTGATGTTGAAAGAGAGGTTGTTATCCTGGCTTCACACTGCCAGGTCTCTGACCTCCTCCCTGTAGGCTGTCTCATTGTCATCTGCAATCAGTCCTGCCACAGGCATGTCGTCAGCAAACTTGATGATGGTGTTAGAGTTGTGCGTGGCCACAGTCATGGGTGAACAGGGAGTACAGAAGGGGACTAAGCACACAACCCTGAGGGGCCCCCATGTTGAGTGTCAGTGTGGCAGATGTTGTTACCTACCCTCACCACCTGGGGGTGGCCCATCAGAAAGTTTAGGATCCAGTTGCAGAGGAAGGTGTTCAGTCCAAGGATACCGAGATTGGTGATGAGCTTGGAAGGAACTATGGTGGTGAACGCTGACCTGTTGTCAATGAACAGCATTCTCACATATGTATTCCTCTTGTCCAGTTGGGAGAGAGCAGTGTGTAGTGCAATAGAGATTGTGTCATCTGTGGATCTGTTGGGGCGGTTCGCGATTGTTGATGTGTGCCATGACCAGCCTTTCAACGCATTTCATGGTTATAGATGTAAATGCTATGGCACTATAGTCATTTAAGCAGGTTACCTTTGAGATTACCTTTGGGATTACAGACCGAGATGTTGAAAATGTCTGTAAAGACAGTTTCCAGCTGGTCTGTGAATGCTCTGAGAACACGGCCTGGTATTCCATCTGACCCAACGGCCTTGTGAGTGTTTACCTGTTTAAAATTCATACTCACGTCGGCCATGGAGAGCGAGAACACACAATTGTCCTGGACAGCAGGGACTCTCATGGCTGGCTCAGTGTTGTTTGCCTCGAAGCAAGCATAGAAGGCATTCAGCTCGCCTGGGAGGTTTGTGCTGGGGAGGTTTGTGTCACTGGAAAACTCATGCTGTGCAAATATACAGAGCTCAACAACATGAAACAAAAGCCATTGTTATCTTGGCACGCCACTGACTACCTGCTTCTGGCACGCACGCACGCACACACACACACACACACACACCTTTGAGTGTATTCCCTTACCTAGTTGAGCATAGCGTTTCCTGCGGGTTTGTGACCCATTGGACGCCATTTTGCCTGTGAAGACTGCATAGACTCTCTGTGCCCAGACCTGATGGCTGCCCTCATCCTTTACCCCACACCGTGGTGTGCCCATCTGCTTCAGGGTGGCACCATCCAGCTGTCCTGTGACGGGCAGGTGGGACAGCCACTGAAACTCCCTGTGAGAGAGGAGGTGGCGGAAAAATGTATACAGATTAGCATACAATACATGAACAATACATGAAACAAACTATGTCTTGGTCACACTGAGGAATACATTTTGATGTCATAATTTCAGTGTCACTGTCCCTGCTGTATTTAACTCACACAAAGAGACAATCACGGTCTCAAACCTCATTACTCAAAGAGTATATCTAATGATTATATTATACACTCACTGGCCAGTTTATTAGGTACACCCATCTAGTGCTGGTCTACAGAACAGCCTGAAGTCTCCGGGGCATTCTACAAGTTGTTGGAAACGTTCCACAGGGATGTTGGTCCATGCTGACACGTTGGCATCAAGCAGTTGCTGCAGACTGGATGGAGGTACCTTCATGCTGTTAACAGCCAATTCCAGCTCATCCCAAAGAGGCTCTACTGGGTTGAAGTCTGGGGAATGCGCAGGCCACTCAAGTAAATTTGACTCACTTTCATGTTCCAGGCGATATTTTTCCACTCCTCAGTTGTCCGGTGTTGGTAATCGCATGCCCACTGGAGCCATTTATTCTTGTTTTTAAATGATAGGAGTGGAACCGGGTGTGGTCGTCTGCTGCAATAGCCCATTAAAGGATCAACGAGTTGTGCGTTCCGAGATGCCGTTCTGCACACCACTGTTGTACTGCATCGTTATTTGTTTGTTTGCGGCCCGGCCCGCCTGTTAGCTTGCACGATTCTTATCATTCTCCTTCGACCTCTTTCATCAATGAGCTGTTTTCACCCACAGGACTGCCGTTGACTGGATGTTTTTTGTTTGTTGCACCTTTTTTGGTAAACCCTAGACACTGCCGTGCGTGAAAAGCCCAGGGCAGCAGTTTCTGAGGTACTGGCTCTGGCGCGCCTGGCACCGACGATCATACCACACTCAAAGTCGCTTAGGTCACTCGTTTTGCTCATTCAAACGTTTAATCGAACAGTAACCGAATGCCTTGATGCCTGTCTGCCTGCTTTATATAGCAAGCCATGGACACGTGACTCACTGTCTGTAGGAGCGATCCATTTTCGTGAACAGGGTGGTGTATCTAATAAACTGGTGGGTTCAGATAGTATTCATACCCCTTCACTTATTCCACATTTTGTTGTGTTACAGCCTGAATGTTCTTACCCATCTAAACAAGTAAGGCAGAGAGAGAGAGACACACAGCTGCATGTGAGCTCTCACATTTTTCATGTTTTTTACAAAATTATAGATTTGGAGTTAGATAAACTTGAATTTTTTTTGGCAGGAACATATGCAGAATACTACCCTCCACAGCATGGCCTTCGCTCCAGATCAGAACTCCAAACCTACAACCACATTTTTTATTAAATTAACCAGATAGATTACTGCTACCAATGTTTTCTGTTTCCAAGCTATACGGAGGGTGCTCTAGAAAACAAACAGCAGAGACCTGAGGACACCATCCAACCTGGAACTGAGTGAGTAGTGTTTGGTCTGATGCCATTTTGAAAGCCAAGAAAAAAAGAAAAAAAAAGAAGTGAAAAACGTTAAAAATAAAGGACATTACAATGATATACAGTGGGGCAAAAAATATTTAGTCATCCACCAATTGTGCAAGTTCTCCCACTTAAAAAGATGAGAGAGGCCTGTCATTTTCATCATAGGTACACTTCAACTATGACAGACAAAATTGGAGTAAAAAATCCAGAAAATCACATTGTAGGATTTTTAATGAATTTATTTGCAAATTATGGTGGAAAATAAGTATTTGGTCACCTACAAACAAGCAAGATTTCTGGCTCTCACAGACCTGTAACTTCTTCTTTAAGAGGCTCCTCTGTCCTCCACTCGTTACCTGTATTAATGGCACCTGTTTGAACTTGTTATCAGTATAAAAGACACCTGTCCACAACCTCAAACAGTCACACTCCAAACTCCACTATGGCCAAGACCAAAGAGCTGTCAAAGGACACCAGAAACAAAATTGTAGACCTGCACCAGGCTGGGAAGACTGAATCTGCAATAGGTAAGCAGCTTGGTTTGAAGAAATCAACTGTGGGAGCAATTATTAGGAAATGGAAGACATACAAGACCACTGATCTCCCTCGATCTGGGGCTCCACGCAAGATCTCACCCCGTGGGGTCAAAATGATCACAAGAACGGTGAGTATAAATCCCAGAACCACACGGGGGGGACCTAGTGAATGACCTGCAGAGAGCTGGGACCAAAGTAACAAAGCCTACCATCAGTAACACACTACGCCGCCGGGGACTCAAATCCTGCATTGCCAGACGTGTCCCCCTGCTTAAGCCAGTACATGTCCAGGCCCGTCTGAAGTTTGCTAGACAGCATTTGGATGATCCAGAAGAAGATTGGGAGAATGCCATATGGTCAGATGAAACCAAAATATAACTGTTTGGTAAAAACTCAACTCGTCATATTTGGAGGACAAAGAATGCTGAGTTGCATCCAAAGAACACCATACCTACTGTGAAGCATGGGGGTGGAAAAATCATGCTTTGGGGCTGTTTTTCTGCAAAGGGACCAGGACGACTGATCCGTGTAAAGGAAAGAATGAATGGGGCCATGTATCGTGAGATTTTGAGTGTAAACCTCCTTCCATCAGCAAGGGCATTGAAGATGAAACGTGGCTGGGTCTTTCAGCATGACAATGATCCCAAACACACCGCCCGGGCAACGAAGGAGTGGCTTCGTAAGAAGCATTTCAAGGTCCTGGAGTGGCCTAGCCAGTCTCCAGATCTCAACCCCATAGAAAATCTTTGGAGGGAGTTGAAAGTCCGTGTTGCCAAGCAACAGCCCCAAAACATCACTGCTCTAGAGGAGATCTGCATGGAGGAATGGGCCAAAATACCAGCAACAGTATGTGAAAACCTTGTGAAGACTTACAGAAAACGTCTGTCATTGCCAACAAAGGGTATATAACAAAGTATTGAGATAAACTTTTGTTATTGACCAAATACTTTTTTTCCACCATAATTTGCAAATAAATTCATTAAAAATCCTACAATGTGATTTTCTGGATTTTTTTTCTCATTTTGTCTGTCATAGTTGAAGTGTTCATATGATGAAAATTACAGGCCTCTCTCATCTTTTTAAGTGGGAGAACTTGCACAATTGGTGGCTGACTAAATACTTTTTTTCCCCACTGTAGGTCTGTAACAGTTTGGGTCTAGAGTGTCTCGCCCTTTGAAGAGGGGGATGACAGCGGCAGCTTTCCAATCTTTAGGGATCTCAGACGATACGAAAGAGAGTTTGAACAGGCTATTAATAGGGGTTGCAACAATTGCGGCAGATAATTTTAGAAACAGAGGGTCCAGATTGTCTAGACCTGCTGATTTGTAGGGGTCCAGATTTTGCAGCTCTTTCAGAACATCAGCTATCTGGATATGGGTGAAGGAGAAGTGGGGGAGGCTTTGGCAAGTTGCTGTGGGGGGTGCAAAGCTGCTGACCGGGGTAGGGGTAGCCAGGTGGAGAGCATGGCCAGCTGTAGAGAAATGCTTATTGAAATTCTCAATTATCATAGATTTATCGGTGGTGACAGTGTTTCCTAGCCTCAGTGCAGTGGGCAGCTGGGAGGAGGTGCTCTTATTCTCCATGCACTTTACAGTGTCCCAGAACTTTTTGGAGTTTGTGCTACAGGATGCAAATTTCTGTTTGAAAAAGCTAGCCTTTGCTTACCTAACTGCCTGTGTATACTGGTTCCTAATTTCCCTGAAAGTTGCATATCGCGGGGGCTATTCGATGCTAATGCAGTATGCCACAGGATGTTTTTGTGCTGGTCAAGGGCAGTCAAGTCTGGAGTGAACCAAGGGCTATATCTGTTCTTAGTTCCACATTTTTTGAATGGGGCATGCTTATTTAAGATAGTGAGGAAAGCACTTTAAAAAAATAATCAGGCATCCTCTACTGACGGAATGAGGTCAATATCCTTCCAGGATACCCGGGCCAGGTCGATTAGAAAGGCCTGCTTGCTGAAGTGTTTTAGGGAGCGTTTGACAGTGATGAGGGGTGGTCGTTTAACCATTACAGACGCAGGCAATGAGGCTGTGATCGCTGAGATTCTGGTTGAAGACAGCAGAGGTGTATTTAGAGGGCAGGTTGGTCAGGATGATATCTATGAGGAAGCCCGTGTTTACTGATTTAGGGATGTACCTGGTAGGTTCCTTGATAACTAGTGTGAGATTGAGGTCATCTATCTTAGATTGTAGGACGGCAACAGGGTGTTAAGCATATCCCAGTTTAGGTCACCTAACAGTATAAACTCTGAAGATAAATGGGGTGCAATTAATTTGCATATGGTGTCCAGGGCACAGCTGGAGGCTGAGGGGGGGTCTATAACAAGTGGCAATAGTGAGATACTTATTTCTGGAAAGGTGGGTTTTTAAAAGTAGTAGCTTGAACTGTTTGGGCACAGACCTGGATAGCATAACAGAACTCCGCAGACAATCTCTGCAGTAGATTGCAACTCCACCCCCTTTGGCAGTTCTATCTTGGTGGAAAATGTTGTAGTTGGGGATGGAAATGTCAGAATTTTTGGTGGCCTTCCTAAGCCAGGATTCAGACACGGCTAGGATGGGATTAATATTACCCCTCTGATTACAATGAAGAGCAAGACGTGCCTCTGTTCTTGGCCAGCTGCAGCCTAACTAGGTCTTTCTTTGCAGCACTTGACCATATGACTGGACAATAATCAAGACAAGATAAAACTAGAGCCTGCCGGACTTGCTTTGTGGACAGACCTCTCCTCATTTTTACAACCATTGAATATGTGTTTTATGTGTTCTATATGTTTTAAGCCATGACAGTTTACAATCTAAGGTAACACCAAGTAATTTAGTCTCCATAACTTGTTCAACAGCCACACCATTCATTACCAGATTCAGCTGAGGTCTGATGCCCGGGCAACGAAGGAGTGGCTTCATAAGAAGAATCATCAGCATACATGGACACACATGCTTTGTTTAATGCGAGTGGCAGATCATTGATAAAAATAGAAAAGATGAGAGGGTCTAGAGAGCTGTCCTGTGGTACACCACACTTCACATATTTGACATTAGAGAAGCTTCCATTAAAGAAAATCCTCTGAGTTCTATTAGATAGATAGCTCTGAATCTACAATATGTCATAGGTTGAAAAGCCATAACACATCAGTTTTCTTAATAACAGGTTATGGTCAATAATATCAAAGGCTGCACTGAAATCTAACAGTATAGCTCCCTCCATCTCCTTATTATCAATTTCTTTCAACCAATCATCGGCCTTTTGTGTCAATGCAGTACATGTTGAGCGCCCTTCTCTATAAGCATGCTGAAAGTCTGTTGTTAATTTGTTTACAGAGAAATAGCATTGTATTTGGCCAAACGCAATGTTTTCCAACAGTTTGCTAAGAGCTGGCAGCAAGTTTTTAGCTTTGCTGTTAGAACCATTAAAGGCCGCTTTACCACTCTAGGGTCGCGGAATGATTATGGCTTCCCTCCAGGCCTAAGGACAAAGACTTTACTCTAGGCTCAGATTAAAGATATGACAGACTGGAGTGGCTATAGAGTCACCTAGCATCCTCAGTAGCTTTCCATCTAAGTTGTCAATGCCAGGAGGTTTGTCATTATTGATCGATAACAATCATTTTCCTACCTCTCCCACACTAACTTAACAAAATTCAAACTTACAATGCCTTTCTTTCCTTAATTAGTTTTTGTTATGCATGAGTACGATGGCTCACTGTTCGTTGTTCCTGGCTAAGTTTGCCCACTTTGCAAATGAAGTAATCATTAAAATAATTGGCAACATCAAATGGTTTTGTGATGAATAAGTTGTCTGATTCAATGAAATTCAATTGAATTTGTCTTTCTGCTCATAATTTAATATAGAGTACTCCAAAGTTTTTTTTCCATCATTCTTTATATCATTGGTCTTGGCTTCATAATACAGTTTATTATTTTTGTTGAGTTTGGACATAATTTCTCAATTTGTAGTAAGTCAGCCAGTCAGATGAGCAGCCAGACTTATTAGCCACTCCTTTTGTCCCATCTCTTTCAACCATACAGTTTTTCAATTCCTTATCAATCCATGGAGCCTAACAGTCCGTTTCTTAACAGTCAGTTTCTTAATTAATCAAGTGCAGCACCTGGATGCTCCTTATTAATAAGACCAACAAATATTTTTAACGTAATCCACATAAGATCCACAGCAAAATCCTTTGTATGATCTCTTATACACTATTTTAGGCCCAGCTTTTGGAACTTTATACAGCCACTATATTGTGATCACTGCATCCAATGGGTATGGGGTATTGTGTGTACAGTCGTGGCCAAAAGTTTTGAGAACAAATTCATTTTCACAAAGTCTGCTGCCTCAGTTTGTATGATGGCAATTTGCATATACTCCAGAGTGTTATAAAGCATGATCAGATGAATTGCAATAAATTGCAAAGTCCCTCTTTGCCATGCAAATGAACTGAATCCCCAAAAAACATTTCCACTGCATTTCAGCCCTGCCACAAAAGGACCAGCTGACATCATGTCAGTGATTCTCTCGTTAACAGGTGTGAGTGTTGACGAGGACAAGGCTGGGGATCACTCTGTCATGCTGTTTGAGTTCGAATAACAGACTGGAAGCTTCAAAAGGAGGGTGGTGCTTGGAATCATTGTTCTTCCTCGGTCAACCATGGTTACCTTTGCACAAAAAGGGCTTCACAAGCAAGGATATTGCTGCCAGTAAGATTGCACCTAAATCAACCATTTATCGGATCATCAAAAACTTCAAGCAGAGCGGTTAAATTGTTGTGAAGAAGGCTTCAGGGCGCCCAAGAAAGTCCAGCAAGCGCCAGGACTGTCTCCTAAAGTTGATTCAGCTGCGGGATCGGGGCACCACCAGTACAGAGCTTGCACAGAAATGGCAGCAGGCAGGTGTGAGTGCATCTGCACGCACAGTGAGGCAAAGACCTTTGGAGGATGGCCTGGTGTCAAGAAGGGCAGCAAAGAAGCCACTTCTCTCCAGGAAAAACATCAGTGACAGCCTGATATTCTGCAAAAGGTACAGGGATTGGACTGCTGAGGACTGGGGTAAAGTCATTTTCTCTGATGAATCCCCTTTCTGATTGTTTGGGGTATCAGGAAAAAAGCTTGTCCGGAGAAGACAAGTTGAGCGCTACCATCAGTTCTGTGTCATGCCAACAGTAAAGCATCCTGAGACCATTCATGTGTGGGGTTGCTTCTCAGTCAATTTTGCCTAAGAACACAGCCATGAATAAAGAGTGGTACCAACACATCCTCCGAGAGCAACTTCTCCCAACCATCCAGGAACAGTTTGGTGACGAACAATACCTTTTCCAGCATGATGGAGCACCTTGCCATAAGGCAAAAGTGATAACTAAGTGGCTCGGGGAGCAAAACATCAATATTTTGGGTCCATGGCTAGGAAACTTCCCAGACCTTAATCCCATTGAAAACTTGTGGTCAATCCTCAAGAGGTGGATGGACAAACAAAAACCCACAAATTCAAAACTCCAAGCATTGATTATGCAAGAAAGGGCTGCCATCAGTCAGGATGTGGCCCAGAAGTTAATTGACAGCATGCCAGGGCGGATTGCACAGGTGATGAAAAAGAAGAGTCAACACTGCAAATATTGAATCTTTGCATCAACTTCATGTAATTGTAAAAGAAAGCCTTTGACACTTATGAAATGCTTGGAATTACACTTCAGTATTCCATAGTAACATCTGATAAAAATATCTAAAGACACTGAAGCAGCAAATGTTGTGGAAATGAATATTTGTGTCATTCTCAAAACTTTTGGCCACGTCTTGAGGGCTGAGGAAAAAATCTATTTAATCCACTTTGAATTCCGAATGTAACACAACAAAATGTGGAATAAGTCAAGGGATATGAATACTTTCTGAAAGCACTGTATATCAACAGTATAGCATTCTTAGTGAGATTTGAACTCTACATTCCAGAGTGGTTTGGAGAGGTTTCAACAGAGGAGGTTTCCCAGTTCGGTGGTAAGTGAGGGAATATTTTACTGCCTGCCTTTTGACATTACCCCACCATGGGTTGGCCCACAGACCTACACCCTCCCCTAACACCATACAGCCTGACTCAGCTACCAGGTTAATAGCCTTGTACTGACTCTAATCAGCCAACAGAGATGTTGATAAGTGCATTTTTCAATGTAGGACGTTGAGTGCATAATCCAATATAAGTAATTAGATTATGACTTGAGTCTTCGGGCCAACATAAATATTCTGCTCCATTGGGCAACAGGCTCTCTGATTAGGAAGACTACTCTATGCCCCACTGGTAGAATTGAGAACAGAGGGTGAGGCTGTGAAATATAGTGTGAGAGACAGAATGGCCAAGTCTTAGCCAGTGGAGAATGTAAGGGGACAAAGAAAGAGTAACCGACACAGAACAGAATTGCATGAAGGAGATGGAGACAATTCAAAAGTGATGGAGTTATTTGAGAGACAGTAGTACCGTACCGGACTGCTGTTTTGACCTCTGCAGCATTGTGTATGTGATTGTCCTGGTGCAGGTATCCATATTTCTCCAGGAAGCCCTGCAATAAATGTTACATCATTATTTTTCATGAGACTCCCACACTTACTTGGTATATAAACATTATTAAATCCGACATTCATTTGCCTCAGCCTTGTAACCTTCAACTATTTCCTTAGGTCCTCTCTACATGTCTTTAAAAATACATGTTATAGTCACTGTCAGGTAGCAGCATGCTAACTTTCCCCCTCATCACCTCTGACTGAGGAGAGGAGTGATAGACTCCAGACCACCCGTCTTACAGAAAGAGAGTAGAGAGACCATCAGTTATCAGGATCTAACCACTGGGCTTGATGTTAACAACAGGCACCGACAGGAAGAGGTATGATTAGAGATGTTATGGGGAGGAAATGTTTTTAAAAAATCAACAGATGACAACTCAGTTCAGAGATGCTAAATAGTCTCGGCTTGCAAACGGAGGACAATCCTGTGTGTGTCCGACCCCTTACACACAGGGAACGTAGAGAGAGAAGTTCCATTGTCAAACCACTCTGAAATGTCACAGAAGTCTCAAGTTTTGAGGGAGCATGCAATTTGCATGCTGACTGCATGAATATCCACCAGAGCTGTTGCCAGAGAATGTAATGTTAACTTCTCTTCCGACATCGTTTTAGAGAATTTGGTAGTACGTCCAAACCGCCTTCACAACCGCAGACCACGTGTAAACCCAGGACCTCCACATCTGGTTTCTTCACCTGCGGAATGCTCTGAGACAGTCTCAGGGAAGCTCATCTACGTGCTCGTTGTCCTCAACAGGGTCTTGACCTGACTGCAGTTCGGTGTCGTAAACAACTTCAGTGGGCAATGCTCACATTTAATGGCCACTGGCACGCTGAAGTGTACTCATCACGGATGAATCACGGTTTGGCAGTACTTTCAACCAAGCATCACAACCGCAGACCACCTGTATGGCGTTGTGTTGCCAAGTGGTTTGCTGATGTTAACCTTTTGAACCGTGCCCCATGGTAGTGGTGGGGTTATGGTATGGGCAGACAAACTATGGACAACTATGCCGTTTTATCAGTTACCGTGACGAGATCCTGAGGCCCGTTGTCGTGCCATTCATCCACGGCCACCACCTCATGTTTCAGCATGATAATGCATTTCCCCATGTTGCAAGTATCTGTACACAATTCTTGGAAGTTGAAAATGTCTGTTCTTCCATGGCCTGCATACTCACCAGACATCACCCATTGAGCCTGTTTGAGATGCTCTGGATCGACGTGTACGACAGCGTGTTCCAGTTCCCACCAATATTCAGCAACTTCACACAGCCATTGAAGAATGGGACAGCATTCCACAGGCCACAATCAACATCTGTGACCAACATATGCATATCTGTATTCCCAGTCATGTGAAATCCAGAGGGCCTAATGAATTAACTTCAATTGACTGATTTCCTTTAATATCTTTGAAATTGTTGCATTTTCATTCAGTGTATATTGAAATACTGAAACAGCATAACAAATTGAGTTAAACATTTGTCAGACTATAATTTAGGTTTGAAAACTGAAACTGTAATGAAGGTGTTGTGTGCAGTCAGTATAACCAGTGGTATAGGATAACACATTTTCGTTTTGGTATTTATACCTGCCAGAATGTAGCTGTGGAATCTTGCTGGAAGGTAAAATGCCTGCTAGAGCTAGATTGACCAAAACCATCCCTGAGCACAAGATATTGAAAACACGTATGAACGTCTTGCGCTCATGCATTAGATTCTAATGGAATTTACACCGACATCCATTCTCTCTTCGGTTTCCCATTATCAGAGCTCAATCGGGGGTAGCCTGCCAACCACTCTAAACTGACAGTTGCTGTGGGCGTATGCTACCTGGCTCAATTTAGGTGAGTCAAATGACTATATTCATTCAACTCTACACTTTGTATTCTAAACGCAGCCATTCTGTATCCCCCCCATAGGTATTTTGACCAATCAGACTAGCCCTGAAAAATATCTGATTGTGAACAAATATCAGATTTGGCTACCTGTGTAAACGCAATCTTAGTGTTTTTGAATATCTCGTCAAAAGTATAGTTCTAAAGTTGCAAGCAGTAAACATTTTAGAAAAAACTTCTAATAAGCTACAGATAACACACGTACCTCAGCCTCAGGTGTCTCGACCCGCCAGTCCGTTGACACCGGTGTGCAAACAGTTGACTTTATAAGTATTAGCGCAGTTATAATACATGGACCGATATGCCACAATTTATTCTGGTCCGGAGAGTCTCGCAAACTCATTGTATAACACTTGCAATACCATTAGATTAACGCAGACAAACATACATTTAAATCCAATTCAGATATTTCCAAGTACTGCTTGTCTAATGTGCAACAACCCAGGATATATCAATGTGTGTGATCCCTGTGCTATGTCATTTTCCTCACATAGGGGAGGGACAGTACCGCCCACAGCTCATGGGCTGGTTGAGAGCTGAACGCAAAATACTGTAGTGAGAGCATGTCAAAACATCCCTTCTCTTGGCACGGTGTATAGGCTACATAAATATTGTTCAAATTAATTTATATATATTTTTTATTTAACTAAGCAAGTCAGTTAAGAACAAATTCTTATTTTACAATGACGGCCTACCCCGCCAACCCCCCCCCCCCAACCCAGACAAAGCTGGGCCAATTGTGCGCCGCCCTACGGGAATCCCAATCACTGCCGGTTGTGATACAGCCCAGGATCAAACCAGGGTCTGTAGTGACACCTCTAGCACTGAGATGCAGTACCTTAGACCGCTGCACCACCCAGTAGACCCAAAATTGACCTGCAGACATTGAAAAAAAGCTGACATGCTTAATTACGTTGCTAGCATTTGACAATTAATACCCACACATTCAATATGTATGTAGATTCCCACTAGAACTTTGAAGTAAAACATACAGGAAGACACTAAGATCAGAACAGTTTAATATCATTTGGAAAAAAGAGAAACCCAAGTAAAACAGTTCATTTCAATTTTACAAAACAATGATACGAAGTCTTAGAAGTCTACCTCACAATGCATGGACTTAGAATCGGGGAAATGAAAATAAACAAAAAAACATGACATTTGACCCTGCCCACTTCAACAACCCTGCTTATCAGCCCAAAAAGTCCTTTCACAGTAGTTGCACATCTTTACCCTGACCTCCCGACAAGACAGATCAGAAGCAGTACATGTGATGCATTGGTAATGAAAGGAATGCAAATCAAAGTGTATATCAACCCCCCCCTTCCCCTAACCCCTGGGCTGGAATGGTGTCCATGTGAATCCTTAGTATGGCCGATCTCTTCTGTCTTCTCTATGGTCACCTCTGAGGGAAGAAAAAATAGACCCATAGTAAATTATACCATGAAGGCATTGGCATTCAGTCAGAATGCCGACTGGTGTTCAGCTAGCTTAATATAAAATCACGCATTACTACGAGAGCAAAAAAAAAGGACAAAAAAGTGATTCTAATTCAATATTCTACAGTTCACATCTCAGGTATACCCTCTTCTGGTCAAATATTGAACTGCATGGGAGGGAAATGACACAGTAATCGATTTACCTTCCTCCCATCTTGTAGCCCCTGTCACCACCATATCCACCTCCGCCATAACCACCGCGGTCACCTCCACGGAATCCCCCACGGCCTCTGTAGCCGCCGCCCCTGTCACCACCATACCCTCCTCTGCCGCCACCACGATCTACAAACATAAGCCAGCTGTTAGAGCAAGTTCTCCAACAGAGAAGAAGTCGTTTATAGTAGTAGTGGTTAAACGACTCAACTTCCCCCTATAGTCTACTTGAAACCCAGTTCTCTCTACCACAGGCTCATAGCCATCATTACATACCTCCTCCGCTGTCCCCTGGTTTCGGTGTGCCACACTTGTTGCATTCGTATCGTCGCGCAAAGTTCATGTTGCCACAAGAACTGAAAAGGAGAGGGGAACAATTGTCAACCATCAAAGATATAGCCACTTCATATGAGAACATAATTTAGTGGCACATACAATGGATGACTAATGAAAATTGTTTTAATTGCACCTGTCTTGCTTCAAACAAAATATTGCAATAAATACCTGTTAGGACATGGCCAGTCCCCTCCCTTAATGTCAAAGTTGGGTCCACCACCACCACCACCACCACCACCACCTCCTCCTCCTCCAAACCCACGTCCACGACCACGGCCTCCAAAACCTAAATAGCGACATCAAATACCACTTGCTTCAACAACGGGGTTCAAAGAAAGCTCAGTTCATTCTTTAGGAGTAATTTCCCAGAAACAAAGAATTAGTCTGGCTTGCAAAAGCAGAAACACTAAATATTATACCACTTATTTCTGACTTCTATTTATTAGTTTGGCTTGCAAAGCAGGAGTCCCCACTTTAAAATATTACACGTTTCTTATTTTAGTTATTCTTTAGCACTCCTCTTACACTATTTAAGCTAGGAACGCCGTTAACTTTAAAATGTGTGGACTGGTCTGGATTGACTTGCTTGTATGTAACAGATATCTTCTATACTTTTTAAACTATTTGTCTATCTTAACTTTTTAAGCATTCTAAAAAAGGTCCTATTGTGACAGGACAGCCAACATTCCATTCACTGTAAATGCAACTTGACACAAATCAGCTAGTTTGACACTTTGCCAACTTAGAGAAGTTTGTATAAAATATTTTTCTGCTCTGCTATTAAAATCTGAACAAACATAATCTACCGATCAAACAAAAGTTGTTTTTTTAACAGCATCAATAACATTTCCTCAAACTTTTTTAATAAACCAAATTGAACACTTTCACAAGTTAGAATAAGACTTAACGCTCCACTTCTTCGCTATTCAAATCTGATATCAGAACAAAATATATGCTACTATCTAAAAAATTAAAAAAAATACAGCGGATTTAGAAAACTCATATTTCTGCCAAGCAAGTGTAATTGAAAAGTGTTGCAGGACTTTCGACTTAAACTTAGAAGGTATGACATCTTGGTCTACTTCTCTGCCATACAAATCAAAAATCTGAACAGAAATATTTACTACCAATCAAAAGTTATAGCTGTTTGTCGGTGTTGAGTGACAAAAAGTAGCTAGCTAACGTCAGCTTAAAACTATGGATAGTCGCAGATGAGCCCATGGGGGAGCATAGGTAAATGAGGGTGAATAGGGTGATTGAATTTTGAACAATAGTGTAATGAAGGGGTTGGAACCCTATTATAATTGTTAAGAGATTTTTTTATTATTTTTTTAACGTTTGGAGCGCTATAGCTCTGAAGTGGTAAGGCATACAAATATCAAACTTTGTGGGATGGTGTAAAATTATGCACAAATACATCTGGTTACACGTGGTGCAACTGCCAAATAGTGGTGCTATAAACCACCTTCGACTTCAAAGAGGTTAGCGCCGCCTCCTTATTCAACCTACAGTCTTGGAATTTGGAACAAAGGTTACTCTACCCAAAGAACAAACTTGCCTCTTGGACCCCATGATGTCACTGTGATGGATCAGCCGCCATTTTGAAAATGGAGTACGTGTCATCTTTTGACACCACTAAACAGATTTCTCCAAAACTTTGTGTACAGAACCTATAGACCAATATCTTCATATGTATAATAAAACAGGGCCTGGAACTGGTTCTGGCAACAGAACCGAAAAATAAAATATGAAGGATCAAAACAGAACCTTGAACGAAAGTGATCCATACTGTCCGGAACAGAAACGTTATTTTACGCTCCAGGCATTGTTTTCCTATTCCCACAACAAAACGCCTTCTGGAAAGCCCTCTGTCACTCAGAAACAAATGGGCGTCTACTTGCAAGCTTAAAATCTTTTCCAGAGCGTGTGCAGGCTACCTTCCCCTCGCCCTTCTGAAGCATATGCTACTGTAATGACGTTAAAAGCTTGATTTAGAAGGCAAGATAATCTGAATTAGCTAGACAAAAAATAGAGAAAAAAAAATCTATTACCTTTATAATGCTAATTAAAGAATACTATAGGCCTACTTATCACATTTCACAAAATACACAAGCTGGTTAGCTAGCTAATTTAAGATTATTAGTTACCTAGCGCAAAGAACATTCAAAAGTTCCTACACAGAAGCCACTCCTCCGAAGTATAATTCCATGTGGACCAAATTCGGAGAATGCATGACATACTGTAACAAGATGCCCAGCGAGTCAATCAGGTGTGGGATATCAAGAAGCTGATTACACAGATGCACCTTGTGCTGGGGCCAACAAAATGCCTCTAAAATGTGCAGTTTTCCACAAAACTTCACATTGAGGGGGCGTGCAATCTCCCTCGATGTGAGCAAGACAAAGGAGCTGATCGTGGACTACAGCAAAAGGCGGGCCGGCCCCCGTTAACATTGATGGGGCTGGAGTGGGTCGTGTGTGTCAAGTTCCTTGGTGTCCACATCACCAACAAACTATCATGGTTCAAACACACCAAGACAGTCATAAAGGAGGGCACAACAATCCCTTTTCCCCCTCGGGAGACTGAAGATCCTCAAAAAGTTCTACAGCTGCACCATTGAGAGCATCCTGACCGGTTGCATCACCGCCTGGTATGGCATCTGCTCGGCATCTGACCGTACAGCCCAGTACATTACTGGGGCCAAGCTTCCTGTCCTCCAGGACCTATATAATAGATGGTGTCAGAGGAAAGCCCGAAAAATTGTCAGAGACTCCATTCACCCAAGTCATAGACTGTTCTCTATGCTACTGCACGGCAAGCGGTACTGGAGCGCCAAGTCTAGGACCAAAGGGCTCCTTAACAGCTTCTACACCCAAGCCATAAGACTGCTGAACAATTAAATCAAAAATGGCCACTGGACTATTTACCCCCCCCCCCCCCCATTTGTTTTGTACACTGCTGCTACTCGCTGTTTCTTATCTATGCAGTCACTTCACCCCTACCCTACCGGCTTGGTACCGGTACCCCTGTGCCTTCTTCAAGCCTCGTTACTTCAGTTTAATTTGGTAAATATTTCCTTAACCAACAGAACAATTCAAGAAGAATTAAGGGTTTGTAAGTAAGCGTTTCACTGGAAGGTCTACACTACACTATTCGGAGCAAGTGACGAAGTGAAAACATGTTTGCAAAATTTACAGATCATTTAAATTAAGTACTCACAACCCTGTGTCAATATTTTGTAGAAGCACCTCTGGCAGTGATTACAGCTTTGAGTTTCTGGTTAAGTCTTCAAGAGCGTTCCACACTTGGACTGTGCAACATTTTCCATGATTCTTTTCCCATAATTCTTCAAGCTCTGTCAAATTGGTTTTTGAGCAATGGTAGACAACTATTTTCAGGTCTTGCCATAGTTTTTTACTTAAATCTACTTGGAAATTCTAACTCAGCCACTCAGGAACACTCACCATTTTCTTGGTAAGTAACAAGATGTGGCCTTGTGTTTTAGGTTATTGTCCAGCTGAAAGGTGAATTCATCTCCTAGTGTCTGGTGGAAGTCATACAAACAGGCTTTGCAGGATTTTGCCTGTGCTTAGCTCCATTCCATTTCTATCCTAAAAAAAAACTCCAGTCCTTCATGATTACAAGCATACCCATAACATGATGCAGCCACCACCACTATGCTTAAAAATATGGACAGCGATACTCTAATGCGATGCATTCACAACAAACAAAGTTTGTATTCAGGAAAAAAATGTAATTGCTTTGTCACATTTTTTTCAGTGCCTTGTTGCGAACAGAATGTACGTTTTGGAATATTTTGTATTATGTACAGGCTTCCTTCTTTTCCCTTTGTAATTTATGTTAGTATTGTGGAGTAACTACAAAGTTGTAGATCTAACCTCCGTTTTCTCCAAACACAGCCATTAAACTCATTAACTGTTTTAAAGTCACCACTGGCCTCATGGTGAAATCCCTGAGCGATTTCCTTCCTCTCCGGCAACGGAGTTAGAAACGACGCCTGTATATTTGTAGTGACTGGGTGTACTGATGCCATCCGAAGTGTAATTAATAACTTCACTATGCTCAAAAGGGACATTCAATGTCTGCTTTTTTTTTTTTTTTTTTACCCATCTACCAATAGGTTCCCTTCTTTGCAAGGCATTGGAAAACCTCCCTGGGATTTCTGGTTGAATCCGTGTTTGAAATTCACTGCTCGACTCAGGGACTTTACAGATTCTTGTATGTGTGTGGTACAGAGATGAGGTAGTCATTCAAAAATCATGTTAAACACTATTATTGCACACAGAGCGAGTCCATGCAAGTTATGACTTGTTAAACACATTTGTACTCCTGAATTTATTTAAGGTATCCATAAGAAAAGGGTTGAATACTTAACGCAAGACATTTCAGCTTTTCATTTTTAAATTAATAAAAATAACGAAAAACAAATCCACTGACATTATGGGGTATTGTGTGTAGGCCAGTGACAAAGAAAATCTCAAGTTAATCCACTTCAAATTCAGGCTGTAACAACAAAATGTGGGAAAAGCCAAGGGATGTGAATACTTTCTGAAGGCACTGTACTTCCATAGTTATTTTCACTGGTACCGGGCTACCATCAGAGGTGTCTTGTGGTCATCCTAGAGAAAAACGGGTTCTTGAGACGCTACAGACGTTTTGGTAAGAAGACGGATTTTCGGATTGTCTCATGGTCTGACAAACACCCCTGTAGCGCCGCCACCTTCCACCGCAGATGCAAAGGCTAATAAATTGGCTTACATGCTGACCACACCGCCCAGCATTGCGTGCGTTGCAAAATAAAACGCACACATACCTGTTAGTCAATAATTTAATTCAAACTGCTCACACGAGTGTCTGCGTAGCCAGGTGCTAAAAACACAACTTTGTACTATTTTAGATGCTTGACGCAGTGCAAGTCATTGGTTTTTAGGGTGATTGAGAGATGGAGTGGCGGGTGACCCTGATTCATATGGTGGTGGTAATGCACATCAAAGTCGGTTGCCAACTGCCATATAAAATCCACATTAGATGAACGAACAAGGAGATAAACTTAAGTTTCCCCCTTTTTATTAATTGTTACAGTAGAGAACACACAATTCTGTATGACTCAACATGGGCCAAAATTCTACAAAGAGCCAGTCCCCCCCCCCCCCCCCCCCCCCCCCCCCCCCCCCCCCCCCCCCCACACACATCAATTAGATTTCTGAGAGGGCACAGACATCAACTCTATGGGGTTATTAATACACAAGCGAATTTATCCCAATACTTTTGGTCCCCATAATATTAAGTTGCACACACTCCCCCCACCACTTCTGGAGCTCACTGTGTTTGTTTATATATATATATATATATATATATATATATATAACACACACACCGAGTATAGCAAACTTTAGGAACACCAACCTGATTGAGTTTCATACACCCCTACCCATCGGGGAATGGATTCTACAAGGTGTCGAAAGCCTTCCACAGGGATGCTGGCCCACCTGGACTCCAATGCTTTCCACAGTTGGGTCAAGTTGGCAGCATGTCCTTTGGGTGGTGGACCATTCTTGATACACATGGGAAACTGTTGAGCACAAACCAGTGCGCCTGGCACCGACTACCATACCCTGTTCAAAAGCACTTCAATATTTTGTCTTGCCCATTCACCTTCTGAATGGCACACATACATAATCCATGTCTCAAGGCGTAAAAATAATTTGTTAACCAGTCTCCTCCCCTTCATCTACATTGACTGAAATGGATTTAAAACTTCTTGTGACTCCCAAACCCGCATGCGGGAGCGTAATCGCCGCCTGAAACTAATTAGCATAACACAACGGACATAAATATCCCTAGAAAATATTCCTATTCATAAAAGTCACAAATTAAATATATTGAGACACAGCTTAGCCTTTTGTTAATCACCCGGTCATCTCAGATTTTCTAAATATGCTTTACAGCCAAAGCTAGACAAGCATTTGTGTAAGTTTATTGATAGCCTAGCATAGCATTTTGTCCAGCTAGCAGCAGGTAACTTGGTCTCGGAAATCAGAAAATAAATCAAATTAAATTGTTTACCTTTGATGAGCTTCGGATGTTTTCACTCACGAGACTCCCAGTTAGATAGCCAATGTTTCTTTTTTCCTAAAATATGATTTTTGTAGGGGAAATAGCTCCGTTTGTTCTTCACATTTGGCTGAGAAATCGCCCGGAAATTGCAGTCACGAAAACGGCAACAAATATTCCAAATTAGCGCCAGAATATCGGCAAACGTTGTTTATAATCAATCCTCAAGGTGTTTTTCTAATATCTATTCGATAATATATCCGTCGGGACAATTCGTTTTTCAGTAGGACCGATTGGAGTAATGGCCACCTCTGTATTTTACACGAGAGTCACCCTGGGAGTCAGCAGGTGACCACTTACGCAATGTAGCCGCCTACGGCTATTCTTCAACATAAATACGTAAAACGTCACAATGCTGTAGACACCTTGGGGAATACGTAGAAAACGTAAGCTGGTTGATGGCACATTCACAGCTCAATAGGGACTCATTGGAACGCAGAGCTTTCAAAATACAGGGCACTTCCAGATTGGATTTTTCTCAGGCTTTCACCTGCAACATCAGTTCTGTTATACTCACAGACAATATCTTTACAGTTTTGGAAACGATAAGAGTGTTTTCTATCCAAAGCTGTCAATTATATGCATATTCTAGCATCTTGTCCTGACAAAATATCCCGTTTAAAACGGGAATGTTTTTCTCCAAAAATGAAAATACTGCCCCTAGAGTTGCAACAGGTTTAACAAGTGACATCAATAAGGAATCATAGCTTTCACCTGGTCAGTCAGTCAGTGAAATACCAGGTGTTCTTAATGTTCTGTATACTCAGTGTATATAGATATTTAAAATGATTGAAACTCAGTCAGCATTTAGAAGTATATCACCCAAACCTGGTTCACGCCAGAGACACCAAATCATCGTTGACATGATCAGGCAATCCTATCCACAAAAATACTTTAGAAGAGCTGAAGAAAATACATTTTTCATCAAGGAAAATGTCCACCTAGTATTTAGCGTCAAGAATTTATTCCATTACCTATTAGGGGCATGCATCTTTCCCTTTCAAGACAATTCGATCTAGATACATGGGCCACGGTAGGTATTCATTTGAAACGATGGAGGTGCGATTCTGTTGGACTAGAGTAACGAACCCATGAGATTTCGTTTGATGCAAATAAATGCGCTAACATTTGTTGCAAAATTATAAATATTGAAAAGATAAAAGAAAATAAAAACTTTCAGAGTTAAGTTCTCTTCTCCTCCCAGCCACGTTGACCATGTAGCGCAGCTCTCAAAAGAGATTGCTGTCCTTATGAAATCAACTTTACCCTGAATCTAAAAAAAAAGAAGACTAAATACAGTGTTTAAAGCAAAACTACTAAATCTATTGCTGACGGTGAACCTGAAGAATCAAAATCTAAATGATGTAAGCCCAGATCAGCAGGTAACCAAATTAGTAGCATACTTTCATTCTGGTAAAACAGCATTTTCAACAGAGCATGATGACAATTACATTGGTTCACACAAAGCATCTGCACAGACGGGGCTCTCTACCTGTGCAGAGCACATGACACTTTGCCTTTCCATTCTTCAAAGTGCCTTATTCGGTGGTAGTTAAAATAAGGAATAGTCCTACCGACCAGTTGGTCAGCATGCTGTGTGCAGAGTTGTACTGCCTGATGCATGCTACATTTGGGTTCTCAGAATGATGCACTCATATCTTAAATATTTGAATCAGATTCCGATTTGTATCTGAATTGTTATACCTTATTGCCTACCAATGGATTTAAAGCTTATCTTTAGCACAAAGATAACCTTGTGTTTTTAGGAAACTCACCCGCTGGTAGTTACAGCAACATTTGAATGGTTTGTCACCAAAATGTGAATGAAACGTACCTCCTCCGCCACCTCTTCCTCCTCCTGCACCACCACCCCTCTGCGTGAACTCAGCTCTTCGGGTGGCAAAAGACACTTTGAGGGGTTTCCCTTGGAATTCTTTGCCTATAAGAAAATTAGACATGGATGAGAATGTAACAGAAGAACTGAACACAGCATAAGCGCATGGGAATAAAGAGTACACCCTTACCGTCAAACCACTCAATGGCTGCTTTGGCGGAAGGTGGATCATCAAATGAGACCGTGGCCTCTCCTTTCAGTCTTCCAGTAGCCTTGTCAGAGTACAGGTTGATCATGGGCAGGCCAGTCTTCTTGTTCAACTATCAAGACAGGACACAAAGATTAACACTAGGACACATAAATCTGGGTTGCCATTAAGACTGGGAATTGCCAGGGAACTCATGATAAGTTATCACGACACTTAGGTGCCAACACATTGTGTGCCAAAATCCCTGCTGCAGTGTGTGCAAACCTGGTCAAGAACTACAGGAAACGTATGATCTCTGTAATTGCAAACAAAGGTTTCTGTACCAAATATTAAGTTCTGCTTTTCTGATGTATCAAATACTTATGTCATGCAATAAAATGCAAATGAATTACTTAAAATTCATACAATGTGATTTTCTGGATTTTTGTTTTAGATTCCGTTTCTCACAGTTGAAGTGTACCTATGATAAAAATTAGACATGCTTGTAAGTAGGAAAACCTGCAAAATCGGCAGTGTATCAAATACTTGTTCTCCCCACTGTATATCAAGAGGACAAATTAATAACCTATTAACATTGGCCTACTAATCTACAGTCTAACAACTTTCTGTGAAGGATGGTATTAGCGAAACAGCTCTCTGCCATGTCTGTTTCCACCCACACAGCAACGCGCACTGAAGTACTGCACGTCTCCTTGCTCGCCAATGCGCTCACGCCGACTACCTTGTGGAGATCAAAAAATGTGCGGGCAAGAATGTGCTTTTGCTCAGTTGACTAAACGCTGTAGCTAACTACCGCCGTCGTAATGACACCTTAATTAATGAGCCAACTCCAAATTTGGGTGTGCTTGACTAAATTTCGGAAAATGCATTTGTAAACCTTTCCCCTTCAGTGTTATCAACAGACAAAGTGGAGTGCTGCCAGCCAGCAGAAGGAAAATTGTACGCTAGTACGAGCCGGAGCGCTAGCCATTTCTCCTCGGCCAAGTCTTCCGATTGTCTCAGCGCCAACTTCAGAAGGCCGAGTCAAAAACCACAATGTGCCAATAGAAGCCTATTTTAGGGTCAATTTTTGTACCAGCGTACTTTGACCTCAAATGGCGTGCACGGTAATGAAAATGTGTGCAGGTTGGCAGGTCTGATATGCCGCTCCCCGTCACTAGTAGCCATGCAAGTGTACAGGGAGACGCATTCTCCATCCAGAAACAATCCCTAAATCCTAGCCACTTACATGAAATATCTAGGCCCTATGGGGTAGGGGCTAAGGCATTGCCAATCCTTACCTTAATAATCCCAATCTGTTTGAAGTAGTTGCCCACTTCATCACTTGTGACATCTTCTCCCAGTCCCTGGACAAAGATGGTGTTGTTGTCAGAGTTGTCCTGCTCCCCACCGCTGCCGCTACCTTGGCTACCACCGCTACCTCCAGCTGGGGACAAACACCAAGGTACTAGTCAGCAGACGCATCACTTCAAACAGCCTGTTGTTCTGTGGCATTTGCTTGCGAGAGACTAGAGGTCAGTGTTAGGCTGGCATGATTGCAGGAATAGTCAAACCCTAGATTGAATTTGAGGGTAGCAACAAGCATGTGCAACTCACTTGGTTCATCCCTTGAGCCGTAGTCTCGAGGACCTGAAATACAACAAAGAGGAAAGGTGGGGAAAGCCATGAGAACATGCACTTTGTACACTACACAACTTCATTCAACATCCATACAAGAATTCATCAACTCTACCAATAGTGTACACACGAGGCTACGTTAACATTTAGAATAAGGCCGTTTACAGCTTTCTGCTGCAGTGTTGAGACAGTTGCGTCATTCATATAATCACTCAACACCTTGCAACATGGGCAGAAATGATTTGAGTTTAGAAGATAAAAAAAAAATAAAAGAAGCTCTCTCCAGTTTCATTCTTCGCCACAGCACACTTCTCATCCTTTGTCATTTACATTCAACCTTGTCCTCATGCAACAATACCATTATGTATAAACGTCAGGCTTTCTTGTGCTTAACCCTAAAGAGCATTTATGAGAAATCCCCCTCCCTAAGAACAATAGGTGGAGGTCTGAGGTTGACAACAAAATGGTGGCATTCAGTTTGTTCTGCTTTCTTTCCTACTCCCTTTTTTCTCTTTTCCTAATCAACCTTTTTCCTCCCCAACCGAGACAGTTCTGATGCTCGTCACTTACCACCGAAATTTTTGTAGCCACCACGGTCACCACCTCTGCAGAGGAAAAATTGTAGATATGATGGGTTTTCTTTGTCCCAACAGAGCTCAAAGCTCCCCTACATCCCCATCAGTATGCACTCCTGCCATGGTGTGCGACTATCGTGGAAATGTCTTCCCACTCACATGGGAAAGTGTTAGGTCTGGGATGTTTTAAGATCAAAATGGACAAAACTAGGCAGAATGCCCACTATATACAGGTAGGTTCTGATGAGTGAAGGCTCTGATGGCTAATGTGTAAATTTAGATTGCTACAAAACCAGATTATCTTAAGAGTATTCAGTTGGATTTAGTTTTTGGATTTAAAAAAAAAAAAAAGTAAAAAAAAAAAGTACTGATAGGTCGAAATGGTTTGAATAGCTGCGGCACTCGACAAGTCGAGCGTTCTTCCATTGAGTGCTTATATATGAGCTCCATTAGCTGAGGTCCAAGTTTTATTTCATTCACTGATACCTGTAGTATAAAATGTAGATCCAAAGTTAACACAATACAAATGTCTCCATGTCAAATATACAACACTTGAATGAAACCTGTTGATGTACAGCAGCTTACAATGTTCCTTGGGTATAACTTGTGAAAATCAGGTCACTTCAATAACAGATCATTCTGGGGCATTGTTTAAGGCGCTCATGAGGCGGTTCTCAAAGCAACCGGGAGGGAGGGGGGGGGGGGGGGGGGGGGGCAAAAATAATCCTCATTCCAGCTATAATATAGTCTTAACTTCAGAGTACCAATGAATGGTTTTCAATAGCGAAAAGCATCAATAATAACAGCCAGCAGAATTTGTAGCAGATCTTAGGCCACGCCACGTTTGATACACATGTGCTGAAGCATTACAATGCTCCTCTGATGTCTATTACTTGTCAGGAACCATGTAAAATGAAATCTTGATGGTCAGAAATTGAGAATGTGACAGCACTGCGGCAGAACTACTGTACTCGTTATTCAATGCCATTACCAAAGTGGTTGTTAAAAGCTTCCAGTTACAAATGTAGTCTCAATTTCAAATGATAGCCAAGGATAAGAAAAGTAACCTTGATAAAATAATGGTTTAGGCTACAAGTCTTCTACACTGAAAGCTACTTGGCCAAGATCTATAATTGCTTGTCAACTACAAAAAGTTTCCAGAACTGACATTGTAGATATATTGCAATGTGAACTGATGACTGGCAAGCAACAAAGTCCTGACTATTATATTCAACAGCCTTGTTAAATGAAGATGTACAAAAGCTGGGGTCTACAGGATCCTTGGCTGGTGAAGTGACTCAATCCTCAACACCCTATGTACTTCATAAAGGGGGTCAGGTGAAGTGTCCACTTAACTCCTTGCACCACAGGAGTCAGTAGCAGACACCCCATGTCATTTGTCCCACAAGCCATTTGAGCTTCACATTAATTGAAATTCGCTAGCAAGGCCATAATCAGCCAGAATGTTGCATGCATATTTATGATTGAGATGGAACACAGGTTATATCCTTACAAGTCATTTAAACCACAAATACAATTCTAATTCAATGAGTGAAGCATATAGCACATCTAGGGCTGGGCGATATCGAACTAATGTTTAAGCGCGATGTTCCAAATTCTGTATTTCAAGATACTTTTTATTTTTGGTTATTTTATGAGAGTTGTATCTTTTGGTCTCGTCTCCTTTACACACAGAAATGAAGCCCCTCAACCTGCCACTCACAACAAAAGACGATATACTATTAAGTGAATTAGGAATGTATTCAGACCCCTTCCCATTTCATTAAAGCCCTTTTCTAAAATGGATTAAATATTTTTTTCCATCAATCTACACACAATACCCCATAATGAAAACAGGTTTTTAGAAATGTATTAAAAATAAACAGAAATACCTTCACATAAGTATTCAGACCCTTTGCTGTGATGCCTCGAAATTGAGCTCAGGTGCATCCCGTTTCCATTGATCATGCTTGAGATGTTTCTACAATTTCATAGGAGTCCACCTGTGGTAAATTCAATTGATTGGACATGATTTGGAAAGGCATGCACGTCTATATACGGTTCCGGAGTGGACAGTGCATGTCAAAGAAAAAAAAAACAAGCCACGAGGTCGAAGGAATTGTCCGTAGAGCTCCGAGACGGGATTGTGTCGAGGCACAGATCTTAGGAAGGATACCAAAAAGAAAGTATTCTGCATTGAAGGTCCCCAAGAACACAGCGGTCTACATCAGTCTTAAATGGAAGAAGTTTGGAACCTCAAACTCTTCCTAGAGCTGGACGCCCAGACAAACTGAGCAATCAGGGGAGGGCGTTGGTCAGGGAGGTGACCAAGAACCCGATGGTCACTGACAGAGCTCCTCTGTGGAAATGGGAAAACCTTTGACAAGAACAACCATGCAGCACTCCACCAATCAGACCTTTATGGTAGAGTGGCCAGACAGAAGTCACATGACAGCCCACTTGGAGTTAGCCAAAAGGCACCTAATGGACTTGAACCATTAGAAACTCTTCGGCCTGAATGCCAAGAATCACACCTGGAAGAAACCTGCCACAATCCCTATGGTGAAGCATGGTGGCAGCATTATGCTGTGGGGATTTTTTCAGCAGCAGGGACTGGGAGACTAGCCTGGATCGAGGGAAAGATGAACGGAGCAAAGTACAGAGAGATCCTTGATGAAACCTGCTCCAGAGCGCTCAGGACCTCAGACTGGGGTGACGGTTCACCTTCCAACAGGACAACAACTCTAAGCACATAGTCAAGACAATGCAGGAGTGGCTTCGGGGCAAGTCTCTGAATGCCCTTGAGTGGCCCAGCCAGAGGCCGGGATATGAACCTGAACAGCTCTGGAGAGACGTGAAAAATAGTTGTGTAGCGACGATCCCCATCCAACCTTACAGAGCGTGAGATGGTCTACAGAGAAGAATGGGAGAAAGTCCCCAAATAGAGGTGTGACAGTCTTGTAGCGCCATACCCATGAAGACTTGAGGCTGTAATTGCTGCGAAAGGTGCTTCAATAAAGTACTGAGTAAAAGGTCTGAATACGTTTTTTTTTATACACACACATGCAAACATTTCTAAACACCTGCACCTGCTTTGTCATTATGGGTTAGTGTGTGTAGGAAAAAACAATTTGAATTAGTTTTAGAACAAGGCTGTAACGTAACGAAATGTGGAAAAAGTTAAGGGTTCTGAGAACTTTCCAAATGCACTGCATATGCAAAATTACGTGGACACCCCCTCAAATTAGTGGCTTTGGCTATAAAAAAAAAAATAGAGCACACAGCCGCCATAGACAACCATTGGCAGAAGAATGGCCTTACTGAAGAGCTCAGTGACATTCAACGTGGCACGGTCATAGGATGCCACCTTTCGATCAAGTCCTTTCTTAAGATTTCTGCCCTGGTCAACTGTAAGTGCTGTTACTGTGAAGTGGAAGCGTCAAAAAGCAACAAAGGCTCAGCAGCAAAGTGGTAGACCACACAGGCTCACAGAACGGGACCACAGTGCTTTAGCGCCTAAAATAGTCTGCCCTCGGTTGCAACACACACGCCGGAGTTCCAAACTGCCTCTGGAAGCAACATCAGCACAAGAACTGCTCGTCGGGAGCTTCATGAAATGAGTTTCCATGGCCAAAAAAAACCCGCACACAAACCTAAGATCACCATGCACAATTCCAAGCAAGCCGCTCCAGTTGTGTAAAGCTCCCCACCATTGGACTCTGGAAACGCGTTCTCTGGAGTGATGAATCACACGACCTGCCCCAATGCATAGTGCCAACTGTAAAGCTTGGTGGAGGGGGAATAAGGGTCTGGGCTGTTTTTAATGGTTTGGGCTAGGCCCCTTAGTTCCAGTTAAGGGAATCTTAACGTTATAACTTTCAAAGACTTTCGACAATTCTGTGCTTCCAACTTTGTGGCAACAGTTTGGTGAAGGCCTTTTCCTGTTTCAGCATGACAATGCCCCCAGGCACAAAGCGAGGTCCATACAGAAATGGTTTGTCACCATCGTTGTGGAAGAAATTGACTTGCCTGCACAGAGCCCTGACCTCAACCCCATCAAACACCTTTGGCATGAATTGCAACGCCGACTGCCCGACCTCACTAACGCTGTTGTGGCTGAATGGAAGCAAGTCCACACAGCTGTTGCAACATCTAGTGGAAATCCTTCCCAGAAGAGTGAAGGCGGTTATAGCTGCTTGGGGGAATCTACTCCATATCAATGACCACGATTTTGGAATGAGATGTTTGACGAGCAGGTGTCCACATACTTTTGGCCATGGAGTATAACTTTGTCCTCTGACAAGCAGTTTAAAAAGACTACTTGCATTTGATGTTGTCTAACAGAATCTTTCATATTGACTAACGCTTACATTATTTTACAGTAATAGACAAGAACTTACCCTTATGTCTCAACTCCCAAAATGTAGAACAGAGCAGACCCTACTAAAAACAAGAGTATCAACAAACCTGTTGAGTAACATGAATGCTCAGTTTGTCGTGTGCAGCACCATGTACCGCTAGCATAATTTTAGCCACAGACTTACTGTGCTAGCTGACTGGTCTGTTTCATAAAGGCTCAATGAGCATAACAAGACGCATTTACAGTTGAAGCCGAAAGTTTACATAGATCTTAACCAAATACATTTAAACTCAGTTTCACAATTCCTGACATTTAATCCTAGTAAAAAAATCTGTCTTAAATCAGTTAAGATCACCACTTTATATTAAGAATGTGAAATGTAAGAATAATAGTAGAGTGATTTATTTCCGTTTTTATTTCTTTCATCACATTCCCAGTGGGTCAGAAGTTTACATACACTCAATTAGTATTTGGTAGCATTGCCTTTAAATTGTTTAACTTGGGTCAAACGCTTGGTGTAGCCTTCCACAAGATTCCCACAATAAGTTGGGTGAATTTTGGCCCATTCCTCCTGACCGAGCTGGTGTAACTAACTGAGTCAGGTTTGTAAGGCCTCCTTGCTTGCACACAAACACTTATTCAGTTCTGCCCACAAATTTTCTATAGGATTCAAGTCAGGGCAACTTTGGAAGTATGCTTGGGGTCATTGTCCATTTGGAATACCCAATTGTGACCAAGCTTTAACTTCCTGACTGAGGTCTTGAAATATTGCTTCAATATATCCACATAATTTTCCTGCCTCATGATGCCATCTATTTTGTGAAGTGCACCAGTCCCCCCTGCAGCAAAGCACCCCCACAACATGATGCTGCCACCCCCGTGCTTCACAGATGGGATGGTGTTCTTCGGCTTGCAAAACTCCCCCTTTTTCCTCCAAACATAACGATGGTCATTATGGCTAAATAGTTATTTGTTTCATCAGACCAGAGGACGTCTCCAAAAAGTATGATCTTTGTCCCTATGAGCAGTTGCAAACCGTAGTCTGGCTTTTTTAATTGGTGGTTTTGGAGCAGTGGCTTCTTCCTTGATAGGAGACAGAACGCGTCTTCTTCCTGAGCGGTATGACGGCTGCGTGGTCCCATCGTGTTTATACTTGCGTGCTATTGTTTGTACAGATGAACGTGGTACCTTCAGGCGTTTGGAAATTGCTCCCAAGGATGAACCAGACTTGTGGAGGACTACACATTTTTTTTCTAACGTCTTGGCCGATTTCCCCATGATGTCAATCAAAGAAGCACCGAGTTTGAAGGTAGGCCTTGAAATACATCCACACCTACAATTGATGTCAATTAGCCTATCAGAAGCTTCTAAAGCCATGACACCATTTTCTGGAATTTTCCAAGCTGTTTAAAGGCAGTCAACTTAGTGTATGTAAACTTCTAACCCACTGGAATTGTGATACAGTGAATTATAAGTGAAATGTCTGTAAACAATTGTTGGAAAAATGACTTGCGTCAAGCAAAGTAGATATCCTAACCGACTTGCCCAAACTATAGTTAACACAAAATTTGGGGAGTGGTTGAAAAATGAGATTTAATGATTCCAACCTAAGTGTATGTAAAATTCAGACTTTAACTGTATATAAAGGAATGGTCAACTTGTTCTCATTCTGTAAAAAAAAGCATCTTATCCAGGTAGGCCACCTGATTCCAATATTTAAACTAAGTGAACAGGCAGGCTGTTCCAAGAGTTGTAGATGGACATGCGGGTCTATTAATAACAGTTAAACTGTTCTACCTTGTTAGCACGCAAATAGATATTGAAATAAAAAAGATCCCCTGGCTACTCACTAGCACATGGGCTTGTGCTTGAGAAATTGAGCCCTGTGCTAATTTTCTATAATGCCTGCGACAATAAGTTGGTCATTATTAGTGGATGTGCGTGGTTAAATTTGTTACAAAAATAATTTTTTCATACAGACTTGAAAGACAGAAATCTGTGTTTATTGCAAAAAATAGTGGTTCTTATGGTTGTGGAAGGCTTATTTGTAGCCTTGGTATAATTTTAAAAGCCCTAAATTCATTAGATTATTCCTGACCACTTGAAATTCAGTGTGTTGACCTTTAACTGTGCAACAAAGCGTAGAGAAAACTTATCAAAAATCGAGATATTATTAATTGTCCATGAGTTAGAAAAAAAAATCTAAATATGAGTTTAGGCCATATCGCCCAGCCCTAGGCACATCCCAGGTGAAAATTGGTATGGGGGAGGGGGGCCTATAGCAGGAAGGGGTAGGGGGTGACGAGGTATTAGTCCACGTGGATGAGGTGTGGGGTGATGGATCAGAATGGGTTATATCATGCATTGCGTTGGAAAGAACATCTACCTGGCATGGGTGTTGCAGAAGTACCTTGCGGGTGGTCACGCTCTGGAACTTACCCCATACCGGATGGAGGGCCGCCTCTTCCACCCCTGTCGTATCCCCCGCGCTCGTACCCACCACGCCCTCGGCCTCTATACCCGTCAGAAGAGCCCCTGTCTGAGCTCCCATCATCTCCACCATACCTCCTGCCCTGACCGCCTTCACCTGGGGCAAAACACAGGCACACAAGCCTTTTGAGTTATGTAGTGTTGTCTTTCTTTGCGCACATTTGTATTTCCTGTTATATATGAATGAGATTTTTCTACAATGAAGTGATTTTTTATTTTTTTTAAATGGGTGTCATTCAGACGACATCTTAAACAGTCCAGATTCTGGCCGATCAACCTTGGCTATAAAATCAGTGATCCTCCAAATCATAATAAACAGACTGAAAAAATCTAAGTATGCAGATCTTTGCAGGCCATTTGTTCAAGAAATATCATTGCCATGTAATATATGCAGTGCATACGGAAATTAATCAGACCCCTTGACTTCCCACATTGTCATGTTACAGCTGTATTCTAAAATGTATTACATTTGTCCCGCCCCTAAATACAATAACCCATAATGACAATGCAAAAAAACTGGTTGACATTTTTACAAATTATTTGAAATTAAAAACTTTAAATATCACATTTACATAAGTATTCAGACACTTTACTCAGTACTTTGTTGAAGCACTTGTCAGCAATTACAGCCTCGAGTCTTCTTGGGTATGACGATACAAGCTTAGCACACCTGTATTTGGGGAGTTTCTCCCATTCTTCTCTGCAGATTCTCTCAAGCTCAGTCAGGTTGGTAGGGGAGCAACACTGCACAGCTATTTTCAGGTCTCTCCAGAGATGTTTGATCAGGTTCAAGTCCAGGCACTGGCTGAGGCACTCAAGGACATTCAGAGACTTGCCCAGAAGCCACTCCTGCGTTGTCTTGGCTGTGTGATTAGGGCCGTTGTCCTGTAGGAAGGTGAATCGTCGCCCAGTCTGAGGTCATGAGCACTCTGCAGCAGGTTTTCATCAAGGATCTCTCTGTACTTTGCTCCATGCATCTTTCCCTCAATCCAGACTAGTCTCCCAGTCACTGCTGCTGAAAAACTTCCCCCACAGCATGATGCTGCCACCAACATGCTGCACCGTTGGGATGGTACCAGGATTCCTCCAGATGTGATTCTTGGCATTCAGGCCAAAGAGTTGAATCTTGGTTTCATCAGACCAGAGAATCTTGTTTCTTATGGTTTGAGAGTCCTTTAGGTGCCTTTTGACAAACTCAGTGGGCTGTCATGTGACTTTTACTGAGTGGCGGCTTCTGTCTGGCCAATCTACCACAAAGGCCTGATTGGTAGAGTGCTGCAGAGATGGTTGTCCTTCTGCATCGCCACCCTGGATCTCTGTCAGAGTGACTTGGGTTCTTGGTCACCTCCCTGACCAAGGCCCTTCTTCCCTGATTGCTCAGTTTGGCTGGGCGTCCAGCTCTAAGACGAGTGTTGGTGGTTCCAAACACCTTCCATTTAAGGATGGAGGCCACTGTGTTCTTGGGGACCTTCAATGCAGCAGACAGAGAGATTGGTACCTTTCCCCAGATCTGTGCCTTGACACAATCCTGTCTCAGAGCTCTATGGACAATTCCTTTGACCTCATGGCTTGGTTTTTGCTCTGACATGCACGGTCAACTGCGGCACCTTGTATAGACATGCGTGTGCCTTCCAAAATCATGTCCAATCAATTAAATTTACCACAGGTGGACTCAAGTCAAGTTGTAGAAACATCAAGGATGATCAATGGAAACAGGATGCAGCTGAGCTCAATTTCAAGTCTCATCGTAAAGGGTCTGAATACATATGTTAAGTTTTTTAAATATATATTTTTTAAAATGTGTTATGGGGGTATTGTGTGTAGATCGAGAAAACAAATATATATTATCCATTTTAGAATAAGGTGTAACGTAACAAAATGAGAAGGGGTCTAAATACCTTCCGAATGCACTGTAAATTTATACAATAACTAACCTTCACTTCGACCTTTGTAGCCTCCTTGAGATTGTCCATAAGAGCCGCCACCAACGGTGCCGCCATACGAACTTGGCTGACTGTATGACGACTTGTCAGCACCACTATACCGTGAGAAGTTTTCACAACAATTATTCCCGAGACACCAACAAAGACTTTAATAATGAACAAAACAGATTACTGAAAGGTAACATTTGCAATGAGATTAGACCAGTAGAAAGGCAACGTACATAACGGCAAGGAATACTATGTTCATGTAGTGCCAGTGGCCTTACCCAGCAGCGGAATCCGAACCTTGTTGCCCATAGACATCATAGGCCGGCTGGCCATAGCTTGCTGCCTGTGTTTGACCATAACCCTCAGCTGGAGAAACAAAAATGGAAACGTTATGTATTAAAAACAGCAACTTCTAGACCTCAAATAATTTCCCAAGACTCCATAAATTGAACATACCAGACTGTCCATAGCCAGCATAACTCTGTCCACCATATGAGCCACTTCCATTTCCTTGACTGTAGCCCTGCAATACGCATTTAATTGTCATTATATGAACAAAAGTGGGATGAAATTAACATAGAAAATAGTTTCATACAATACTCAGTGAGAAATTGAGGGGCCACACATACCGGCCCACTCTGCTGAGCTGGAGGATAAGATCCATAGCTGTGGGAGGAAGAGGTAAAGTTCGATATCTTAGAGATTCTCCTGAACTTTCGTATACTTCTTAGCCTGTAGTTCTGAAAGTAGCACTCACGAGCCAAAAGTGGTGCCCGAAAATTGCATACTGTGCACCACGTCATTGCCATGCCCATATGTATAATCTCTAGGAACTCTATTTACCAGATGTAAAGTGAAATATGTCCCTTGCTATCAAATAAACATCTGAATCCAACTTGCCTGAACAACACAAGTAGTATACTTGTAGATTTAGACAGCAGGCTGCCATAAGACCACACACTTCACATTCTACCACTGTATACACAGCAGGAATATGGTGTGGTTGAGAAATTGTATTCAGACCAATATTTGATAGCAAAGGTCACATTTCACGTCTGGTAAGTACAGTTCCTTAAGATTATATATATGCCTCTTGCAGGAAACGTTTTTGTGCGTAGCCAGCTATATTTTGGTAGGGTTATTTTCCGTCGCCACCCACCAATACAATTCAGGGAGTCCAACCAATGCAGACTCCCTATGTTGCGCCCCAAAGCTACCATAACTGGGGATGTGCCTACTATCAATTAATTTACCCGTTAAAAACATATCCGAATAGATATTTAAAGTGATCAAGCATTGTGTGGCTAATTGGATAGTTTACAAAAACTATTATGCAATTGCTTAAGTGGTAAATAGATAGCGAAGTTTCATGGCACCATGAAAGCGCCGAGTGGCTAATGTATTCATTGTGGTTTCACGTTACCTTTGAGCGCCAGGCTGACCGTAGCCCGAATCTGTGAACGAGAAGGATATGGGTGATTGGGTGGCAAAACTGCTACTACTAACGTTCGCTAGTTGGTTAGCCAGTGAGCCATCTAACTGTTAGCTAGCCATTGAACATGTTTCCGAATATGAATAGCAAAGATCATACCAATAGGACGTAAACCTGTAACGTTAGCTAACTTATCTCGCTATATTACTTTAGCTTATTTCGATATCAAGTAAACTTAGTTTGATAAGCTGTGACTTAAATTATTGTTGTTCCCATCTAATGTGATCATAAAGAATGCATGCAAGTCAATACGAAATGCATATAACTACCCGGTGGAAATAGCAGGCCTTGGATAGCTGGCGTTAGCTAGCCAACTATCGTTGCTAATAATATGCGTGATACTCGTAGACTAGCTAGCTAACGTGAGCTTGCTAGTTAGCACAGTGCTAACAGGACCACGCTGCACGACAAAAATGGCGGTCAATTCTCATCTAAAAAAGGTAACTACACAAGAAAGATGGTTGAGCGAGTCAAAATAACTAAGTGTGATTTTACAGAAAGCGGCAGACGTTATTTTCGAAAGGGTAATAAATTCGCCAACAAACTATGGCTAGTGTTCATTCTCTAATGGTCGCGCTTGAAAGCTGGCTAAGCTAACGCTACTTTAACTAGCTAACTGAGCCAGCAGTCTCATTAAATGTTTTTTTTTTAATACAAATGTGACACACAAAATTAATATTGAACACATCGCATACACTTAGTTCACAATAAACTTACCAGAGGCCATTCTCCTCCGTTCTTCTTCTTATTTTTTTCGATGAATCACTTTTCAACAAATTAAAAACCCGGTAACAGCAGCGCACAGTCGCACATACACTGCGGCAATTGTGAACTCTAACCTACTGCTGGGATGAACCAACTTTTGAGTACATTTAAGTTTTTTCTTACGCATAATAATTTGAAACCAAGTAACCTTCAAAACATATGTGTTGAACATTGTTATGTTCGTATTGAATACATGTGTCATAACTAGTGACACGGCACATGTTATACAGTAGTTTGCTAAAAAAGGAATACCCCTATTGTTAAATAATTGTGTGTTCCATGTAGAGCCGTTTTCTTCTTTCCCTTTGATTTCCATCTTCAACAGCCCATTGCGTGGGAACGATCTAGACCAGAGTTTTATACTATAACGCAGAATTCAAGGATTTAGCTAACTTGCTAAAGCTAACTTGCTAAATTTAGTATTTTTTTGAAAGATGAAATTCAACTGGCCATTGTATCTTTGACTCAACAACCAAAAATACATGAGTTTAGCTTTCTTTAAAGGGAAGTTCACTCATTTTTCATGTGGCCTTATATTCACCCTTGCTGTGCTTGTAGTTTATACCCAAACAGCTTCTTATTTTTTAAAATATTTTGTTTTGAGGGGTTCTTTAGAGAGAAAATTGGTTGTCTCATTTTACTGAGTCCAAAATAACTCATATTACATCCAAATCTCATGTCTCTGCACTCAATTATTTATTTTTCCACTGTGCCACACATCCATGTTTGAATGATGCTCTTTACAATCAAAATATGGACAGTAGAACATTCTTTCCAAAAAAATTGTGCAGAGACATCCAGAATGATTTCTGATGTAATATGAGTTGATTTGGAGTGTTTTATAACATGCTTAGACTAATTTTCATAATGCATTGTAGTCTATGGGAAGTGATGACAAGACAAAACAAAATATAAAAAACTGTTTGGGAGATCAACTACAAACACAGAAAAAGTAACAATAAAGCCACATGTAAAAACATCCCCTTTAAAGAAACAAAATCTATATATATTTCTGGTTATCAAAGTTAGCTGATTGATCCTGCTTTGTAGTATACCCCCTTGTTGACCTTTTGTGTGTGTCATATACTTAAATTGATACTAGTTGTGACCAGTTATTATGCCTGTTCATCTCTGGTAATGGGTAGACAGCAGCAAAGTAGGGCCTCCATCCATCAAACATACTTTAATCCATCTGGTCTTCTTGCATCCTACCATCGTTCAATTTAATAATTGAAAATAGCAATGCAATTTCATTTTCAAAAATTTGATCAGATTAACAGGACATGAACAAACTTGACTATTTATTCAATATTTTTATTCATTTTAAAAAGACATGCCAAGTTACATTCATTCAGTTGAGACACGTATTACTTTATAAAATGGAATGTGGACAAAAAAAGTAACAGGAATGGAATTAATCTCTTCACAGAACATGTTTTCTCTCCAATATTTTTGAAAAATGTCAGTGAAGTGAACAAAGGATGCCAAATTTAAATGGGAGACAGTTGAAAAGAGATGGTATAAAATAAATCTTGACAAGTTTGAGCAGCATCCGTCACATTTAACACCCATACATAAGTGTGATATATCATCCAGTACTTACACTGATTAGTGTGCAATAGTACAAAGAATATGAAACAAAGTTGACACTCAAAGCCAACTAGCTGTAGAAATCTACATTCTCAGGGCACAGTGCTAGGTTTGCATGATAAAAAAAACGTGTATATTTGAATGCTTGCTACTACGTGTTCCGTTTTTGTTTCATCGTAAACTGGATAATGCCGAGTATTTAAGTAGAGATATGCATACTTTTTACTCATCCCCCCCTTTCAGGCTTACTTGTTTTTTCTATGTCAACCATTTGCATTGCATTGCCATTTGTTTTGTCACCAAAGCCCCATATACTACCCATCACTGCGACTGGTATTCGCTCGTTGGCTGGCCACTACATATTCGTCGCCAAACCCACTGGCTCCAGGTCATCTATAAGTCTTTGGAAAGCCCCACCTTATCTCAGTTTACCGGTCACCATAGCAGCACCCACCCCTAGAACCATTCCAGCAGGTATATTTCACTGGTCATCCCCAAAGCCAACACTTCCTTTGGCTGCCTTTCCTTCCAGTTCTCTAATGCCAATGACTGGAACGAATTGCAAAAATCACCGAAGCTGATCTCCCTCTCCAACTTTATACATCAGCTGTCAGAGCAGCTTACCGATCACTGTACCTGCCTACAGCCAATCTGTAAATAGCACACCCAACTACCTCATCCCCATATTATTACTTACCCTCTTGCTATTTTGTATCTCTACTTGCACATAAATCACTCCAGTGTTAGTGATAAATTGTACTTGTAATTATTTCCCCTCTATGGCCTATTTATTGCCTTACGTCCTTACTCTTCTACATTTGCACACACGGTACATAGATTTTTCTATTGTGTTATTGACTGTACGTTTATGTGTAACTGTGTTGTTTTTGTCGCACTGCTTTGCTTTATCTTGGCCAGGTGGCAGTTGTAAATGAGAACTGGCCTACCTGGTTAAATAAAGGTAAAATGAAAAAAATTATGTAATTTTTTTTTGCATCATGTATACAAATTCTACAGGGAACCTAAAAATGATTTTCATTGATATTTATATTTAACAAAGGCAGCCTTGTGGAAAATAAAAGCTAATCATTTACAACATGATACTTTTTTCATGCCTTGCTAAAGGTTACTGTGATTGATTAGAAATGTACAGTAACATCCTCATTGCATAAAAGGCTATATATCCCTTATCCAAATTCAAAAGGTAAACAAACACTAATATTTTCAGTTACTGATTTCAGAGACAAAAATATCTCACTTTTTATTTCACAAATCAAAAATATTTATAATGTATTCTGAATACACTTTTAATACCCAGATTAGGTAGGTCAACTTCCTAAAGAAAAGACTTGCACTGTATGAGTTTTGTATATAAGCCCACCCCCCCACTTTGCACCGTACAATTATGTACAGCTATAATATATTATCTCACTCACGATGTCGACAAATGTGATACTACATTTGACACTGCCAAACTGATGGCCGACTGACATAAAATATCCAATCAGAATGGAGGATAACCAACCATTATTGTGGTGCAAGAGTGCTTGTGTTGCACCATGGAAATAAAACAACCAGAGATGACGGCAGCGATATCCTTCCCCAGTGGTCACAAATCCTGGTCCCGGAGAGCTACAGGGTGTGTAGGCTTTTATTCCAGCATGGCACAAACACACCCATCTGAACTAATCAAGGTCATGATGATAAGCCAATCAATAGAATCAGACGTCTTAGTGCTTAGTGGAAACAAAAGCCGGCACACAAGGAAGCTCTCCAGTACCAGGGTTGGTGACCCATTATAACCATTACTGACACAAATAACAATGCAAGTTTAAAAACAAACAAACATAGGATGTGGTTGCTTCCTAGGGGTTTTAGCTCCAGACGTCCTGCGAGTAGCGTCCCTTGGTCATCAGTTTCTTGATGTAGTCGGTGGCCTGAGTGCGTGTCATGCCGCCCAGCTCCTCTGCTATCTCATAGAAAGCTGTCTGCACATCCCTGGCCATGTTCCGCGCATCCCTAAAAACAGGAGCATTTCTCTATAAGATATTTGTCTTTTAACCCTTGTTTGAGGATTTTGTGAATTCAGGAGTGCTTTCAAGAAATATGTCAACTCAATTTCAATCAACTTTATTGCCAAGGGGCAAATGTTACTGGAGAAAATCCTTCCTTACCCGCAGATGTATATGTGTGCGTTGTCTGTGTGGATCTGCCTCCACAGGTCCTCCTTGTTGGTCCTCAGGAGATGCTGCACGTACACCTGGAGAGACGGTGAGAGGCAAAAGAGATTGTCATCCTCTTGAGCTTCCAGTCTCCTTCAAACAAAAAACTGATCTTATAAAGAAACGTGTTCCTCTTTCCTTATGAGATGAGGCAGCACAAATTCAATCCCTCAGGTATCCTCTGAGGGATAGCCTAGGACTGTATGGAGTATGTGTTGACCGTCCCCACTAATAGTACACCTAATGGTACAGAATCAGACCGGTATAAAAGGTCTATACTACCAACAACCATGATCGGCAACACTCAAGAACGCTATGGAAATATGAGTACAATTTTGTCTTGGTGTCCCAACTGCAGAGTGTGTAGGCTCAGATAACAATATGGCTGTATGGTGGTCTATGACTATCTAGTCAATAAACATGTCATATTCTAGCTACCAGAAAAGTATTGTTCACCATTTTAAAGAAATGTTTTTTTTAAATAACTAATGAATAACTAATAAAACAAGTATACCTTTTGCTCTTGGTCCCGAGAGAAAGCGACGTTGAGCTTCGTGATGACACCCGTCTTTTCAGCCTCCTCCAAATCCTCCTGGTACAGATAGTCTTCGTTCTTGTGCCTGCAGCCAAAGTACAAGACCGTCTCCCCCACCTCCTTGCCTACAGGAAAAAGCAGACCAATTGGCTTACTTGTATCCATACAAGACAGTTAAGGTGCTTTATTTTAGTCAATGTCACACAGAACATGACAACTCCTAAAGAAAGACTATGCAGCATAACAAAACAATCAGGAAATCGTCACTTACACAAACATTTCCATGCTTCTATTACGGTGTCTACCATGTACCTTGCTCTTTGAGCCACCCTCGCTCCTGGATGAAGCCCATGAAGGGAGCGATGCCGGTCCCAGGACCGACCATGATGACTGGGTTGCTGGCCTTGAAGGGCAGGCGGAACTGAGACTTGCGGATGTACATGGGGACTGTGGACTTGTGGCCGTTGTCCGCAACCAGTTTGTTCTTCAGCCAAGTGGTGGCCACTCCCTTAGTGAGGCGCCCCGTTTTAGTCGTGTACTCCACCAGCACAGCACAGATGTGGATGCTATTGGGGTGGACCTAGAAAGAGAAGGCATCATTAACCACTGTTTTTAGAACACACTATTGACCTACAATGGACACTTGAAAGGTCCAATGCAGCTATTCTCAATTAAAATAAATCAAAAATAGCTTCTTAGAAAAGACCAATATGTCAAACAAGAATTTTGCTAGGACTGTCTGGAAGTGGTTTGAGTGGGGAGGGGAAAACTGAAAATGTGCTGTTATTGGCAGAGAGGTTTGGAATTTATTGGGCTATTAACGAACTTACTGGATGGTGATGTCACCATGGAAGGCCAAAACTCCCTCCCACAAAACAGGCAGAAATTTCAGGCTCTCTTTTCAAACAGCTCTTACACTAAAAGGGAATTATCATAATTTTCCCACTTTCAAAGTATTATTCCAACCTCAGTGTGGAAATATATATATAAAACACAGGATGATAAATGTTTTGACTGCAGTGGGCCTTTAATAA